>NW_026061941.1:0-336104 GCF_023897955.1 Schistocerca gregaria | reverse complement strand
ACATGACCTAGGACCATAAGATTTTGCATGGAAGGAGGACTAACAGCCGCGTTGCACGGGAGAATGTGAAAAGTGTTCATATGTAGTAAAAACCTGAGAAATCCGTCCGTTTTCGTCATTTGTTATCGAATCGACTTAAAGCCAGATCGTCACATTGGCCGCTTTTCTCTCTGAGACGGTTACATTTATCGTCTGCAAAGCTATGTCGCGTGCTGCGGTATGCGGAGACACTAAAAGCACCATAGTAGAACACAGAAGAAACTTCAAAGTTGAAGTAATAGCCAGTAAGAAGTAGTACAATTCAAGTTTTAGTTGTCGATTATTCACTTTTTAGCCGGCTTTGGTGGCTTAAACATGACCTAGGACCATAAGATTTTGCATGAAAGGAGGACTAGCAGACGCGTTGCACGGGAGAATGTGAAAAGTGTTCATATGTAGTAAAAACCTGAGAAATCCGTCCGTTTTCGTCATTTGTTATCGAATCGACTTTAAGCCACATAGTCACATTGGCCGCTCTACTCTCTGAAACGGTTACATTTATCGTCTGCAAAGTTATGTCGCGTGCTGCAGTATGCGGAGACACTAAAAGCACCATAGTAGAACACTGAAGAAGCTTCTAAGTTGAAGCAATAGCCAGTAAGAAGTAGTACAATTGAAGTTTTAGTTGTCGATTATTCGCTTTTTAGCCGGCTTTGGCGTCTTGGACATGAGGTGGAACCATAAAATTTTGCATGAAAGGAAGACTAGCAGCCACGTTGCACCGGAGAATGTGAAAAGTGTTCATATGTAGTAAAAACCTGAGAAATCCGTCCGTTTTTGTCATTTGTTATCGAATCGTCTTAAAGCCTGATCGTCACATTGGCCGCATTTCTCTCTGAGACGGTTACATTTATCGTCTGCCTAGCTATGTCGCGTGCTGCGGGATGCGGAGACACTAAAAGCACCATAGTAGAACACTGAAGAAGCTTCTAAGTTGAAGCAATAGCCAGTAAGAAGTAGTACAATTGAAGTTTTAGTTGTCGATTATTCACTTTTTAGCCGGCTTTGGTGGCTTGGACATGAGGTGGAACCATAAAATTTTGCATGAAAGGAAGACTAGCAGCCACGTTGCACCGGAGAATGTGAAAAGTGTTCATATGTAGTAAAAACCTGAGAAATCCGTCCGTTTTCGTCATTTGTTATCGAATCGACTTAAAGCCACATAGTCACATTGGCCGCTCTACTCTCTGAAACGTTTACATTTATCGTCTGCAAAGCTATGTCGCGTGCTGCAGTATGCGGAGACACTAAAAGCACCATAGTAGAACACTGAAGAAACTTCTAAGTTGAAGCAATAGCCAGTAAGAAGTAGTACAATTGAAGTTTTAGTTGTCGATTATTCACTTTTTAGCCGGCTTTGGTGGCTTGGACATGACCTAGGACCATAAGATTTTGCATGCAAGGAGGACTAACAGCCGCGTTGCACGGGAGAATGTGAAAAGTGTTCATATGTAGTAAAAACCTGAGAAATCCGTCCGTTTTCGTCATTTGTTATCGAATCGTCTTAAAGCCAGATCGTCACATTGGCCGCATTTCTCTCTGAGACGGTTACATTTATCGTCTGCGAAGCTATGTCGCGTGCTGCGGGATGCGGAGACACTAAAAGCACCATAGTAGAACACAGAAGAAGCTTCTAAATTGAAGCAATAGCCAGTAAGAAGTAGTACAATTGAAGTTTTAGTTGTCGAATATTCACTTTTTAGCCGGCTTTGTTGGCTTGGACATGACCTAGGACCATAAGATTTTGCATGAAAGGAGGACTAACAGCCGCGTTGCACGGGAGAATGTGAAAAGTGTTCATATGTAGTAAAAACCTGAGAAATCCGTCCGTTTTCGTTATTTGTTATCGAATCGACTTAAAGCCAGATCGTCACATTGGCCGCTTTTCTCTCTGAGACGGTTACATTCATCGTCTGCAAAGCTATGTCGCGTGCTGCGGTATGCGGAGACACTAAAAGCACCATAGTAGAACACAGAAGAAACTTCAAAGTTGAAGTAATAGCCAGTAAGAAGTAGTACAATTCAAGTTTTAGTTGTCGATTATTCACTTTTTAGCCGGCTTTGGTGGCTTGGACATGACCTAGGACCATAAGATTTTGCATGAAAGGAGGACTAGCAGACGCGTTGCACGGGAGAATGTGAAAAGTGTTCATATGTAGTAAAAACCTGAGAAATCCGTCCGTTTTCGTCATTTGTTATCGAATCGACTTTAAGCCACATAGTCACATTGGCCGCTCTACTCTCTGAAACGGTTACATTTATCGTCTGCAAAGCTATGTCGCGTGCTGCAGTATGCGGAGACACTAAAAGCACCATAGTAGAACACTGAAGAAGCTTCTAAGTTGAAGCAATAGCCAGTAAGAAGTAGTACAATTGAAGTTTTAGTTGTCGATTATTCGCATTTTAGCCGGCTTTGGCGGCTTGGACATGAGGTGGAACCATAAAATTTTGCATGAAAGGAAGACTAGCAGCCACGTTGCACCGGAGAATGTGAAAAGTGTTCATATGTAGTAAAAACCTGAGAAATCCGTCCGTTTTCGTCATTTGTTATCGAATCGTCTTAAAGCCAGATCGTCACATTGGCCGCATTTCTCTCTGAGACGATTACATTTATCGTCTGCAAAGCTATGTCGCGTGCTGCGGGATGCGGAGACACTAAAAGCACCATAGTAGAACACTGAAGAAGCTTCTAAGTTGAAGCAATAGCCAGTAAGAAGTAGTACAATTGAAGTTTTAGTTGTCGATTATTCACTTTTTAGCCGGCTTTGGTGGCTTGGACATGACCTAGGACCATACGATTTTGCATGAAAGGAGGACTAACAGCCGCGTTGCACGGGAGAATGTGAAAAGTGTTCATATGTAGTAAAAACCTGAGAAATCCGTCCGTTTTCGTCATTTGTTATCGAATCGTCTTAAAGGCAGATCGTCACATTGGCCGCATTTCTCTCTGACACGGTTACATTTATCGTCTGCAAAGCTATGTCGCGTGCTGCGGGATGCGGAGACACTAAAAGCACCATAGTAGAACACAGAAGAAGCTTCAAAATTGAAGTAATAGCCAGTAAGAAGTAATACAATTTAAGTTGTAGTTGTCGATTATTCAAATTTTAGCCGGCTTTGGTGGCTTGGACATGACCTAGGACCTTAAGATTTTGCATGAAAGGAGGACTAGTAGCCGCGTTGTACGGGAGAATGTGAAAAGTGTTCATATGTAGTAAAAACCTGAGAAATCCGTCCGTTTTCGTCATTTGTTATCGAATCGACTTTAAGCCACATAGTCACATTGGCCGCTCTACTCTCTGAAACGGTTACATTTATCGTCTGCAAAGCTATGTCGAGTGCTGCAGTATGCGGAAACACTAAAAGCACTATAGTAGAACACAGAAGAAGCTTCTAAGTTGAAGTAATAGCCAGTAAGAAGTAGTACAATTGAAGTTTTAGTTGTCGATTATTCACTTTTTAGCCGGCTTTGGTGGCTTGGACATGAGGTGGAACCATAAAATTTTGCATGAAAGGAAGACTAGCAGCCACGTTGCAGCGGAGAATGTGAAAAGTGTTCATATGTAGTAAAAACCTGAGAAATCCGTCCGTTTTCGTCATTTGTTATCGAATCGTCTTAAAGCCAGATCGTCACATTGGCCGCATTTCTCTCTGAGACGGTTACATTTATCGTCTGCAAAGCTATGTCGCGTGCTGCGGGATGCGGAGACACTAAAAGCACCATAGTAGAACACTGAAGAAGCTTCTAAGTTGAAGCAATAGCCAGTAAGAAGTAGTACAATTGAAGTTTTAGTTGTCGATTATTCACTTTTTAGCCGGCTTTGTTGGCTTGGACATGACCTAGGACCATAAGATTTTGCATGGAAGGAGGACTAACAGCCGCGTTGCACGGGAGAATGTGAAAAGTGTTCATATGTAGTAAAAACCTGAGAAATCCGTCCGTTTTCGTCATTTGTTATCGAATCGACTTAAAGCCAGATCGTCACATTGGCCGCTTTTCTCTCTGAGACGGTTACATTTATCGTCTGCAAAGCTATGTCGCGTGCTGCGGTATGCGGAGACACTAAAAGCACCATAGTAGAACACAGAAGAAACTTCAAAGTTGAAGTAATAGCCAGTAAGAAGTAGTACAATTCAAGTTTTAGTTGTCGATTATTCACTTTTTAGCCGGCTTTGGTGGCTTAAACATGACCTAGGACCATAAGATTTTGCATGAAAGGAGGACTAGCAGACGCGTTGCACGGGAGAATGTGAAAAGTGTTCATATGTAGTAAAAACCTGAGAAATCCGTCCGTTTTCGTCATTTGTTATCGAATCGACTTTAAGCCACATAGTCACATTGGCCGCTCTACTCTCTGAAACGGTTACATTTATCGTCTGCAAAGTTATGTCGCGTGCTGCAGTATGCGGAGACACTAAAAGCACCATAGTAGAACACTGAAGAAGCTTCTAAGTTGAAGCAATAGCCAGTAAGAAGTAGTACAATTGAAGTTTTAGTTGTCGATTATTCGCTTTTTAGCCGGCTTTGGCGTCTTGGACATGAGGTGGAACCATAAAATTTTGCATGAAAGGAAGACTAGCAGCCACGTTGCACCGGAGAATGTGAAAAGTGTTCATATGTAGTAAAAACCTGAGAAATCCGTCCGTTTTCGTCATTTGTTATCGAATCGTCTTAAAGCCAGATCGTCACATTGGCCGCATTTCTCTCTGAGACGATTACATTTATCGTCTGCAAAGCTATGTCGCGTGCTGTGGGATGCGGAGACACTAAAAGCACCATAGTAGAACACTGAAGAAGCTTCTAAGTTGAAGCAATAGCCAGTAAGAAGTAGTACAATTGAAGTTTTAGTTGTCGATTATTCACTTTTTAGCCGGCTTTGGTGGCTTGGACATGACCTAGGACCATACGATTTTGCATGAAAGGAGGACTAACAGCCGCGTTGCACGGGAGAATGTGAAAAGTGTTCATATGTAGTAAAAACCTGAGAAATCCGTCCGTTTTCGTCATTTGTTATCGAATCGTCTTAAAGCCAGATCGTCACATTGGCCGCATTTCTCTCTGAGACGGTTACATTTATCGTCTGCAAAGCTATGTCGCGTGCTGCGGGATGCGGAGACACTAAAAGCACCATAGTAGAACACAGAAGAAGCTTCAAAATTGAAGTAATAGCCAGTAAGAAGTAATACAATTCAAGTTGTAGTTGTCGATTATTAAAATTTTAGCCGGCTTTGGTGGCTTGGACATGACCTAGGACCTTAAGATTTTGCATGAAAGGAGGACTAGCAGCCGCGTTGCACGGGGGAATGTGAAAAGTGTTCATATGTAGTAAAAACCTGAGAAATCCGTCCGTTTTCGTCATTTGTTATCGAATCGACTTTAAGCCACATAGTCACATTGGCCGCTCTACTCTCTGAAACGGTTACATTTATCGTCTGCAAAGCTATGTCGAGTGCTGCAGTATGCGGAAACACTAAAAGCACTATAGTAGAACACAGAAGAAGCTTCTAAGTTGAAGTAATAGCCAGTAAGAAGTAGTACAATTGAAGTTTTAGTTGTCGATTATTCACTTTTTAGCCGGCTTTGGTGGCTTGGACATGAGGTGGAACCATAAAATTTTGCATGAAAGGAAGACTAGCAGCCACGTTGCAGCGGAGAATGTGAAAAGTGTTCATATGTAGTAAAAACCTGAGAAATCCGTCCGTTTTCGTCATTTGTTATCGAATCGTCTTAAAGCCAGATCGTCACATTGGCCGCATTTCTCTCTGAGACGGTTACATTTATCGTCTGCAAAGCTATGTCGCGTGCTGCGGGATGCGGAGACACTAAAAGCACCATAGTAGAACACTGAAGAAGCTTCTAAGTTGAAGCAATAGCCAGTAAGAAGTAGTACAATTGAAGTTTTAGTTGTCGATTATTCACTTTTTAGCCGGCTTTGTTGGCTTGGACATGACCTAGGACCATAAGATTTTGCATGGAAGGAGGACTAACAGCCGCGTTGCACGGGAGAATGTGAAAAGTGTTCATATGTAGTAAAAACCTGAGAAATCCGTCCGTTTTCGTCATTTGTTATCGAATCGACTTAAAGCCAGATCGTCACATTGGCCGCTTTTCTCTCTGAGACGGTTACATTTATCGTCTGCAAAGCTATGTCGCGTGCTGCGGTATGCGGAGACACTAAAAGCACCATAGTAGAACACAGAAGAAACTTCAAAGTTGAAGTAATAGCCAGTAAGAAGTAGTACAATTCAAGTTTTAGTTGTCGATTATTCACTTTTTAGCCGGCTTTGGTGGCTTAAACATGACCTAGGACCATAAGATTTTGCATGAAAGGAAGACTAGCAGACGCGTTGCACGGGAGAATGTGAAAAGTGTTCATATGTAGTAAAAACCTGAGAAATCCGTCCGTTTTCGTCATTTGTTATCGAATCGACTTTAAGCCACATAGTCACATTGGCCGCTCCACTCTCTGAAACGGTTACATTTATCGTCTGCAAAGCTATGTCGCGTGCTGCAGTATGCGGAAACACTAAAAGCACCATAGTAGAACACAGAAGAAGCTTCTAAGTTGAAGTAATAGCCAGTAAGAAGTAGTACAATTGAAGTTTTAGTTGTCGATTATTCACTTTTTAGCCGGCTTTGGTGGCTTGGACATGAGGTGGAACCATAAAATTTTGCATGAAAGGAAGACTAGCAGCCACGTTGCACCGGACAATGTGAAAAGTGTTCATATGTAGTAAAAACCTGAGAAATCCGTCCGTTTTCGTCATTTGTTATCGAATCGTCTTAAAGCCTGATCGTCACATTGGCCGCATTTCTCTCTGAGAGGGTTACATTTATCGTCTGCAAAGCTATGTCGCGTGCTGCGGGATGCGGAGACACTAAAAGCACCATAGTAGAACACTGAAGAAGCTTCTAAGTTGAAGCAATAGCCAGTAAGAAGTAGTACAATTGAAGTTTTAGTTGTCGATTATTCACTTTTTAGCCGGCTTTGGTGGCTTGGACATGACCTAGGACCATAAGATTTTGCATGAAAGGAGGACTAACAGCCGCGTTGCACGGGAGAATGTGAAAAGTGTTCATATGTAGTAAAAACCTGAGAAATCAGTCCGTTTTCGTCATTTGTTATCGAATCGTCTTAAAGCCAGATCGTCACATTGGCCGCATTTCTCTCTGAGACGGTTACATTTATCGTCTGCAAAGCTATGTTGCGTGCTGCGGGATGCGGAGACACTAAAAGCACCATAGTAGAACACTGAAGAAGCTTCTAAGTTGAAGCAATAGCCAGTAAGAAGTAGTACAATTGAAGTTTTAGTTGTCGATTATTCACTTTTTAGCCGGCTTTGGTGGCTTGGACATGACCTAGGACCATACGATTTTGCATGAAAGGAGGACTAACAGCCGCGTTGCACGGGAGAATGTGAAAAGTGTTCATATGTAGTAAAAACCTGAGAAATCCGTCCGTTTTCGTCATTTGTTATCGAATCGTCTTAAAGCCAGATCGTCACATTGGCCGCATTTCTCTCTGAGACGGTTACATTTATCGTCTGCGAAGCTATGTCGCGTGCTGCGGGATGCGGAGACACTAAAAGCACCATAGTAGAACACAGAAGAAGCTTCTAAATTGAAGTAATAACCAGTAAGAAGTAATACAATTCAAGTTGTAGTTGTCGATTATTCACATTTTAGCCGGCTTTGGTGGCTTGGACATGACCTAGGACCTTAAGATTTTGCATGAAAGGAGGACTAGCAGCCGCGTTGCACGGGAGAATGTGAAAAGTGTTCATATGTAGTAAAAACCTGGGAAATCCGTCCGTTTTCGTCATTTGTTATCGAATCGACTTAAAGCCAGATCGTCACATTGGCCGCTCTTCTCTCTGAAACGGTTACATTTATCGTCTACAAAGCTATGTCACGTGCTGCGTTATGCGGAAACACTAAAAGCACCATAGTAGAACACTGAAGAAGCTTCTATGTTGAAGTAATAGCCAGTAAGAAGTAGTACAAATGAAGTTTTAGTTGTCGATTATTCACTTTTTAGCCGGCTTTGGTTGCTTGGACATGAGGTGGAACCATAAAATTTTGCATGAAAGGAAGACTAGCAGCCACGTTGCACGGGAATATGCGAAAAGTGTTCATATGTAGTAAAAACCTGAGAAATCCGTCCGTTTTCGTCATTTGTTATCGAATCGTCTTAAAGCCAGATCGTCACATTGGCTGCTTTTCTTTCTGAGACGGTTACATTTATCGTCTGCAAATCTATGTCGCGTGCTGCGGTATGCGGAGACACTAAAAGCACCATAGTAGAACACTGAAGAAGCTTCTAAGTTGAAGCAATAGCCAGTAAGAAGTAGTACAATTGAAGTTTTAGTTGTCGATTATTCACTTTTTAGCCGGCTTTGGTGGCTTGGACATGACCTAGGACCATAAGATTATGCATGAAAGGAGGACTAACAGCCGCGTTGCACGGGAGAATGTGAAAAGTGTTCATATGTAGTAAAAACCTGAGAAATCCGTCCGTTTTCGTCATTTGTTATCGAATCGTCTTAAAGCCAGATCATCACATTGGCCGCTTTTCTCTCTGAGACGGTTACATTTATCGTCTGCAAAGCTATGTCGCGTGCTGCGGTATGCGGAGACACTAAAAGCACCATAGTAGAACACTGAAGAAGCTTCTAAGTTGAAGCAATAGCCAGTAAGAAGTAGTACAATTGAAGTTTTAGTTGTCGATTATTCACATTTTAGCCGGCTTTGGTGGCTTGGACATGACCTAGGACCATACGATTTTGCATGAAAGGAGGACTAACAGCCGCGTTGCAGCGGAGAATGTGAAAAGTGTTCATATGTAGTAAAAACCTGAGAAATCCGTCCGTTTTCGTCATTTGTTATCGAATCGTCTTAAAGCCAGATCGTCACATTGGCCGCATTTCTCTCTGAGACGGTTACATTTATCGTCTGCAAAGCTATGTCGCGTGCTGCGGGATGCGGAGACACTAAAAGCACCATAGTAGAACACTGAAGAAGCTCATAAGTTGAATCAATAGCCAGTAAGAAGTAGTAGAATTGAAGTTTTAGTTGTCGATTATTCACTTTTTAGCCGGCTTTGTTGGTTTGGACATGACCTAGGACCATAAGATTTTGCATGAAAGGAGGACTAACAGCCGCGTTGCACGGGAGAATGTGAAAAGTGTTCATATGTAGTAAAAACCTGAGAAATCCGTCCGTTTTCGTCATTTGTTATCGAATCGACTTTAAGCCACATAGTCACATTGGCCGCTCAACTCTCTGAAACGGTTACATTTATCGTCTGCAACGCTATGTCGCGTGCTGCAGTATGCGGAAACACTAAAAGCACCATAGTAGAACACAGAAGAAGCTTCTAAGTTGAAGTAATAGCCAGTAAGAAGTAGTACAATTCAAGTTTTAGTTGTCGATTATTCACATTTTAGCCGTCTTTGGTGGCTTGGACATGAGGTGGAACCATAAAATTTTGCATGAAAGGAAGACTAGCAGCCACGTTGCACCGGAGAATGTGAAAAGTGTTCATATGTAGTAAAAACCTGAGAAATCCGTCCGTTTTCGTCATTTGTTATCCAATCGTCTTAAAGCCAGATCGTCACATTGGCCGCATTTCTCTCTGAGACGGTTACATTTATCGTCTGCAAAGCTATGTCGCGTGCTGCGGGATGCGGAGACACTAAAAGCACCATAGTAGAACACTGAAGAAGCTTCTAAGTTGAAGCAATAGCCAGTAAGAAGTAGTACAATTGAAGTTTTAGTTGTCGATTATTCACTTTTTAGCCGGCTTTGGTGGCTTGGACATGACCTAGGACCGTAAGATTTTGCATGAAAGGAGGACTAACAGCCGCGTTGCACGGGAGAATGTGAAAAGTGTTCATATGTAGTAAAAACCTGAGAAATCCGTCCGTTTTCGTCATTTGTTATCGAATCGTCTTAAAGCCAGATCGTCACATTGGCCGCATTTCTCTCTGAGACGGTTACATTTATCGTCTGCAAAGCTAAGTCGCGTGCTGCGGGATGCGGAGACACTAAAAGCACCATAGTAGAACACTGAAGAAGCTTCTAAGTTGAAGCAATAGCCAGTAAGAAGTAGTACAATTGAAGTTTTAGTTGTCGATTATTCACTTTTTAGCCGGCTTTGGTGGCTTGGACATGAGATGGATCCATAAAATTTTGCATGAAAGGAAGACTAGCAGCCACGTTGCAGCGGAGAATGTGAAAAGTTTTCATATGTAGTAAAAACCTGAGAAATCCGTCCGTTTTCGTCATTTGTTATCCAATCGTCTTAAAGCCAGATCGTCACATTGGCCGCATTTCTCTCTGAGACGGTTACATTTATCGTCTGCAAAGCTATGTCGCGTGCTTCGGGATGCGGAGACACTAAAAGCACCATAGTAGAACACTGAAGAAGCTTCTAAGTTGAAGCAATAGCCAGTAAGAAGTAGTACAATTGAAGTTTTAGTTGTCGATTATTCACTTTTTAGCCGGCTTTGTTGGCTTGAACATGACCTAGGACCATAAGATTTTGCATGAAAGGAGGACTAACAGCCGCGTTGCACGGGAGAATGTGAAAAGTGTTCATATGTAGTAAAAACCTGAGAAATCCGTCCGTTTTCGTCATTTGTTATCGAATCGACTTAAAGCCACATAGTCACATTGGCCGCTCTACTCTCTGAAACGGTTACATTTATCGTCTGCAAAGCTATGTCGCGTGCTGCAGTATGCGGAAACACTAAAAGAACCATAGTAGAACACAGAAGAAGCTTCTAAGTTGAAGTAATAGCCAGTAAGAAGTAGTACAATTGAAGTTTTAGTTGTCGATTATTCACTTTTTAGCCGTCTTTGGTGGCTTGGACATGACCTGGGACCATAAGATTTTACATGAAAGGAGGACTGGCAGCCGCGTTGCACGGGAGAATGTGAAAAGTGTTCATATGTAGTAAAGACCTGATAAATCCGTCCGTTGTCGTCATTTGTTATCGAATCGACTTAAAGGCAGATCGTCACATTGGCCGCTTTTCACTCTGAGACGGTTACATTTATCGTCTGCAACGCTATGTCGCGTGCTGCGGTATGCGGAGACACTAAAAGCACCATAGTAGAACACAGAAGAAGCTTCTAAGTTGAAGTAATAGCCAGTAAGAAGTAATACAATTCAAGTTTTAGTTGTCGATTATTCACATTTTAGCCGGCTTTGGTGGCTTGGACATGACCTAGGACCATAAGATTTTGCATGAAAGGAGGACTAACAGCCGCGTTGCACGGGAGAATGTGAAAAGTGTTCATATGTAGTAAAAACCTGAGAAATCCGTCCGTTTTCGTCATTTGTTATCGAATCGACTTAAAGCTAGATCGTCACATTGGCCGCTTTTCTCTTTGAGACGGTTACATTTATCGTCTCCAAAGCTATGTCGCGTGCTGCGGTATGCGGAGACACTAAAAGCACCTTAGTAGAACACTGAAGAAGCTTCTAAGTTGAAGCAATAGCCAGTAAGAAGTAGTACAATTGAAGTTTTAGTTGTCGATTATTCACTTTTTAGCCGGCTTTGGTGGCTTGGACATGAGGTGGATCCATAAAATTTTGCATGAAAGGAAGACTAGCAGCCACGTTGCAGCGGAGAATGTGAAAAGTTTTCATATGTAGTAAAAACCTGAGAAATCCGTCCGTTTTCGTCATTTGTTATCCAATCGTCTTAAAGCCAGATCGTCACATTGGCCGCTTTTCTCTCTGAGACGGTTACATTTATCGTCTGCAAAGCTATGTCGCGTGCTGCGGGATGCGGAGACACTAAAAGCACCATAGTAGAACACTGAAGAAGCTTCTAAGTTGAAGCAATAGCCAGTAAGAAGTAGTACAATTGAAGTTTTAGTTGTCGATTATTCACTTTTTAGCCGGCTTTGGTGGCTTGGACATGACCTAGGACCATAAGATTATGCATGAAAGGAGGACTAACAGCCGCGTTGCACGGGAGAATGTGAAAAGTGTTCATATGTAGTAAAAACCTGAGAAAACCGTCCGTTTTCGTCATTTGTTATCGAATCGTCTTAAAGCCAGATCGTCACATTGGCCGCATTTCTCTCTGAGACGGTTACATTTATCGTCTGCAAAGCTATGTCGCGTGCTGCGGGATGCGGAGACACTAAAAGCACCATAGTAGAACACTGAAGAAGCTTCTAAGTTGAAGCAGTAGCCAGTAAGAAGTAGTACAATTGAAGTTTTAGTTGTCGATTATTCACTTTTTAGCCGGCTTTGGTGGCTTGGACATGACCTAGGACCATACGATTTTGCATGACAGGAGGACTAACAGCCGCGTTGCACGGGAGAATGTGAAAAGTGTTCATATGTATTAAAAACCTGAGAAATCCGTCCGTTTTCGTCATTTGTTATCGAATCGTCTTAAAGCCAGATCGTCACATTGGCCGCTTTTCTCTCTGAGACGGTTACATTTATCGTCTGCAAAGCTATGTCGCGTGCTGCGGTATGCGGAGACACTAAAAGCACCGTAGTAGAACACTGAAGAAGCTTCTAAGTTGAAGCAATAGCCAGTAAGAAGTAGTACAATTGAAGTTTTAGTTGTCGATTATTCACATTTTAGCCGGCTTTGGTGGCTTGGACATGAGGTGGAACCATAAAATTTTGCATGAAAGGAAGACTAGCAGCCACGTTGCACCGGAGAATGTGAAAAGTGTTCATATGTAGTAAAAACCTGAGAAATCCGTCCGTTTTCGTCATTTGTTATCCAATCGTCTTAAAGCCAGATCGTCACATTGGCCGCATTTCTCTCTGAGACGGTTACATTTATCGTCTGCAAAGCTATGTCGCGTGCTGCGGGATGCGGAGACACTAAAAGCACCATAGTAGAACACTGAAGAAGCTTCTATGTTGAAGCAATAGCCAGTAAGAAGTAGTACAATTGAAGTTTTAGTTGTCGATTATTCACTTTTTAGCCGGCTTTGGTGGCTTGGACATGACCTAGGACCATAAGATTTTGCATGAAAGGAGGACTAACAGCCGCGTTGCACGGGAGAATGTGAAAAGTGTTCATATGTAGTAAAAACCTGAGAAATCCGTCCGTTTTCGTCATTTGTTATCGAATCGTCTTAAAGCCAGATCGTCACATTGGCCGCATTTCTCTCTGAGACGGTTACATTTATCGTCTGCAAAGCTAAGTCGCGTGCTGCGGGATGCGGAGACACTAAAAGCACCATAGTAGAACACTGAAGAAGCTTCTAAGTTGAAGCAATAGCCAGTAAGAAGTAGTACAATTGAAGTTTTAGTTGTCGATTATTCACTTTTTAGCCGGCTTTGGTGGCTTGGACATGAGGTGGATCCATAAAATTTTGCATGAAAGGAAGACTAGCAGCCACGTTGCAGCGGAGAATGTGAAAAGTTTTCATATGTAGTAAAAACCTGAGAAATCCGTCCGTTTTCGTCATTTGTTATCCAATCGTCTTAAAGCCAGATCGTCACATTGGCCGCATTTCTCTCTGAGACGGTTACATTTATCGTCTGCAAAGCTAAGTCGCGTGCTGCGGGATGCGGAGACACTAAAAGCACCATAGTAGAACACTGAAGAAGCTTCTAAGTTGAAGCAATAGCCAGTAAGAAGTAGTACAATTGAAGTTTTAGTTGTCGATTATTCACTTTTTAGCCGGCTTTGGTGGCTTGGACATGACCTAGGACCATACGATTTTGCATGAAAGGAGGACTAACAGCCGCGTTGCACGGGAGAATGTGAAAAGTGTTCATATGTATTAAAAACCTGAGAAATCCGTCCGTTTTCGTCATTTGTTATCGAATCGTCTTAAAGCCAGATCGTCACATTGGCCGCTTTTCTCTCTGAGACGGTTACATTTATCGTCTGCAAAGCTATGTCGCGTGCTGCGGTATGCGGAGACACTAAAAGCACCATAGTAGAACACTGAAGAAGCTTCTAAGTTGAAGCAATAGCCAGTAAGAAGTAGTACAATTGAAGTTTTAGTTGTCGATTATTCACTTTTTAGCCGGCTTTGTTGGCTTGAACATGACCTAGGACCATAAGATTTTGCATGAAAGGAGGACTAACAGCCGCGTTGCACGGGAGAATGTGAAAAGTGTTCATATGTAGTAAAAACCTGAGAAATCCGTCCGTTTTCGTCATTTGTTATCGAATCGACTTAAAGCCACATAGTCACATTGGCCGCTCTACTCTCTGAAACGGTTACATTTATCGTCTGCAAAGCTATGTCGCGTGCTGCAGTATGCGGAAACACTAAAAGAACCATAGTAGAACACAGAAGAAGCTTCTAAGTTGAAGTAATAGCCAGTAAGAAGTAGTACAATTGAAGTTTTAGTTGTCGATTATTCACTTTTTAGCCGTCTTTGGTGGCTTGGACATGACCTGGGACCATAAGATTTTACATGAAAGGAGGACTGGCAGCCGCGTTGCACGGGAGAATGTGAAAAGTGTTCATATGTAGTAAAGACCTGATAAATCCGTCCGTTGTCGTCATTTGTTATCGAATCGACTTAAAGGCAGATCGTCACATTGGCCGCTTTTCACTCTGAGACGGTTACATTTATCGTCTGCAACGCTATGTCGCGTGCTGCGGTATGCGGAGACACTAAAAGCACCATAGTAGAACACAGAAGAAGCTTCTAAGTTGAAGTAATAGCCAGTAAGAAGTAATACAATTCAAGTTTTAGTTGTCGATTATTCACATTTTAGCCGGCTTTGGTGGCTTGGACATGACCTAGGACCATAAGATTTTGCATGAAAGGAGGACTAACAGCCGCGTTGCACGGGAGAATGTGAAAAGTGTTCATATGTAGTAAAAACCTGAGAAATCCGTCCGTTTTCGTCATTTGTTATCGAATCGACATAAGCTAGATCGTCACATTGGCCGCTTTTCTCTCTGAGACGGTTACATTTATCGTCTCCAAAGCTATGTCGCGTGCTGCGGTATGCGGAGACACTAAAAGCACCTTAGTAGAACACTGAAGAAGCTTCTAAGTTGAAGCAATAGCCAGTAAGAAGTAGTACAATTGAAGTTTTAGTTGTCGATTATTCACTTTTTAGCCGGCTTTGGTGGCTTGGACATGAGGTGGATCCATAAAATTTTGCATGAAAGGAAGACTAGCAGCCACGTTGCAGCGGAGAATGTGAAAAGTTTTCATATGTAGTAAAAACCTGATAAATCCGTCCGTTTTCGTCATTTGTTATCCAATCGTCTTAAAGCCAGATCGTCACATTGGCCGCATTTCTCTCTGAGACGGTTACATTTATCGTCTGCAAAGCTATGTCGCGTGCTGCGGGATGCGGAGACACTAAAAGCACCATAGTAGAACACTGAAGAAGCTTCTAAGTTGAAGCAATAGCCAGTAAGAAGTAGTACAATTGAAGTTTTAGTTGTCGATTATTCACTTTTTAGCCGGCTTTGGTGGCTTGGACATGACCTAGGACCATAAGATTATGCATGAAAGGAGGACTAACAGCCGCGTTGCACGGGAGAATGTGAAAAGTGTTCATATGTAGTAAAAACCTGAGAAAACCGTCCGTTTTCGTCATTTGTTATCGAATCGTCTTAAAGCCAGATCGTCACATTGGCCGCATTTCTCTCTGAGACGGTTACATTTATCGTCTGCAAAGCTATGTCGCGTGCTGCGGGATGCGGAGACACTAAAAGCACCATAGTAGAACACTGAAGAAGCTTCTAAGTTGAAGCAGTAGCCAGTAAGAAGTAGTACAATTGAAGTTTTAGTTGTCGATTATTCACTTTTTAGCCGGCTTTGGTGGCTTGGACATGACCTAGGACCATACGATTTTGCATGACAGGAGGACTAACAGCCGCGTTGCACGGGAGAATGTGAAAAGTGTTCATATGTATTAAAAACCTGAGAAATCCGTCCGTTTTCGTCATTTGTTATCGAATCGTCTTAAAGCCAGATCGTCACATTGGCCGCTTTTCTCTCTGAGACGGTTACATTTATCGTCTGCAAAGCTATGTCGCGTGCTGCGGTATGCGGAGACACTAAAAGCACCGTAGTAGAACACTGAAGAAGCTTCTAAGTTGAAGCAATAGCCAGTAAGAAGTAGTACAATTGAAGTTTTAGTTGTCGATTATTCACTTTTTAGCCGGCTTTGTTGGCTTGGACATGACCTAGGACCATAAGATTTTGCATGAAAGGAGGACTAACAGACGCGTTGCACGGGAGAATGTGAAAAGTGTTCATATGTAGTAAAAACCTGAGAAATCCGTCCGTTTTCGTCATTTGTTATCGAATCGACTTAAAGCCACATAGTCACATTGGCCGCTCTACTCTCTGAAACGGTTACATTTATCGTCTGCAAAGCTATGTCGCGTGCTGCAGTATGCGGAAACACTAAAAGCACCATAGTAGAACACAGAAGAAGCTTCTAAGTTGAAGTAATAGCCAGTAAGAAGTAGTACAATTGAAGTTTTAGTTGTCGATTATTCACTTTTTAGCCGTCTTTGGTGGCTTGGACATGACCTGGGACCATAAGATTATACATGAAAGGAGGACTGGCAGCCGCGTTGCACGGGAGAATGTGAAAAGTGTTCATATGTAGTAAAAACCTGATAAATCCGTCCGTTGTCGTCATTTGTTACCGAATCGACTTAAAGCCAGATCGTCAAATTGGCCGCTTTTCTCTCTGAGACGGTTACATTTATCGTCTGCAAAGCTATGTCGCGTGCTGCGGTATGCGGAGACACTAAAAGCACCATAGTAGAACACAGAAGAAGCTTCTAAGTTGAAGCAATAGCCAGTAAGAAGTAGTACAATTCAAGTTTTAGTTGTCGATTATTCACTTTTTAGCCGGCTTTGGTGGCTTGGACATGAGGTGGAACCATAAAACTTTGCATGAAAGGAAGACTAGCAGCCACGTTGCACCGGAGAATGTGAAAAGTGTTCATATGTAGTAAAAACCTGAGAAATCCGTCCGTTTTCGTCATTTGTTATCGAATCGACTTAAAGGCAGATCGTCACATTGGCCGCTTTTCTCTCTGAGACGGTTACATTTATCGTCTGCAACGCTATGTCGCGTGCTGCGGTATGCGGAGACACTAAAAGCACCATAGTAGAACACAGAAGAAGCTTCTAAGTTGAAGTAATAGCCAGTAAGAAGGAATACAATTCAAGTTTTAGTTGTCGATTATTCACATTTTAGCCGGCTTTGGAGGCTTGGACATGACCTAGGACCTTAAGATTTTGCATGAAAGGAGGACTAGCAGCCGCGTTGCACGGGAGAATGTGAAAAGTGTTCATATGTAGTAAAAACCTGAGAAATCCGTCCGTTTTCGTCATTTGTTATCGAATCGACTTAAAGCCAGATCGTCACATTGGCCGCTCTTCTCTCTGAAACGTTTACATTTATCGTCTATAAAGCTATGTCGCGTGCTGCGTTATGCGGAAACACTAAAAGCACCATACTAGAACACTGAAGAAGCTTCTATGTTGAAGTAATAGCCAGTAAGAAGTAGTACAAATGAAGTTTTAGTTGTCGATTATTCACTTTTTAGCCGGCTTTGGTGGCTTGGACATGAGGTGGAACCATAAAATTTTGCATGAAAGGAAGACTAGCAGCCACGTTGCACCGGAGAATGTGAAAAGTGTTCATATGTAGTAAAAACCTGAGAAATCCGTCCGTTTTCGTCATTTGTTATCGAATCGTCTTAAAGCCAGATCGTCACATTGGCCACTTTTCTCTCTGAGACGGTTACATTTATCGTCTGCAAAGCTATGTCGCGTGCTGCGGTATGCGGAGACACTAAAAGCTCTATAGTAGAACACTGAAGAAGCTTCTAAGTTGAAGCAATAGCCAGTAAGAAGTAGTACAATTGAAGTTTTAGTTGTCGATTATTCACTTTTTAGCCGGCTTTGTTGGCTTGAACATGACCTAGGACCATAAGATTTTGCATGAAAGGAGGACTAACAGCCGCGTTGCACGGGAGAATGTGAAAAGTGTTCATATGTAGTAAAAACCTGAGAAATCCGTCCGTTTTCGTCATTTGTTATCGAATCGACTTAAAGCCACATAGTCACATTGGCCGCTCTACTCTCTGAAACGGTTACATTTATCGTCTGCAAAGCTATGTCGCGTGCTGCAGTATGCGGAAACACTAAAAGAACCATAGTAGAACACAGAAGAAGCTTCTAAGTTGAAGTAATAGCCAGTAAGAAGTAGTACAATTGAAGTTTTAGTTGTCGATTATTCACTTTTTAGCCGTCTTTGGTGGCTTGGACATGACCTGGGACCATAAGATTTTACATGAAAGGAGGACTGGCAGCCGCGTTGCACGGGAGAATGTGAAAAGTGTTCATATGTAGTAAAGACCTGATAAATCCGTCCGTTGTCGTCATTTGTTATCGAATCGACTTAAAGGCAGATCGTCACATTGGCCGCTTTTCACTCTGAGACGGTTACATTTATCGTCTGCAACGCTATGTCGCGTGCTGCGGTATGCGGAGACACTAAAAGCACCATAGTAGAACACAGAAGAAGCTTCTAAGTTGAAGTAATAGCCAGTAAGAAGTAATACAATTCAAGTTTTAGTTGTCGATTATTCACATTTTAGCCGGCTTTGGTGGCTTGGACATGACCTAGGACCATAAGATTTTGCATGAAAGGAGGACTAACAGCCGCGTTGCACGGGAGAATGTGAAAAGTGTTCATATGTAGTAAAAACCTGAGAAATCCGTCCGTTTTCGTCATTTGTTATCGAATCGACTTAAAGCTAGATCGTCACATTGGCCGCTTTTCTCTTTGAGACGGTTACATTTATCGTCTCCAAAGCTATGTCGCGTGCTGCGGTATGCGGAGACACTAAAAGCACCTTAGTAGAACACTGAAGAAGCTTCTAAGTTGAAGCAATAGCCAGTAAGAAGTAGTACAATTGAAGTTTTAGTTGTCGATTATTCACTTTTTAGCCGGCTTTGGTGGCTTGGACATGAGGTGGATCCATAAAATTTTGCATGAAAGGAAGACTAGCAGCCACGTTGCAGCGGAGAATGTGAAAAGTTTTCATATGTAGTAAAAACCTGAGAAATCCGTCCGTTTTCGTCATTTGTTATCCAATCGTCTTAAAGCCAGATCGTCACATTGGCCGCATTTCTCTCTGAGACGGTTACATTTATCGTCTGCAAAGCTATGTCGCGTGCTGCGGGATGCGGAGACACTAAAAGCACCATAGTAGAACACTGAAGAAGCTTCTAAGTTGAAGCAATAGCCAGTAAGAAGTAGTACAATTGAAGTTTTAGTTGTCGATTATTCACTTTTTAGCCGGCTTTGGTGGCTTGGACATGACCTAGGACCATAAGATTATGCATGAAAGGAGGACTAACAGCCGCGTTGCACGGGAGAATGTGAAAAGTGTTCATATGTAGTAAAAACCTGAGAAAACCGTCCGTTTTCGTCATTTGTTATCGAATCGTCTTAAAGCCAGATCGTCACATTGGCCGCATTTCTCTCTGAGACGGTTACATTTATCGTCTGCAAAGCTATGTCGCGTGCTGCGGGATGCGGAGACACTAAAAGCACCATAGTAGAACACTGAAGAAGCTTCTAAGTTGAAGCAGTAGCCAGTAAGAAGTAGTACAATTGAAGTTTTAGTTGTCGATTATTCACTTTTTAGCCGGCTTTGGTGGCTTGGACATGACCTAGGACCATACGATTTTGCATGACAGGAGGACTAACAGCCGCGTTGCACGGGAGAATGTGAAAAGTGTTCATATGTATTAAAAACCTGAGAAATCCGTCCGTTTTCGTCATTTGTTATCGAATCGTCTTAAAGCCAGATCGTCACATTGGCCGCTTTTCTCTCTGAGACGGTTACATTTATCGTCTGCAAAGCTATGTCGCGTGCTGCGGTATGCGGAGACACTAAAAGCACCGTAGTAGAACACTGAAGAAGCTTCTAAGTTGAAGCAATAGCCAGTAAGAAGTAGTACAATTGAAGTTTTAGTTGTCGATTATTCACATTTTAGCCGGCTTTGGTGGCTTGGACATGAGGTGGAACCATAAAATTTTGCATGAAAGGAAGACTAGCAGCCACGTTGCACCGGAGAATGTGAAAAGTGTTCATATGTAGTAAAAACCTGAGAAATCCGTCCGTTTTCGTCATTTGTTATCCAATCGTCTTAAAGCCAGATCGTCACATTGGCCGCATTTCTCTCTGAGACGGTTACATTTATCGTCTGCAAAGCTATGTCGCGTGCTGCGGGATGCGGAGACACTAAAAGCACCATAGTAGAACACTGAAGAAGCTTCTATGTTGAAGCAATAGCCAGTAAGAAGTAGTACAATTGAAGTTTTAGTTGTCGATTATTCACTTTTTAGCCGGCTTTGGTGGCTTGGACATGACCTAGGACCATAAGATTTTGCATGAAAGGAGGACTAACAGCCGCGTTGCACGGGAGAATGTGAAAAGTGTTCATATGTAGTAAAAACCTGAGAAATCCGTCCGTTTTCGTCATTTGTTATCGAATCGTCTTAAAGCCAGATCGTCACATTGGCCGCATTTCTCTCTGAGACGGTTACATTTATCGTCTGCAAAGCTAAGTCGCGTGCTGCGGGATGCGGAGACACTAAAAGCACCATAGTAGAACACTGAAGAAGCTTCTAAGTTGAAGCAATAGCCAGTAAGAAGTAGTACAATTGAAGTTTTAGTTGTCGATTATTCACTTTTTAGCCGGCTTTGGTGGCTTGGACATGAGGTGGATCCATAAAATTTTGCATGAAAGGAAGACTAGCAGCCACGTTGCAGCGGAGAATGTGAAAAGTTTTCATATGTAGTAAAAACCTGAGAAATCCGTCCGTTTTCGTCATTTGTTATCCAATCGTCTTAAAGCCAGATCGTCACATTGGCCGCATTTCTCTCTGAGACGGTTACATTTATCGTCTGCAAAGCTAAGTCGCGTGCTGCGGGATGCGGAGACACTAAAAGCACCATAGTAGAACACTGAAGAAGCTTCTAAGTTGAAGCAATAGCCAGTAAGAAGTAGTACAATTGAAGTTTTAGTTGTCGATTATTCACTTTTTAGCCGGCTTTGGTGGCTTGGACATGACCTAGGACCATACGATTTTGCATGAAAGGAGGACTAACAGCCGCGTTGCACGGGAGAATGTGAAAAGTGTTCATATGTATTAAAAACCTGAGAAATCCGTCCGTTTTCGTCATTTGTTATCGAATCGTCTTAAAGCCAGATCGTCACATTGGCCGCTTTTCTCTCTGAGACGGTTACATTTATCGTCTGCAAAGCTATGTCGCGTGCTGCGGTATGCGGAGACACTAAAAGCACCATAGTAGAACACTGAAGAAGCTTCTAAGTTGAAGCAATAGCCAGTAAGAAGTAGTACAATTGAAGTTTTAGTTGTCGATTATTCACTTTTTAGCCGGCTTTGTTGGCTTGAACATGACCTAGGACCATAAGATTTTGCATGAAAGGAGGACTAACAGCCGCGTTGCACGGGAGAATGTGAAAAGTGTTCATATGTAGTAAAAACCTGAGAAATCCGATCTGTCTCGCGTGTGTTTATCGAATCGACTTAAAGCCACATAGTCACATTGGCCGCTCTACTCTCTGAAACGGTTACATTTATCGTCTGCAAAGCTATGTCGCGTGCTGCAGTATGCGGAAACACTAAAAGAACCATAGTAGAACACAGAAGAAGCTTCTAAGTTGAAGTAATAGCCAGTAAGAAGTAGTACAATTGAAGTTTTAGTTGTCGATTATTCACTTTTTAGCCGTCTTTGGTGGCTTGGACATGACCTGGGACCATAAGATTTTACATGAAAGGAGGACTGGCAGCCGCGTTGCACGGGAGAATGTGAAAAGTGTTCATATGTAGTAAAGACCTGATAAATCCGTCCGTTGTCGTCATTTGTTATCGAATCGACTTAAAGGCAGATCGTCACATTGGCCGCTTTTCACTCTGAGACGGTTACATTTATCGTCTGCAACGCTATGTCGCGTGCTGCGGTATGCGGAGACACTAAAAGCACCATAGTAGAACACAGAAGAAGCTTCTAAGTTGAAGTAATAGCCAGTAAGAAGTAATACAATTCAAGTTTTAGTTGTCGATTATTCACATTTTAGCCGGCTTTGGTGGCTTGGACATGACCTAGGACCATAAGATTTTGCATGAAAGGAGGACTAACAGCCGCGTTGCACGGGAGAATGTGAAAAGTGTTCATATGTAGTAAAAACCTGAGAAATCCGTCCGTTTTCGTCATTTGTTATCGAATCGACATAAGCTAGATCGTCACATTGGCCGCTTTTCTCTCTGAGACGGTTACATTTATCGTCTCCAAAGCTATGTCGCGTGCTGCGGTATGCGGAGACACTAAAAGCACCTTAGTAGAACACTGAAGAAGCTTCTAAGTTGAAGCAATAGCCAGTAAGAAGTAGTACAATTGAAGTTTTAGTTGTCGATTATTCACTTTTTAGCCGGCTTTGGTGGCTTGGACATGAGGTGGATCCATAAAATTTTGCATGAAAGGAAGACTAGCAGCCACGTTGCAGCGGAGAATGTGAAAAGTTTTCATATGTAGTAAAAACCTGATAAATCCGTCCGTTTTCGTCATTTGTTATCCAATCGTCTTAAAGCCAGATCGTCACATTGGCCGCATTTCTCTCTGAGACGGTTACATTTATCGTCTGCAAAGCTATGTCGCGTGCTGCGGGATGCGGAGACACTAAAAGCACCATAGTAGAACACTGAAGAAGCTTCTAAGTTGAAGCAATAGCCAGTAAGAAGTAGTACAATTGAAGTTTTAGTTGTCGATTATTCACTTTTTAGCCGGCTTTGGTGGCTTGGACATGACCTAGGACCATAAGATTATGCATGAAAGGAGGACTAACAGCCGCGTTGCACGGGAGAATGTGAAAAGTGTTCATATGTAGTAAAAACCTGAGAAAACCGTCCGTTTTCGTCATTTGTTATCGAATCGTCTTAAAGCCAGATCGTCACATTGGCCGCATTTCTCTCTGAGACGGTTACATTTATCGTCTGCAAAGCTATGTCGCGTGCTGCGGGATGCGGAGACACTAAAAGCACCATAGTAGAACACTGAAGAAGCTTCTAAGTTGAAGCAGTAGCCAGTAAGAAGTAGTACAATTGAAGTTTTAGTTGTCGATTATTCACTTTTTAGCCGGCTTTGGTGGCTTGGACATGACCTAGGACCATACGATTTTGCATGACAGGAGGACTAACAGCCGCGTTGCACGGGAGAATGTGAAAAGTGTTCATATGTATTAAAAACCTGAGAAATCCGTCCGTTTTCGTCATTTGTTATCGAATCGTCTTAAAGCCAGATCGTCACATTGGCCGCTTTTCTCTCTGAGACGGTTACATTTATCGTCTGCAAAGCTATGTCGCGTGCTGCGGTATGCGGAGACACTAAAAGCACCGTAGTAGAACACTGAAGAAGCTTCTAAGTTGAAGCAATAGCCAGTAAGAAGTAGTACAATTGAAGTTTTAGTTGTCGATTATTCACTTTTTAGCCGGCTTTGTTGGCTTGGACATGACCTAGGACCATAAGATTTTGCATGAAAGGAGGACTAACAGACGCGTTGCACGGGAGAATGTGAAAAGTGTTCATATGTAGTAAAAACCTGAGAAATCAGTCCGTTTTCGTCATTTGTTATCGAATCGACTTAAAGCCACATAGTCACATTGGCCGCTCTACTCTCTGAAACGGTTACATTTATCGTCTGCAAAGCTATGTCGCGTGCTGCAGTATGCGGAAACACTAAAAGCACCATAGTAGAACACAGAAGAAGCTTCTAAGTTGAAGTAATAGCCAGTAAGAAGTAGTACAATTGAAGTTTTAGTTGTCGATTATTCACTTTTTAGCCGTCTTTGGTGGCTTGGACATGACCTGGGACCATAAGATTATACATGAAAGGAGGACTGGCAGCCGCGTTGCACGGGAGAATGTGAAAAGTGTTCATATGTAGTAAAAACCTGATAAATCCGTCCGTTGTCGTCATTTGTTACCGAATCGACTTAAAGCCAGATCGTCAAATTGGCCGCTTTTCTCTCTGAGACGGTTACATTTATCGTCTGCAAAGCTATGTCGCGTGCTGCGGTATGCGGAGACACTAAAAGCACCATAGTAGAACACAGAAGAAGCTTCTAAGTTGAAGCAATAGCCAGTAAGAAGTAGTACAATTCAAGTTTTAGTTGTCGATTATTCACTTTTTAGCCGGCTTTGGTGGCTTGGACATGAGGTGGAACCATAAAACTTTGCATGAAAGGAAGACTAGCAGCCACGTTGCACCGGAGAATGTGAAAAGTGTTCATATGTAGTAAAAACCTGAGAAATCCGTCCGTTTTCGTCATTTGTTATCGAATCGACTTAAAGGCAGATCGTCACATTGGCCGCTTTTCTCTCTGAGACGGTTACATTTATCGTCTGCAACGCTATGTCGCGTGCTGCGGTATGCGGAGACACTAAAAGCACCATAGTAGAACACAGAAGAAGCTTCTAAGTTGAAGTAATAGCCAGTAAGAAGGAATACAATTCAAGTTTTAGTTGTCGATTATTCACATTTTAGCCGGCTTTGGAGGCTTGGACATGACCTAGGACCTTAAGATTTTGCATGAAAGGAGGACTAGCAGCCGCGTTGCACGGGAGAATGTGAAAAGTGTTCATATGTAGTAAAAACCTGAGAAATCCGTCCGTTTTCGTCATTTGTTATCGAATCGACTTAAAGCCAGATCGTCACATTGGCCGCTCTTCTCTCTGAAACGTTTACATTTATCGTCTATAAAGCTATGTCGCGTGCTGCGTTATGCGGAAACACTAAAAGCACCATACTAGAACACTGAAGAAGCTTCTATGTTGAAGTAATAGCCAGTAAGAAGTAGTACAAATGAAGTTTTAGTTGTCGATTATTCACTTTTTAGCCGGCTTTGGTGGCTTGGACATGAGGTGGAACCATAAAATTTTGCATGAAAGGAAGACTAGCAGCCACGTTGCACCGGAGAATGTGAAAAGTGTTCATATGTAGTAAAAACCTGAGAAATCCGTCCGTTTTCGTCATTTGTTATCGAATCGTCTTAAAGCCAGATCGTCACATTGGCCACTTTTCTCTCTGAGACGGTTACATTTATCGTCTGCAAAGCTATGTCGCGTGCTGCGGTATGCGGAGACACTAAAAGCTCTATAGTAGAACACTGAAGAAGCTTCTAAGTTGAAGCAATAGCCAGTAAGAAGTCGTAAAATTGAAGTTTTAGTTGTCGATTATTCACTTTTTAGCCGGCTTTGTTGGCTTGGACATGACCTAGGACCATAAGATTTTGCATGAAAGGAGGACTAACAGCCGCGTTGCACGGGAGAATGTGAAAAGTGTTCATATGTGGTAAAAACCTGATAAATCCGTCCGTTTTCGTCATTTGTTATCGAATCGACTTAAAGGCAGATCGTCACATTGGCCGCTTTTCTCTCTGAGACGGTTACATTTATCGTCTGCAACGCTATGTCGCGTGCTGCGGTATGCGGAGACACTAAAAGCACCATAGTAGAACACAGAAGAAGCTTCTAAGTTGAAGTAATAGCCAGTAAGAAGTAATATAATTCAAGTTTTAGTTGTCGATTATTCACATTTTAGCCGGCTTTGGTGGCTTGGACATGACCTAGGACCTTAAGATTTTGCATGAAAGGAGGACTAGCAGCCGCGTTGCACGGGAGAATGTGAAAAGTGTTCATATGTAGTAAAAACCTGAGAAATCCGTCCGTTTTCGTCATTTGTTATCGAATCGACTTAAAGCCAGATCGTCACATTGGCCGCTCTTCTCTCTGAAACGGTTACATTTATCGCCTACAACGCTATGTCGCGTGCTGCGTTATGCGGAAACACTAAAAGCACCATAGTAGAACACTGAAGAAGCTTCTATGTTGTAGTAATAGCCAGTAAGAAGTAGTACAATTGAAGTTTTAGTTGTCGATTATTCACTTTTTAGCCGGCTTTGGTGGCTTGGACATGAGGTGGAACCATAAAATTTTGCATGAAAGGAAGACTAGCAGCCACGTTGCACCGGAGAATGTGAAAAGTGTTCATATGTAGTAAAAACCTGAGAAATCCGTCCGTTTTCGTCATTTGTTATCGAATCGACTTAAAGCCACATAGTCACATTGGCCGCTCTACTCTCTGAAACGTTTACATTTATCGTCTGCAAAGCTATGTCGCGTGCTGCAGTATGCGGAGACACTAAAAGCACCATAGTAGAACACTGAAGAAGCTTCTAAGTTGAAGCAATAGCCAGTAAGAAGTAGTACAATTGAAGTTTTAGTTGTCGATTATTCACTTTTTAGCCGGCTTTGGTGGCTTGGACATGACCTAGGACCATAAGATTTTGCATGCAAGGAGGACTAACAGCCGCGTTTCACGGGAGAATGTGAAAAGTGTTCATATGTATTAAAAACCTGAGATATCCGTCCGTTTTCGTCATTTGTTATCGAATCGTCTTAAAGCCAGATCGTCACATTGGCCGCTTTTCTCTCTGAGACGGTTACATTTATCGTCTCCAAAGCTATGTCGCGTGCTGCGGTATGCGGAGACACTAAAAGCACCATAGTAGAACACTGAAGAAGCTTCTAAGTTGAAGCAATAGCCAGTAAGAAGTAGTACAATTGAAGTTTTAGTTGTCGATTATTCACTTTTTAGCCGGCTTTGTTGGCTTGGACATGACCTAGGACCATAAGATTTTGCATGAAAGGAGGACTAACAGCCGCGTTGCACGGGAGAATGTGAAAAGTGTTCATATGTAGTAAAAACCTGAGAAATCCGTCCGTTTTCGTCATTTGGTATCGAATCGACTTAAAGCCAGATCGTCACATTGGCCGCTTTTCTCTCTGAGACGGTTACATTTATCGTCTGCAAAGCTATGTCGCGTGCTGCGGTAAGCGGAGACACTAAAAGCACCATAGTAGAACACAGAAGAAACTTCAAAGTTGAAGTAATAGCCAGTAAGAAGTAGTACAATTGAAGTTTTAGTTGTCGATTATTCACTTTTTAGCCGGCTTTGGTGGCTTGGACATGACCTAGGACCATAAGATTTTGCATGAAAGGAGGACTAGCAGACGCGTTGCACGGGAGAATGTGAAAAGTGTTCATATGTAGTAAAAACCTGAGAAATCCGTCCGTTTTCGTCATTTGTTATCGAATCGACTTTAAGCCACATAGTCACATTGGCCGCTCTACTCTCTGAAACGGTTACATTTATCGTCTGCAAAGCTATGTCGCGTGCTGCAGTATGCGGAAACACTAAAAGCACCATAGTAGAACACAGAAGAAGCTTCTAAGTTGAAGTAATAGCCAGTAAGAAGTAGTACAATTGAAGTTTTAGTTGTCGATTATTCACTTTTTAGCCGGCTTTGGTGGCTTGGACATGAGGTGGAACCATAAAATTTTGCATGAAAGGAAGACTAGCAGCCACGTTGCAGCGGAGAATGTGAAAAGTGTTCATATGTAGTAAAAACCTGAGAAATCCGTCCGTTTTCGTCATTTGTTATCGAATCGTCTTAAAGCCAGATCGTCACATTGGCCGCATTTCTCTCTGAGACGGTTACATTTATCGTCTGCAAAGCTATGTCGCGTGCTGCGGGATGCGGAGACACTAAAAGCACCATAGTAGAACACTGAAGAAGCTTCTAAGTTGAAGCAATAGCCAGTAAGAAGTAGTACAATTGAAGTTTTAGTTGTCGATTATTCACTTTTTAGCCGGCTTTGGTGGCTTGGACATGAGGTGGAACCATAAAATTTTGCATGAAAGGAAGACTAGCAGCCACGTTGCACCGGAGAATGTGAAAAGTGTTCATATGTAGTAAAAACCTGAGAAATCCGTCCGTTTTCGTCATTTGTTATCGAATCGTCTTAAAGCCTGATCGTCACATTGGCCGCATTTCTCTCTGAGACGGTTACATTTATCGTCTGCAAATCTATGTCGCGTGCTGCGGTATGCGGAGACACTAAAAGCACCATAGTAGAACACTGAAGAAGCTTCTAAGTTGAAGCAATAGCCAGTAAGAAGTAGTACAATTGAAGTTTTAGTTGTCGATTATTCACTTTTTAGCCGGCTTTGGTGGCTTGGACATGACCTAGGACCATAAGATTTTGCATGAAAGGAGGACTAACAGCCGCGTTGCACGGGAGAATGTGAAAAGTAATCATATGTAGTAAAAACCTGAGAAATCCGTCCGTTTTCGTCATTTGTTATCGAATCGTCTTAAAGCCAGATCGTCACATTGGCCGCATTTCTCTCTGAGACGGTTACATTTATCGTCTGCAAAGCTATGTCGCGTGCTGCGGGATGCGGAGACACTAAAAGCACCATAGTAGAACACTGAAGAAGCTTCTAAGTTGAAGCAATAGCCAGTAAGAAGTAGTACAATTGAAGTTTTAGTTGTCGATTATTCACTTTTTAGCCGGCTTTGGTGGCTTGGACATGACCTAGGACCATAAGATTTTGCATGAAAGGAGGACTAACAGCCGCGTTGCACGGGAGAATGTGAAAAGTGTTCATATGTAGTAAAAACCTGAGAAATCCGTCCGTTTTCGTCATTTGTTATCGAATCGTCTTAAAGCCAGATCATCACATTGGCCGCTTTTCTCTCTGAGACGGTTACATTTATCGTCTGCAAAGCTATGTCGCGTGCTGCGGAATGCGGAGACACTAAAAGCACCATAGTAGAACACTGAAGAAGCTTCTAAGTTGAAGCAATAGCCAGTAAGAAGTAGTACAATTGAAGTTGTAGTTGTCGATTATTCACTTTTTAGGCGGCTTTGTTTGCTTGGACATGACCTAGGACCATAAGATTTTGCATGAAAGGAGGACTAACAGCCGCGTTGCACGGGAGAATGTGAAAAGTGTTCATATGTAGTAAAAACCTGAGAAATCCGTCCGTTTTCGTCATTTGTTATCGAATCGACTTAAAGCCAGATCGTCACATTGGCCGCTTTTCTCTCTGAGACGGTTACATTTATCGTCTGCAAAGCTATGTCGCGTGCTGCGGTATGCGGAGACACTAAAAGCACCATAGTAGAACACAGAAGAAACTTCAAAGTTGAAGTAATAGCCAGTAAGAAGTAGTACAATTCAAGTTTTAGTTGTCGATTATTCACTTTTTAGCCGGCTTTGGTGGCTTGGACATGACCTAGGACCATAAGATTTTGCATGAAAGGAGGACTAGCAGACGCGTTGCACGGGAGAATGTGAAAAGTGTTCTATGTAGTAAAAACCTGAGAAATCCGTCCGTTTTCGTCATTTGTTATCGAATCGACTTTAAGCCACATAGTCACATTGGCCGCTCTACTCTCTGAAACGGTTACATTTATCGTATGCAAAGCTATGTCGCGTGCTGCAGTATGCGGAAACACTAAAAGCACCATAGTAGAACACAGAAGAAGCTTCTAAGTTGAAGTAATAGCCAGTAAGAAGTAGTACAATTGAAGTTTTAGTTGTCGATTATTCACTTTTTAGCCGGCTTTGGTGGCTTGGACATGAGGTGGAACCATAAAATTTTGCATGAAAGGAAGACTAGCAGCCACGTTGCAGCGGAGAATGTGAAAAGTGTTCATATGTAGTAAAAACCTGAGAAATCCGTCCGTTTTCGTCATTTGTTATCCAATCGTCTTAAAGCCAGATCGTCACATTGGCCGCTTTTCTCTCTGAGACGGTTACATTTATCGTCTGCAAAGCTATGTCGCGTGCTGCGGGATGCGGAGACACTAAAAGCACCATAGTAGAACACTGAAGAAGCTTCTAAGTTGAAGCAATAGCCAGTAAGAAGTAGTACAATTGAAGTTTTAGTTGTCGATTATTCACTTTTTAGCCGGCTTTGGTGGCTTGGACATAACCTAGGACCATAAGATTTTGCATGAAAGGAGGACTAACAGCCGCGTTGCACGGGAGAATGTGAAAAGTGTTCATATGTAGTAAAATCCTGAGAAATCCGTCCGTTTTCGTCATTTGTTATCGAATCGACTTAAAGCCACATAGTCACATTGGCCGCTCTACTCTCTGAAACGGTTACATTTATCGTCTGCAAAGCTATGTCGCGTGTTGCGGTATGCGGAGACACTAAAAGCACCATAGTAGAACACAGAAGAAGCTTCTAAGTTGAAGTAATAGCCAGTAAGAAGTAATACAATTCAAGTTTTAGTTGTCGATTATTCACATTTTAGCCGGCTTTGGTGGCTTGGACATGACCTAGGACCTTAAGATTTTGCATGAAAATAGGACTAGCAGCCGCGTTGCACGGGAGAATGTGAAAAGTGTTCATATGTAGTAAAAACCTGAGAAATCCGTCCGTTTTCGTCATTTGTTATCGAATCGACTTAAAGCCAGATCGTCACATTGGCCGCTCTTCTCTCTGAAACGAATACATTTATCGTCTACAAAGCTATGTCGCGTGCTGCATTATGCGGAAACACTAAAAGCACCATAGTAGAACACTGAAGAAGCTTCTATGTTGAAGTAATAGCCAGTAAGAAGTAGTACAATTGAAGTTTTAGTTGTCGATTATTCACTTTTGAGCCGGCTTTGGTGGCTTGGACATGAGGTGGAACCATAAAATTTTGCATGAAAGGAAGACTAGCAGCCACGTTGCACCGGAGAATGTGAAAAGTGTTCATATGTAGTAAAAACCTGAGGAATCCGTCCGTTTTCGTCATTTGTTACCGAATCGACTTAAAGCCAGGTCGTCAAATTGGCCGCTTTTCTCTCTGAGACGGTTACATTTATCGTCTGCAAAGCTATGTCGCGTGCTGCGGTATGCGGAGACACTAAAACCACCATAGTAGAACACAGAAGAAGCTTCTAAGTTGAAGCAATAGCCAGTAAGAAGTCGTAAAATTGAAGTTTTAGTTGACGATTATTCACTTTTTAGCCGGCTTTGTTGGCTTGGACATGACCTAGGACCATAAGATTTTGCATGAAAGGAGGACTAACAGCCGTGTTGCACGGGAGAATGTGAAAAGTGTTCATATGTGGTAAAAACCTGATAAATCCGTCCGTTTTCGTCATTTGTTATCGAATCGACTTAAAGGCAGATCGTCACATTGGCCGCTTTTCTCTCTGAGACGGTTACATTTATCGTCTGCAACGCTATGTCGCGTGCTGCGGTATGCGGAGACACTAAAAGCACCATAGTAGAACACAGAAGAAGCTTCTAAGTTGAAGTAATAGCCAGTAAGAAGTAATACAATTCAAGTTTTAGTTGTCGATTATTCACATTTTAGCCGGCTTTGGTGGCTTGGACATGACCTAGGACCTTAAGATTTTGCATGAAAGGAGGACTAGCAGCCGCGTTGCACGGGAGAATGTGAAAAGTGTTCATATGTAGTAAAAACCTGAGAAATCCGTCCGTTTTCGTCATTTGTTATCGAATCGACTTAAAGCCAGATCGTCACATTGGCCGCTCTTCTCTCTGAAACGGTTACATTTATCGTCTACAACGCTATGTCGCGTGCTGCGTTATGCGGAAACACTAAAAGCACCATAGTAGAACACTGAAGAAGCTTCTATGTTGAAGTAATAGCCAGTAAGAAGTAGTACAATTGAAGTTTTAGTTGTCGATTATTCACTTTTTAGCCGGCTTTGGTGGCTTGGACATGAGGTGGAGCCATAAAATTTTGCATGAAAGGAAGACTAGCAGACACGTTGCACCGGAGAATGTGAAAAGTGTTCATATGTAGTAAAAACCTGAGAAATCCGTCCGTTTTCGTCATTTGTTATCGAATCGACTTAAAGCCACATAGTCACATTGGCCGCTCTACTCTCTGAAACGTTTACATTTATCGTCTGCAACGCTATGTCGCGTGCTGCGATATGCGGAGACACTAAAAGCACCATAGTAGAACACTGAATAAGCTTCTAAGTTGAAGCAATAGCCAGTAAGAAGTCGTAAAATTGAAGTTTTAGTTGACGATTATTCACTTTTTAGCCGGCTTTGTTGGCTTGGACATGACCTAGGACCATAAGATTTTGCATGAAAGGAGGAATAAAAGCCGCGTTGCACGGGAGAATGTGAAAAGTGTTCATATGTGGTAAAAACCTGATAAATCCGTCCGTTTTCGTCATTTGTTATCGAATCGACTTAAAGCTAGATCGTCACATTGGCCGCTTTTCTCTCTGAGACGGTTACATTTATCGTCTGCAACGCTATGTCGCGTGCTGCGGTATGCGGAGACACTAAAAGCACCATAGTAGAACACAGAAGAAGGTTCTAAGTTGAAGTAATAGCCAGTAAGAAGTAATACAATTCAAGTTTTAGTTGTCGATTATTCACATTTTAGCCGGCTTTGGTGGCTTGGACATGACCTAGGACCTTAAGATTTTGCATGAAAGGAGGACTAGCAGCCGCGTTGCACGGGAGAATGTGAAAAGTGTTCATATGTAGTAAAAACCTGAGAAATCCGTCCGTTTTCGTCATTTGTTATCGAATCGACTTAAAGCCAGATCGTCACATTGGCCGCTCTTCTCTCTGAAACGGTTACATTTATCGTCTACAACGCTATGTCGCGTGCTGCAGTATGCGGAAACACTAAAAGCACCATAGTAGAACACTGAAGAAGCTTCTATGTTGAAGTAATAGCCAGTAAGAAGTAGTACAATTGAAGTTTTAGTTGTCGATTATTCACTTTTTAGCCGGCTTTGGTGGCTTGGACATGAGGTGGAACCATAAAATTTTGCATGAAAGGAAGACTAGCAGCCACGTTGCACCGGAGAATGTGAAAAGTGTTGATATGTAGTAAAATCCTGAGAAATCCGTCCGTTTTCGTCATTTGTTATCGAATCGACTTAAAGCCACATAGTCACATTGGCCGCTCTACTCTCTGAAACGGTTACATTTATCGTCTGCAAAGCAATGTCGCGTGCTGCAGTATGCGGAAACACTAAAAGCACCATAGTAGAACACAGAAGAATCTTCTAAGTTGTAGTAATAGCCAGTAAGAAGTAGTACAATTGAAGTTTTAGTTGTCGATTATTCACTTTTTAGCCGGCTTTGGTGGCTTGGACATGAGGTGGAACCATAAAATTTCGCATGAAAGGAAGACTAGCAGCCACGTTGCACCGGAGAATGTGAAAAGTGTTCATATGTAGTAAAAACCTGAGAAATCCGTCCGTTTTCGTCATTTGTTATCGAATCGTCTTAAAGCCAGATCGTCACATTGGCTGCTTTTCTCTCTGAGACGGTTACATTTATCGTCCGCAAATCAATGTCGCGTGCTGCGGTATGCGGAGACACTAAAAGCACCATAGTAGAACACTGAAGAAGCTTCTAAGTTATAGCAATAGCCAGTAAGAAGTAGTACTATTGAAGTTTTAGTTGTCGATTATTCACTTTTTAGTCGGCTTTGGTGGCTTGGACATGACCTAGGACCATAAGATTTTGCATGAAAGGAGGACTAACAGCCGCGTTGCACGGGAGAATGTGAAAAGTGTTCATATGTAGTAAAAACCTGAGAAATCCGTCCGTTTTCGTCATTTGTTATCGAATCGTCTTAAAGCCAGATCGTCACATTGGCGGCTTTTCTCTCTGAGACGGTTACATTTATCGTCTGCAAAGCTATGTCGCGTGCTGCGGTATGCGGAGACACTAAAAGCACCATAGTAGAACACTGAAGAAGCTTCTAAGTTGAAGCAGTAGCCAGTAAGAAGTAGTACAATTGAAGTTTTAGTTGTCGATTATTCACTTTTTAGCCGGCTTTGGTGGCTTGGACATGACCTAGGACCATACGATTTTTCATGAAAGGAGGACTAACAGCCGCGTTGCACGGGAGAATGTGAAAAGTGTTCATATGTAGTAAAAACCTGAGAAATGCGTCCGTTTTCGTCATTTGTTATCGAATCGACTTAAAGCCACATAGTCACATTGGCCGCTCTACTCTCTGAAACGGTTACATTTATCGTCTGCAAAGCTATGTCGCGTGCTGCAGTATGCGGAAACACTAAAAGCACCATAGTAGAACACAGAAGAAGCTTCTAAGTTGAAGTAATAGCCAGTAAGAAGTAGTACAATTGAAGTTTTAGTTGTCGATTATTCACTTTTTAGCCGTCTTTGGTGGCTTGGACATGACCTGGGACCATATGATTTTACATGAAAGGAGGACTGGCAGCCGCGTTGCACGGGAGAATGTGAAAAGTGTTCATATGTAGTAAAAACCTGATAAATCCGTCCGTTGTCGTCATTTGTTATCGAATCGACTTAAAGGCAGATCGTCACATTGGCCGCTTTTCACTCTGAGACGGTTACATTTATCGTCTGCAACGCTGTGTCGCGTGCTGCGGTATGCGGAGACACTAAAAGCACCATAGTAGAACACAGAAGAAGCTTCTAAGTTGAAGTAATAGCCAGTAAGAAGTAATACAATTCAAGTTTTAGTTATCGATTATTCACTTTTTAGCCGGCTTTGGTGGCTTGGACATGACCTAGGACCATAAGATTTTGCATGAAAGGAGGACTAACAGCCGCGTTGCACGGGAGAATGTGAAAAGTGTTCATATGTAGTAAAAACCTGAGAAATCCGTCCGTTTTCGTCATTTGTTATCGAATCGACTTAAAGCCAGATCGTCACATTGGCCGCTTTTCTCTCTGAGACGGTTACATTTATCGTCTCCAAAGCTATGTCGCGTGCTGCGGTATGCGGAGACACTAAAAGCACCTTAGTAGTACACTGAAGAAGCTTCTAACTTGAAGCAATAGCCAGTAAGAAGTAGTACAATTGAAGTTTTAGTTGTCGATTATTCACTTTTTAGCCGGCTTTGGTGGCTTGGACATGAGGTGGAACCATAAACTTTTGCATGAAAGGAAGACTAGCAGCCACGTTGCAGCGGAGAATGTGAAAAGTGTTCATATGTAGTAAAAACCTGAGAAATCCGTCCGTTTTCGTCATTTGTTATCCAATCGTCTTAAAGCCAGATCGTCACATTGGCCGCATTTCTCTCTGAGACGGTTACATTTATCGTCTGCAAAGCTATGTCGCGTGCTGCGGGATGCGGAGACACTAAAAGCACCATAGTAGAACACTGAAGAAGCTTCTAAGTTGAAGCAATAGCCAGTAAGAAGTAGTACAATTGAAGTATTAGTTGTCGATTATTCACTTTTTAGCCGGCTTTGGTGGCTTGGACATGACCTAGGACCATAAGATTTTGCATGAAAGGAGGACAAACAGCTGCGTTGCACGGGAGAATGTGAAAAGTGTTCATATGTAGTAAAAACCTGAGAAATCCGTCCGTTTTCGTCATTTATTATCGAATCGTCTTAAAGCCAGATCGTCACATTGGCCGCATTTCTCTCTGAGACGGTTACATTTATCGTCTGCAAAGCTATGTCGCGTGCTGCGGGATGCGGAGACACTAAAAGCACCATAGTAGAACACTGAAGAAGCTTCTAAGTTGAAGCAGTAGCCAGTAAGAAGTAGTACAATTGAAGTTTTAGTTGTCGATTATTCACTTTTTAGCCGGCTTTGGTGGCTTGGACATGACCTAGGACCATACGATTTTGCATGAAAGGAGGACTAACGGCCGCGTTGCACGGGAGAATGTGAAAAGTGTTCATATGTATTAAAAACCTGAGAAATCCGTCCCTTTTCGTCATTTGTTATCGAATCGACTTAAAGCCAGATCGTCACATTGGCCGCTCTTCTCTCTGAAACGGTTACATTTATCGTCTACAAAGCTATGTCGCATGCTGCATTATGCGGAAACACTAAAAGCACCATAGTAGAACACTGAAGAAGCTTCTATGTTGAAGTAATAGCCAGTAAGAAGTAGTACAATTGAAGTTTTAGTTGTCGATTATTCACTTTTTAACCGGCTTTGGTGGCTTGGACATGACCTAGGACCATGAGATTTTGCATGAAAGGAGGACTAGCAGACGCGTTGCACGGGAGAATGTGAAAAGTGTTCATATGTAGTAAAAACCTGAGAAATCCGTCCGTTTTCGTCATTTGTTATCGAATCGACTTTAAGCCACATAGTCACATTGGCCGCTCTACTCTCTGAAACGGTTACATTTATCGTCTGCAAAGCTATGTCGCGTGCTGCAGTATGCGGAAACACTAAAAGCACCATAGTAGAACACAGAAGAAGCATCTAAGTTGAAGTAATAGCCAGTAAGAAGTAGTACAATTGAAGTTTTAGTTGTCGATTATTCACTTTTTAGCCGGCTTTGGTGGCTTGGACATGAGGTGGAACCATAAAATTTTGCATGAAAGGAAGACTAGCAGCCACGTTGCACCGGAGAATATGAAAAGTGTTCATATGTAGTAAAAACCTGAGGAATCCGTCCGTTTTCGTCATTTGTTACCGAATCGACTTAAAGCCAGATCGTCAAATTGGCCGCTTTTCTCTCTGAGACGGTTACATTTATCGTCTGCAAAGCTATGTCGCGTGCTGCGGTATGCGGAGACACTAAAAGCACCATAGTAGAACACAGAAGAAGCTTCTAAGTTGAAGCAATAGCCAGTAAGAAGTAGTACAATTCAAGTTTTAGTTGTCGATTATTCACTTTTTAGCCGGCTTTGGTGGCTTGGACATGAAGTGGAACCATAAAACTTTGCATGAAAGGAAGACTAGCAGCCACGTTGCACCGGAGAATGTGAAAAGTGTTCATATGTAGTAAAAACCTGAGAAATCCGTCCGTTTTCGTCATTTGTTATCGAATCGACTTAAAGGCAGATCGTCACATTGGCCGCTTTTCTCTCTGAGACAACACGCGATCTAGTGTGCAACGCTATGTCGCGTGCTGCGGTATGCGGAGACACTAAAAGCACCATAGTAGAACACAGAAGAAGCTTCTAAGTTGAAGTAATAGCCAGTAAGAAGTAATACAATTCAAGTTTTAGTTGTCGATTATTCACATTTTAGCCGGCTTTGGTGGCTTGGACATGACCTAGGACCCTAAGATTTTGTATGAAAGGAGGACTAGCAGCCGCGTTGCACGGGAGAATGTGAAAAGTGTTCATATGTAGTAAAAACCTGAGAAATCCGTCCGTTTTCGTCATCTGTTATCGAATCGACTTAAAGCCAGATCGTCACATTGGCCGCTCTTCTCTCTGAAACGTTTACATTTATCGTCTATAAAGCTATGTCGCGTGCTGCGTTATGCGGAAACACTAAAAGCACCATACTAGAACACTGAAGAAGCTTCTATGTTGAAGTAATAGCCAGTAAGAAGTAGTACAAATGAAGTTTTAGTTGTCGATTATTCACTTTTTAGCCGGCATTGGTTGCTTGGACATGAGGTGGAACCATAAAATTTTGCATGAAAGGAAGACTAGCAGCCACGTTGCACCGGAGAATGTGAAAAGTGTTCATATGTAGTAAAAACCTGAGAAATCCGTCCGTTTTCGTCATTTGTTATCGAATCGTCTTAAAGCCAGATCGTCACATTGGCCACTTTTCTCTCTGAGACGGTTACATTTATCGTCTGCAAAGCTATGTCGCGTGCTGCGGTATGCGGAGACACTAAAAGCTCTATAGTAGAACACTGAAGAAGCTTCTAAGTTGAAGCAATAGCCAGTAAGAAGTCGTAAAATTGAAGTTTTAGTTGACGATTATTCACTTTTTAGCCGGCTTTGGTGGCTTGGACATGACCTAGGACCATAAGATTTTGCATGAAAGGAGGACTAACAGCTGCGTTGCACGGGAGAATGTGAAAAGTGTTCATATGTAGTAAAAACCTGAGAAATCCGTCCGTTTTCGTCATTTGTTATCGAATCGTCTTAAAGCCAGATCGTCACATTGGCCGCTTTTCTCTCTGAGACGGTTACATTTATCGTCTGCAAAGCTATGTCGCGTGCTGCGGGATGCGGAGACACTAAAAGCACCATAGTAGAACACTGAAGAAGCTTCTAAGTTGAAGCAGTAGCCAGTAAGAAGTAGTACAATAAAGTTTTAGTTGTCGATTATTCACTTTTTAGCCGGCTTTGGTGGCTTGGACATGACCTAGGACCATACGATTTTGCATGAAAGGAGGACTAACAGCCGCGTTGCACGGGAGAATGTGAAAAGTGTTCATATGTATTAAAAACCTGAGAAATCCGTCCGTTTTCGTCATTTGTTATCGAATCGTCTTAAAGCCAATTCGTCACATTGGCCGCTTTTCTCTCTGAGACGGTTACATTTATCGTCTGCAAAGCTATGTCGCGTGCTGCGGTATGCGGAGACACTAAAAGCACCATAGTAGAACACTGAAGAAGCTTCTAAGTTGAAGCAATAGCCAGTAAGAAGTAGTACAATTGAAGTTTTAGTTGTCGATTATTCACTTTTTAGCCGGCTTTGTTGGCTTGGACATGACCTAGGACCATAATATTTTGCATGAAAGGAGGACTAACAGCCGCGTTGCACGGGAGAATGTGAAAATTGTTCTTATGTAGTAAAAACCTGAGAAATCCGTCCGTTTTCGTCATTTGTTATCGAATCGACTTAAAGCCAGATCGTCACATTGGCCGCTCTACTCTCTGAAACGGTTACATTTATCATCTGCAAAGCTATGTCGCGTGCTGCAGTATGCGGAAACACTAAAAGCACCATAGTAGAACACAGAAGAAGCTTCTAAGTTGAAGTAATAGCCAGTAAGAAGTAGTACAATTGAAGTTTTAGTTGTCGATTATTCACTTTTTAGCCGTCTTTGGTGGCTTGGACATGACCTGGGACCATAAGATTTTACATGAAAGGAGGACTGGCAGCCGCGTTGCACGGGAGAATGTGAAAAGTGTTCATATGTAGTAAAAACCTGATAAATCCGTCCGTTGTCGTCATTTGTTATCGAATCGACTTAAAGGCAGATCGTCACATAGGCCGCTTTTCACTCTGAGACGGTTACATTTATCGTCTGCAACGCTATGTCGCGTGCTGCGGTATGCGGAGACACTAAAAGCACCATAGTAGAACACAGAAGAAGCTTCTAAGTTGAAGTAATAGCCAGTAAGAAGTAATACAATTCAAGTTTCAGTTGTCGATTATTCACATTTTAGCCGGCTTTGGTGGCTTGGACATGACCTAGGACCTTAAGATTTTGCATGAAAGGAGGACTAGCAGCCGCGTTGCACGGGAGAATGTGAAAAGTGTTCATATGTAGTAAAAACCTGAGAAAACCGTCCGTTTTCGTCATTTGTTATCGAATCGACTTAAAGCCAGATCGTCACATTGGCCGCTCTTCTCTCTGAAACGGTTACATTTATCGTCTACAAAGCTATGTCGCGTGCTGCATTATGCGGAAACACTAAAAGCACCATAGTAGAACACTGAAGAAGCTTCTATGTTGAAGTAATAGCCAGTAAGAAGTAGTACAATTGAAGTTTTAGTTGTCGATTATTCACTTTTTAGCCGGCTTTGGTGGCTTGGACATGACCTAGGACCATAAGATTTTGCATGAAAGGAGGACTAGCAGACGCGTTGCACGGGAGAATGTGAAAAGTGTTCATATGTAGTAAAAACCTGAGAAATCCGTCCGTTTTCGTCATTTGTTATCGAATCGACTTTAAGCCACATAGTCACATTGGCCGCTCTACTCTCTGAAACGGTTACATTTATCGTCTGCAAAGCTATGTCGCGTGCTGCAGTATGCGGAAACACTAAAAGCACCATAGTAGAACACAGAAGAAGCATCTAAGTTGAAGTAATAGCCAGTAAGAAGTAGTACAATTGAAGTTTTAGTTGTCGATTATTCACTTTTTAGCCGGCTTTGGTGGCTTGGACATGAGGTGGAACCATAAAATTTTGCATGAAAGGAAGACTAGCAGCCACGTTGCACCGGAGAATGTGAAAAGTGTTCATATGTAGTAAAAACCTGAGGAATCCGTCCGTTTTCGTCATTTGTTACCGAATCGACTTAAAGCCAGATCGTCAAATTGGCCGCTTTTCTCTCTGAGACGGTTACATTTATCGTCTGCAAAGCTATGTCGCGTGCTGCGGTATGCTGAGACACTAAAAGCACCATAGTAGAACACAGAAGAAGCTTCTAAGTTGAAGCAATAGCCAGTAAGAAGTAGTACAATTCAAGTTTTAGTTGTCGATTATTCACTTTTTAGCCGGCTTTGGTGGCTTGGACATGAGGTGGAACCATAAAATTTTGCATGAAAGGAAGACTAGCAGCCACGTTGCACCGGAGAATGTGAAAAGTGTTCATATGTAGTAAAAACCTGAGAAATCCGTCCGTTTTCGTCATTTGTTATCGAATCGACTTAAAGGCAGATCGTCACATTGGCCGCTTTTCTCTCTGAGACGGTTACATTTATCGTCTGCAACGCTATGTCGCGTGCTGCGGTATGCGGAGACACTAAAAGCACCATAGTAGAACACAGAAGAAGCTTCTAAGTTGAAGTAATAGCCAGTAAGAAGTAATACAATTCAAGTTTTAGTTGTCGATTATTCACATTTTAGCCGGCTTTGGTGGCTTGGACATGACCTAGGACCCTAAGATTTTGTATGAAAGGAGGACTAGCAGCCGCGTTGCACGGGAGAATGTGAAAAGTGTTCATATGTAGTAAAAACCTGAGAAATCCGTCCGTTTTCGTCATCTGTTATCGAATCGACTTAAAGCCAGATCGTCACATTGGCCGCTCTTCTCTCTGAAACGTATACATTTATCGTCTATAAAGCTATGTCGCGTGCTGCGTTATGCGGAAACACTAAAAGCACCATACTAGAACACTGAAGAAGCTTGTATGTTGAAGTAATAGCCAGTAAGAAGTAGTACAAATGAAGTTTTAGTTGTCGATTATTCACTTTTTAGCCGGCATTGGTTGCTTGGACATGAGGTGGAACCATAAAATTTTGCATGAAAGGAAGACTAGCAGCCACGTTGCACCGGAGAATGTGAAAAGTGTTCATATGTAGTAAAAACCTGAGAAATCCGTCCGTTTTCGTCATTTGTTATCGAATCGTCTTAAAGCCAGATCGTCACATTGGCCACTTTTCTCTCTGAGACGGTTACATTTATCGTCTGCAAAGCTATGTCGCGTGCTGCGGTATGCGGAGACACTAAAAGCTCTATAGTAGAACACTGAAGAAGCTTCTAAGTTGAAGCAATAGCCAGTAAGAAGTCGTAAAATTGAAGTTTTAGTTGACGATTATTCACTTTTTAGCCGGCTTTGTTGGCTTGGACATGACCTAGGACCATAAGATTTTGGATGAAAGGAGGACTAACAGCCGCGTTGCACGGGAGAATGTGAAAAGTGTTCATATGTGGTAAAAACCTTATAAATCCGTCCGTTTTCGTCATTTGTTATCGAATCGACTTAAAGGCAGATCGTCACATTGGCCGCTCTTCTCTCTGAAACGGTTACATTTATCGTCTACAACGCTATGTCGCGTGCTGCGTTATGCGGAAACACTAAAAGCACCATAGTAGAACACTGAAGAAGCTTCTATGTTGAAGTAATAGCCAGTAAGAAGTAGTACAATTGAAGTTTTAGTTGTCGATTATTCACTTTTTAGCCGGCTTTGGTGGCTTGGACATGAGGTGGAACCATAAAATTATGCATGAAAGGAAGACTAGCAGCCACGTTGCACCAGAGAATGTGAAAAGTGTTCATATGTAGTAAAAACCTGAGAAATCCGTCCGTTTTCGTCATTTGTTATCGAATCGACTTAGAGCCACATAATCACATTGGCCGCTCTACTCTCTGAAACGTTTACATTTATCTTCTGCAAAGCTATGTCGCGTGCTGCAGTATGCGGAGACACTAAAAGCACCATAGTAGAACACTGAAGAAGCTTCTAAGTTGAAGCAATAGCCAGTAAGAAGTAGTACAATTGAAGTTTTAGTTGTCGATTATTCACTTTTTAGCCGGCTTTGGTGGCTTGGACATGACCTAGGACCATAAGATTTTGCATGCAAGGAGGACTAACAGCCGCGTTGCACGGGAGAATGTGAAAAGTGTTCATATGTAGTAAAAACCTGAGAAATCCGTCCGTTTTCGTCATTTGTTATCGAATCGTCTTAAAGCCGGATCGTCACACTGGCCACTTTTCTCTCTGAGACGGTTACATTTATCGTCTGCAAATCTATGTCGCGTGCTGCGGTATGCGGAGACACTAAAAGCACCATAGTAGAACACTGAAGAAGCTTCTAAGTTGAAGCAGTAGCCAGTAAGAAGTAGTACAATTGAAGTTTTAGTTGTCGATTATTCACTTTTTAGCCGGCTTTGGTGGCTTGGACATGACCTAGGACCATACGATTTTTCATGAAAGGAGGACTAACAGCCGCGTTGCACGGGAGAATGTGAAAAGTGTTCATATGTATTAAAAACCTGAGAAATCCGTCCGTTTTCGTCATTTGTTATCGAATCGTCTTAAAGCCAGATCATCACATTGGCCGCTTTTCTCTCTGAGACGGTTACATTTATCGTCTGCAAAGCTATGTCGCGTGCTGCGGTATGCGGAGACACTAAAAGCACCATAGTAGAACACTGAAGAAGCTTCTAAGTTGAAGCAATAGCCAGTAAGAAGTAGTACAATTGAAGTTTTAGTTGTCGATTATTCACTTTTTAGCCGGCTATGTTGGCTTGGACATGACCTAGGACCATAAGATTTTGCATGAAAGGAGGACTAACAGCCACGTTGCACGGGAGAATGTGAAAAGTGTTCATATGTAGTAAAAACCTGAGAAATCCGTCCGTTTTCGTCATTTGTTATCGAATCGACTTAAAGCCACATAGTCACATTGGCCGCTCTACTCTCTGAAACGGTTACATTTATCGTCTGCAAAGCAATGTCGCGTGCTGCAGTATGCGGAAACACTAAAAGCACCATAGTAGAACACAGAAGAAGCTCCTAAGTTGAAGTAATAGCCAGTAAGAAGTAGTACAATTGAAGTTTTAGTTGTCGATTATTCACTTTTTAGCCGTCTTTGGTGGCTTGGACATGATCTGGGACCATAAGATTTTACATGAAAGGAGGACTGGCAGCCGCGTTGCACGGGAGAATGTGAAAAGTGTTCATATGTAGTAAAAACCTGATAAATCCGTCCGTTTTCGTCATTTGTTATCGAATCGACTTAAAGGCATTTCGTCACATTGGCCGCTTTTCACTCTGAGACGGTTACATTTATCGTCTGCAACGCTATGTCGCGTGCTGCGGTATGCGGAGACACTAAAAGCACCATAGTAGAACACAGAAGAAGCTTCTAAGTTGAAGTAATAGCCAGTAAGAAGGAATACAATTCAAGTTTTAGTTGTCGATTATTCACATTTTAGCCGGCTTTGGTGGCTTGGACATGACCTAGGACCTTAAGATTTTGCATGAAACGAGGACTAGCAGCCGCGTTGCACGGGAGAATGTGAAAAGTGTTCATATGTAGTAAAAACCTGAGAAATCCGTCCGTTTTTGTCATTTGTTATCGAATCGACTTAAAGCCAGATCGTCACATTGGTCGCTCTTCTCTCTGAAACGGTTACATTTATCGTCTACAAAGCTATGTCGCGTGCTGCATTATGCGGAAACACTAAAAGCACCATAGTAGAACACTGAAGAAGCTTCTATGTTGAAGTAATAGCCAGTAAGAAGTAGTACAATTGAAGTTTTAGTTGTCGATTATTCACTTTTTAGCCGGCTTTGGTGGCTTGGACATGAGGTGGAACCATAAAATTTTGCATGAAAGGAAGACTAGCAGCCACGTTGCACCGGAGAATGTGAAAAGTGTTCATATGTAGTAAAAACCTGAGAAATCCGTCCGTTTTCGTCATTTGTTATCGAATCGTCTTAAAGCCAGATCGTGACATTGGCTGCTTTTCTCTCTGAGACGGTTACATTTATCGTCCGCAAATCTATGTCGCGTGCTCCGGTATGCGGAGACACTAAAAGCACCATAGTAGAACACTGAAGAAGCTTCTAAGTTATAGCAATAGCCAGTAAGAAGTAGTACTATTGAAGTTTTAGTTGTCGATTATTCACTTTTTAGCCGGCTTTGGTGGCTTGGACATGACCTAGGACCATAAGATTTTGCATGAAAGGAGGACTAACAGCCGCGTTGCACGGGAGAATGTGAAAAGTGTTCATATGTAGTAAAAACCTGAGAAATCCGTCCGTTTTCGTCATTTGTTATCGAATCGTCTTAAAGCCAGATCGTCACATTGGCCGCTTTTCTCTCTGAGACGGTTACATTTATCGTCAGCAAAGCTATGTCGCGTGCTGCGGTATGCGGAGACACTAAAAGCACCATAGTAGAACACTGAAGAAGCTTCTAAGTTGAAGCAATAGCCAGTAAGAAGTAGTAAAATTGAAGTTTTAGTTGTCGATTATTCACTTTTTAGCCGGCTTTGGTGGCTTGGACATGACCTAGGACCTTAAGATTTTGCATGAAAGGAGGACTAGCAGCCGCGTTGCACGGGAGAATGTGAAAAGTGTTCATATGTAGTAAAAACCTGAGATATCCGTCTGTTTTCGTCATTTGTTATCGAATCGACTTAAGGCCAGATCGTCACATTGGCCCCTCTTCTCTCTGAAACGGTTACATTTACCGTCTGCAAAGCTATGTCGCGTGCTGCGGTATGCGGAAACACAAAAAGCACCATAGTAGAACACAGAAGAAGCTTCTATGTTGAATTAATAGCCAGTAAGTAGTAGTACAATTAAAGTTTTAGTTGTCGATTATTCACTTTTTAGCCGGCTTTTGTGGCTTGGACATGAGTTGGAACCTTAAGATTTTGCATGAAAGGAAGACTAACAGCTGCGTTGCACGGGAGAATGTGAAAAGTGTTCATATGTAGTAAAAACCTGAGAAATCCGTCCGTTTTCGTCATTTGTTATCGAATCGACTTAAAGCCAGATCGTCACATTGGCCGCTTTTCTCTCTGAGACGGTTACATTTATCGTCTGCAACTCTATGTCGCGTGCTGCGGTATGCGGAGACACTAAAAGCACCATAGTAGAACACTGAAGAAGCTTCTAAGTTGAAGCAGTAGCCAGTAAGAAGTAGTACAATTGAAGTTTTAGTTGTCGATTATTCACTTTTTAGCCGGCTTCGGTGGCTTGGACATGACCTAGGACAACATGATTTTGCATGAAAGGAGGACTAGCAGACAAGTTGCACGGGAGAATGTGAAAAGTGTTCATATGTAGTAAAAACCTGAGAAATCCGTCCGTTTTCGTCATTTGTTATCGAATCGACTTAAGGCCAGATCGTCACATTGGCCGCTCTTCTCTCTGAAACGGTTACACTTATCGTCTGCAAAGCTATGCCGCGTGCTGCGGTATGCCGAAACACTAAAAGCACCATAGTAGAACACAGAAGAAGCTTCTAAGTTGAAGTAATAGCCAGTAAGAAATAGTACAATTCAAGTATTAGTTGTCGATTATTCACATTTTAGCCGGCTTTGGTAGCTTGGACATGACCTAGGACCTTAAGATTTTGCATGAAAGGAGGACTAGCAAACGCGTTGCACGGGAGAATGTGAAAAGTGTTCATATGTAGTAAAAACCTGAGAAATCCGTCCGTTTTCGTCATTTGTCATCGAATCGACTTAAAGCCAGAGCGTCACCTTGGCCGCTCTACTCTCTGAAACGGTTACATTTATCGTCTGTAAAGCTATGTCGCATGCTGCAGTATGCAGAAACACAAACAGAACCATAGTAGAACACAGAAGAGGCTTCTAAGTTGAAGTAATAGCCAGTAAGAAGTAGTACAATTCATGTTTTAGTTGTCGATTATTCACTTTTTAGCCGGCTTTGGTGGCTATGACATGACCTAGGACCATAAGATTTTGCATGAAAGGAGGACTAACAGCCGCGTTGCACGGGAGAATGTGAAAATTGTTCTTATGTAGTAAAAACCTGAGAAATCCGTCCGTTTTCGTCATTTGTTTTCGAATCGACTTAAAGCCAGATCGTCACATTGGCCGCTCTCCTCTCTGAAACGGTTACATTTATCGTCTGCAAAGCTATGTCGCGTACTGCAGTATGCGGAAACACTAAAAGCACCATAGTAGAACACAGAGGAAGCTTATAAATTGAAGTAATAGAGAGTAAGAAGTAGTACAATTCAAGTTTTAGTTGTCGAATATTCACTTTTTGCCGGCTTTGGTGGCTATGACATGACCTAGGACCATAAGATTTTGCATGAAAGGAGGACTAGCGTCCGCGTTGCACGGGAGAAAGTGAAAAGTGTTCATATGTAGTAAAAACCTGAGAAATCCGTCCGTTTTCGTCATTTGTTATCGAATCGACTTAAAGCCAGATCGTCACATTGGCCGCTTTTCTCTTTGAGACGGTTACATTTATCGTCTGCAAAGCTATGTCGCGTGCTGCGGTATGCGGAGACACTAAAAGCACCATATTAGAGCACAGAAGAAGCTTCTAAGTTGAAGTAATAGCCAGTAAGAAGTAGTGCAATTCAAGTTTTAGTTATCGATTATTCACTTTTTAGCCGGCTTTGGTGGCTTGGACATGACCTAGGACCTTAAGATTTTGCATTAAAGGAGGACTAGCAGCCGCGTTGCACGGGAGAATGTGAAAAGTGTTCATATGTAGTAAAAACCTGAGATATCCGTCTGTTTTCGTCATTTGTTATCGAATCGACTTAAGGCCAGATCGTCACATTGGCCCCTCTTCTCTCTGAAACGGTTACATTTATCGTCTGCAAAGCTATGTCGCGTGCTGCGATAAGCGGAAACACTAAAAGCACCATAGTAGAACACAGAAAAAGCTTCTAAGTTGAAGTAATAGCCAGTAAGAAGTAGTACAATTCAAGTTTTAGTTGTCGATTATTCACTTTTTAGCCGGCTTTGGTGGCTATGACATGACCTAGGACCATAAGATTTTGCATGAAAGGAGGACTAACTGCCGCGTTGCACGGGAGAATGTGAAAAGTGTTCATATGTAGTAAAAACCTGAGAAATCCGTCCGTTTTCGTCATTTGTTATCGAATCGACTAAAAAGCCAGATCGTCACATTGGCCGCTTTTCTCTCTGAGACGGTTACATTTGTCGTCTGCAAATCTGTGTCGCGTGCTGCGGTATGCGGAGACACTAAAAGCACCATAGTAGAACACTGAAGAAGCTTCTAAGTTGAAGCAATAGCCAGTAAGAAGTAGTAAAATTGAAGTTTTAGTTGTCGATTATTCACATTTTAGCCGGCATTGGTAGCTTGGACATGACCTAGGACCTTAAGATTTTGCATGAAAGGAGGACTAGCAGACGCGTTGCACGGGAGATTGTGAAATGTGTTCATATGTAGTAAAAACCTGAGAAATCCGTCCGTTTTCGTCATTTGTCGTCGAATCGACTTAAAGCCAGAGCGTCACATTGGCCGCTCTACTCTCTGAAACGGTTACATTTATCGTCTGCAAAGCTATGTCGCGTGCTGCAGTATACAGAAACACAAAAAGAACCATAGTAGAACACAGAAGAAGCTTCTAAGTTGAAGTAATAGCCAGTAAGAAGTAGTACAATTCATGTTTTAGTTGTCGATTATTCACTTTTTAGCCGGCTTTGGTGGCTATGACATGACCTAGGACCTTACGATTTTGCATGAAAGGAGGACTAGCAAACGTGTTGCACGGGAGAATGTGAAAAGTGTTCATATGTAGTAAAAACCTGAGAAATCCGTCCGTTTTCGTCATTTGTCATCGAATCGACTTAAAGCCAGAGCGTCACCTTGGCCGCTCTACTCTCTGAAAGGGTTACATTTATCGTCTGCAAAGCTATGTCGCGTGCTGCAGTATGCAGAAACACAAAAAGAACCATAGTAGAACACAGAAGAAGCTTCTAAGTTGAAGTAATAGCCAGTAAGAAGTAGTACAATTCATGTTTTAGTTGTCGATTATTCACTTTTTAGCCGGCTTTAGTGGCTATGACATGACCTAGGACCATAAGATTTTGCATGAAAGGAGGACTAACAGCCGCGTTGCACGGGAGAATGTGAAAATTGTTCATATGTAGTAAAAACCTAAAAAATCCGTCCGTTTTCGTCATTTGTTTTCGAATCGACTTAAAGCCAGATCGTCACATTGGCCGCTCTCCTCTCTGAAACGGTTACATTTATCGTCTGCAAAGCTATGTCGCGTACTGCAGTATGCGGAAACACTAAAAGCACCATAGTAGAACACAGAGGAAGCTTCTAAATTGAAGTAATAGAGAGTAAGAAGTAGTACAATTCAAGTTTTAGTTGTCGATTATTCACTTTTTGCCGGCTTTGGTGGCTATGACATGACCTAGGTCCATAAGATTTTGCATGAAAGGAGGACTAGCGTCCGCGTTGCACGGGAGAAAGTGAAAAGTGTTCATATGTAGTAAAAACCTGAGAAATCAGTCCGTTTTCGTCATTTGTTATCGAATCGACTTAAAGCCAGATCGTCACATTGGCCGCTTTTCTCTCTGAGACGGTTACATTTATCGTCTGCAAAGCTATGTCGCGTGCTGCGGTATGCGGAGACACTAAAAGCACCATAGTAGAGCACAGAAGAAGCTTCTAAGTTGAAGTAATAGCCAGTAAGAAGTAGTGCAATTCAAGTTTTAGTTATCGATTATTCACTTTTTAGCCGGCTTTGGTGGCTTGGACATGACCTAGGACCTTAAGATTTTGCATGAAAGGAGGACTAGCAGCCGCGTTGCACGGGAGAATGTGAAAAGTGTTCATATGTAGTAAAAACCTGAGATATCCGTCTGTTTTCGTCATTTGTTATCGAATCGACTTAAGGCCAGATCGACACATTGGCCCCTCTTCTCTCTGAAACGGTTACATTTATCGTCTGCAAAGCTATGTCGCGTGCTGCGATATGCGGAAACACTAAAAGCACCATAGTAGAACAGAGAAGAAGCTTCTAAGTTGAAGTAATAGCCAGTACGAAGTAGTACAATTCAAGTTTTATTTGTCGATTATTCTCTTTTTAGCCGGCTTTGGTGGCTATGACATGACCTAGGGCCATAAGATTTTGCATGAAAGGAGGACTAACAGCCGCGTTGCACGGGAGAATGTGAAAAGTGTTCATATGTAGTAAAAACCTGAGAAATCCGTCCGTTTTCGTCATTTGTTATCGAATCGACTTAAAGCCAGATCGTCACATTGGCCGCTTTTCTCTCTGAGACGGTTACATTTATCGTCTGCAAATCTATGTCGCGTGCTGCGGTATGCGGAGACACTAAAAGCACCATAGTAGAACACTGAAGAAGCTTCTAAGTTGAAGCAATAGCCAGTAAGAAGTAGTAAAATTGAAGTTTTAGTTGTCGATTATTCACATTTTAGCCGGCATTGGTAGCTTGGTCATGACCTAGGACCTTAAGATTTTGCATGAAAGGAGGACTAGCAGACGCGTTGCACGGGAGAATGTGAAAAGTGTTCATATGTAGTAAAAACCTGAGAAATCCGTCCGTTTTCGTCATTTGTCGTCGAATCGACTTAAAGCCAGATCGTCACATTGGCCGCTCTACTCTCTGAAACGGTTACATTTATCGTCTGCAAAGCTATGTCGCGTGCTGCAGTATGCAGAAACACAAAAAGAACCATAGTAGAACACAGACGAAGCTTCTAAGTTGAAGTAATAGCCAGTAAGAAGTAGAACAATTCATGTTTTAGTTGTCGATTATTCACTTTTTAGCCGGCTTTGGTGGCTATGACATGACCTAGGACCATAAGATTTTGCATGAAAGGAGGACTAACAGCCGCGTTGCACGGGAGAATGTGAAAATTGTTCATATGTAGTAAAAACCTGAGAAATCCGTCCGTTTTCGTCATTTGTTTTCGAATCGACTTAAAGCCAGATCGTCACATTGGCCGCACTCCTCTCTGAAACGGTTACATTTATCGTCTGCAAAGCTATGTCGCGTGCTGCGGTATGCGGTGACACTAAAAGCACCATAGTAGAACACAGAAGAAGCTTCTAAGTTGAAGTAATAGCCAGTAAGAAGTAGTGCAATTCAAGTTTTAACTATCGATTATTCACTTTTTAGCCGGCTTTGGTGGCTTGGACATGACCTAGGACCTTAAGATTTTGTATGAAAGGAGGACTAGCAGCCGCGTTGCACGGGAGAATGTGAAAAGTGTTCATATGTAGTAAAAACATGGGAAATCCGTCCGTTTTCGTCATTTGTTATCGAATCGACTTAAAGCCAGATCGTCACATTTGCCGCCTTTCTCTCTGAGAAGGTTACATTTATTGTCTGCAAAGCAATGTCGCGTGCTGCGGTATGCGGAGACACTAAAAGCACCATAGAAGAACACAGAAGTAGCTTCTAAGTTGAAGTAATAGCCAGTAAGAAGTAGTACAATTCAAGTTTTAGTTGTCGATTATTCACTTTTTAGCCGGCTTTGGTGGCTTGCACATCACCTAGGACGTTAAGATTTTGCATGGAAGGAAGACTGGCAGCCGCGTTGCACGGGAGAATGTGAAAAGAGTTCATATGTAGTAAAAACCTGAGAAATCCGTCCGTTTTAGTCATTTGTTATCGAATCGGCTTAAAGCCAGAGCGTCACATTGGCCGCTTTTCTCTCTGAGACGGTTACATTTATCGTCTGCAGAGCTATGTCGCGTGCTGCGGTATGCGGAGACACTAAAAGCACCATAGTAGAACACAGAAGAAGCTTCTAAGTTGAAGTAATAGCCAGTAAGAAGTAGTGCAATTCAAGTTATAGTTATCGATTATTCACTTTTTAGCCGGCTTGGTGGCTTTTACATGACCTAGGACCGTAAGATTTTGCATGAAAGGAGGTCTAGTAGCCGCGTTGCATGGGAGAATGTGAAAAGTGTTCATATGTAGTAAAAACCTGAGAAATCCGTCCGTTTTAGTCATTTGTTATCGAATCGACTTGAAGCCAGATCGTCACATTGGCCGCTTTTCTCTCTGAGACGGTTACATTTATCGTCTGCAAAGCTATGTCGCGTGCTGCGGTATGCGGAGATACTAAAAGCACCATAGTAGAACACAGAAGAAGCTTCTAAGTTGAAGTAATAGCCAGTAAGAAGTAGTTCAATTCAAGTTTTAGTTGTCGATTATTCACTTTTTAGCCGGCTTTGGTGGCTTGGACATGACCGAGGACCTTAAGATTTTGCATGAAAGGAGGACTAGCAGCCGCGTTGCACGGGAGAATGTGAAAAGTGTTCATATGTAGTAAAAACCTGAGATATCCGTCTGTTTTCGTCATTTGTTATCGAATCGACTTAAAGCCAGATCGTCACATTGGACCCTCTTCTCTCTGAAACGGTTACATTTATCGTCTACAAAGCTATGTCCCGTGCTGCGGTATGCGGAAACACTAAAAGCACCATGGTAGAACACAGAAGAAGCTTTATGTTGAAGTAATAGATAGTAAGAAGTAGTACAATTGAAGTTTTAGTTGTCGATTATTCACTTTTTAGCCGGCTTTGGTGGCTATGACATGACCTAGGACCATAAGATATTGCAAGAAAGGAGGACTAACAGCCGCGTTGCACGGGAGAATGTGAAAAGAGTTCATATGTGGTAAAAACCTGATAAATCCGTCCGTTTTCGTTATTTGTTATCGAAACGACTTAAAGGCAGATCGTCGCATTGGCCGCTCTTCTCTCTGAAACGGTTACATTGATCGTCTACAAAGCTATGTCGCGTGCTGCGTTATGCGGAAACACTAAAAGCACTATAGTAGAACACAGAAGAAGCTTCTATGTTGAAGTAATAGCCAGTAAGAAGTAGTACAATTGAAGTTGTAGTTGTCGATTATTCACTTTTTAGCCAGCTTTGGTGGCTTGGACATGAGGTGGAACCATAAGATTTTGCATGAAAAGAAGACTAGCAGCAGCGTTGCACGGGAGAAAGTGAAAAGTGTTCATATGTAGTAAAAACCTGAGAAATCCGTCCGTTTTCGTCATTTGTTATCGAATCGGCTTAAAGCCAGAGCGTCACATTGGCCGCTTTTCTCTCTGAGACGGTTACATTTATCGTCTGCAAAGCTATGTCGCGTGCTGCGGTATGCGGAGACACTAAAAGCACCATAGTAGAACACAGAAGAAGCTTCTAAGTTGAAGTAATAGCCAGTAAGAAGTAGTGCAATTCAAGTTATAGTTATCGATTATTCACTTTTTAGCCGGCTTGGTGGCTTTTACATGACCTAGGACCGTAAGATTTTGCATGAAAGGAGGTCTAGTAGCCGCGTTGCATGGGAGAATGTGAAAAGTGTTCATATGTAGTAAAAACCTGAGAAATCCGTCCGTTTTAGTCATTTGTTATCGAATCGACTTGAAGCCAGATCGTCACATTGGCCGCTTTTCTCTCTGAGACGGTTACATTTATCGTCTGCAAAGCTATGTCGCGTGCTGCGGTATGCGGAGATACTAAAAGCACCATAGTAGAACACAGAAGAAGCTTCTAAGTTGAAGTAATAGCCAGTAAGAAGTAGTTCAATTCAAGTTTTAGTTGTCGATTATTCACTTTTTAGCCGGCTTTGGTGGCTTGGACATGACCGAGGACCTTAAGATTTTGCATGAAAGGAGGACTAGCAGCCGCGTTGCACGGGAGAATGTGAAAAGTGTTCATATGTAGTAAAAACCTGAGATATCCGTCTGTTTTCGTCATTTGTTATCGAATCGACTTAAAGCCAGATCGTCACATTGGACCCTCTTCTCTCTGAAACGGTTACATTTATCGTCTACAAAGCTATGTCCCGTGCTGCGGTATGCGGAAACACTAAAAGCACCATGGTAGAACACAGAAGAAGCTTTATGTTGAAGTAATAGATAGTAAGAAGTAGTACAATTGAAGTTTTAGTTGTCGATTATTTACTTTTTAGCCGGCTTTGGTGGCTATGACATGACCTAGGACCATAAGATATTGCAAGAAAGGAGGACTAACAGCCGCGTTGCACGGGAGAATATGAAAAGTGTTCATAAGTAGTAAAAACCTGAGAAATCCGTCCGTTTTCGTGATTTGTTATCGAATGGACTTAAAGCCAGATCGTGACATTGGCTGCTCTTCTCTCTGAAACGGTTGCACTTATCGTCTGGAAAGCTATGTCGCGTGCTGCGGTATGCCGAAACACTAAAAGCACCATAGTATAACACAGAAGAAGCTTCTAAGTTGAAGTAATAGCCAGTAAGAAATAGTACAATTCAAGTTTTAGTTGTCGATTATTCACATTTTAGCCGGCTTTGATGGCTTGGACATGACCTAGGACGTTAAGATTTTGCATGAAAGGAGGACTGGCAGCCGCGTTGCACGGGAGAATGTGAAAAGAGTTCATATGTGGTAAAAACCTGATAAATCCGTCCGTTTTCGTCATTTGTTATCGAAACGACTTAAAGGCAGATCGTCGCATTGGCCGCATTTCTCTCTGAAACGGTTACATTGATCGTCTACAATGCTATGTCGCGTACTGCAGTATGCGGAAACACTAAAAGCACCATAGTAGAACACAGAAGAAGCTTCTAAATTAAAGTAATAGAAGGTAAGAAGTAGTACAATTCAAGTTTTAGTTGTCGATTATTCACTTTTTAGCTTGCTTTGGTGGCCATGACATGACCTAGGACCATAAGATTTTGCATGAAAGGAGGACTAGCAGCCGCGTTGCACGGGAGAAAGTGAAAAGTGTTGATATGTAGTAAAAACCTGAGAAATCCGTCTGTTTTCGTCATTTGTTATCGAATCGGCTTAAAGCCAGAGCGTCACATTGGCCGCTTTTCTCTCTGAGACGGTTACATTTATCGTCTGCAAATCTATGTCGCGTGCTGCGGTATGCGCAGACACTAAAAGCACCATAGTAGAACACAGAAGAAGCTTCTAAGTTGAAGTAATAGCCAGTAAGAAGTAGTTCAATTCAAGTTTTAGTTGTCGATTATTCACTTTTTAGCCGGCTTTGGTGGCTTGGACATGACCTAGGACCTTAAGATTTTGCATGAAAGGAGGACTAGCAGCCGCGTTGCACGGGAGAATGTGAAAAATGTTCATATGTAGTAAAAACCTGAGATATCCGTCTGTTTTCGTCATTTGTTTTCGAATCGACTTAAAGCCAGATCGTCACATTGACCGCTCTTCTCTCTGAAACGGTTACATTTATCGTCTACAACGCTATGTCGCGTGCTGCGTTATGCGGAAACACTAAAAGCACTATAGTAGAACACAGAAGAAGCACCTATGTTGAAGTAATAGCCAGTAAGAAGTAGTACAATTGAAGTTTTAGTTGTCGGTTATTCACTTTTTAGCCAGCTTTGGTGGCTTGGACATGAGGTGGAACCATAAGATTTTGCATGAAAAGAAGACTAGCAGCAGCGTTGCACGGGAGAATGTGAAAAGTGTTCATATGTAGTAAAAACCTGAGAAATCCGTCCGTTTTCGTCATTTGTTATCGAATCGACTTAAAGCCAGAGCGTCACATTGGCCGCTCTCCTCTCTAAAACGGTTACATTTATCGTCTGCAAAGCTATGTCGCGTACTGCAGTATGCGGAAACACTAAAAGCACCGTAGAAGAACACAGAAGAAGCTTCTAAATTGAAGTAATAGAAAGTAAGAAGTAGTACAATTCAAGTTTTAGTTGTCGATTATTCACTTTTTTAGCCGGCTTTGGTGGCTATGACATGACCTAGGACCATAAGATTTTGCATGAAAGGAGGACTAGCAGCCGCGTTGCACGGGAGAAAGTGAAAAGTGTTCATATGTAGTAAAAACCTGAGGAATCCGTCCGTTTTCGTCATTTGTTATCGAATCGACTTAAAGCCAGATCGTCACATTGGCCGCTTTTCTCTCTGAGACGGTTACATTTATCGTCTGCAATGCTATGTCGCGTGCTGCGGTATGCGGAGACACTAAAAGCACCATAGTAGAACACAGAAGAAGCTTCTAAGTTGAAGTAATAGCCAGTAAGAAGTAGTACAATTCAAGTTTTAGTTGTCGATTATTCACGTTTTAGCCGGCTTTGGTGGCTTTTACATGAACTAGGACCGTAAGATTTTGCATGAAAGGAGGTCTAGTAGCCGCGTTGCATGGGAGAACGTGAAAAGTGTTCATATGTAGTAAAAACCTGAGAAATCCGTCCGTTTTAGTCATTTGTTATCGAATCGACTTAAATCCAGATCGTTACATTGGCCGCATTTCTCTCTGAGACGGTTACATTTATCGTCTGCAAAGCTATGTCGCGTGCTGCGGTATGCGGAGACACTAAAAGCACCATAGTAGAACACAGAAGAAGCTTTATGTTGAAGTAATAGATAGTAAGAAGTAGTACAATTGAAGTTTTAGTTGTCGATTATTCACTTTTTAGCCGGCTTTGGTGGCTTGGACACGACCTAGGACCTTAAGATTTTGCATGAAAGGTCGACTAGCAGCCGCGTTACACAGGAGAATGTGAAAAGTGTTCATATGTAGTAAAAACCTGAGATATCCGTCTGTTTTCGTCATTTGTTATCGAATCTACTTAAAGCCAGATCGTCACATTGGACCCTCTTCTCTCTGAAACGGTTACATTTATCGTCTACAAAGCTATGTCGCGTGCTGCGTTATGCGGAAACACTAAAAACACTATAGTAGAACACAGAAGAAGCACCTATGTTGAAGTAATAGCCAGTAAGAAGTAGTACAATTCATGTTTTAGTTGTCGATTATTCACTTTTTAGCCGGCTTTGGTGGCTATGACATGACCTAGGACCGTAAGGTTTTGCATGAAAGGAGGACTAACAGCCGCGTTGCACGGGAGAATGTGAAAAGTGTTCATATGTAGTAAAAACCTGAGAAATCCGTCCGTTTTCGTCATTTGTTATCGAATCGACTTAAAGCCAGATCGTCACATTGGCCGCTTTTCTCTCTGAGACGGTTACATTTATCGTCTGCAAAGCTATGTCGCGTGCTGCGGTATGCGGAGACACTAAAAGCACCATAGTAGAACACTGAAGAAGCTTCTAAGTTGAAGCAATAGCCAGTAAGAAGTAGTACAATTCAAGTTTTAGTTGTCGATTATTCACATTTTAGCCGGCTATGGTGGCTTGGACATGACCTAGGACCTTAAGAATTTGCATGAAAGGAGTAGTTTCAGCCGCGTTGCACGGGAGAATGTGAAATGTGTTCATATGTAGTAAAAACCTGAGAAATCCGTCCGTTTTAGTCATTTGTTATCGAATCGACTTAAATCCAGATCGTTACATTGGCCGCATTTCTCTCTGAGACGGTTACATTTATCGTCTGCAAAGCTATGTCGCGTGCTGCGGTATGCGGAGACACTAAAAGCACCATAGTAGAACACAGAGGAAGCTTTATGTTGAAGTAATAGATAGTAAGAAGTAGTACAATTGAAGTTTTAGTTGTCGATTATTCACTTTTTAGCCGGCTTTGGTGGCTTGGACATGACCTAGGACCTTAAGATTTTGCATGAAAGGAGGACTAGCAGCCGCGTTGCACGGGAGAATGTGAAAAGTGTTCATATGTTGTAAAAACCTGAGAAATCCGTCCGTTTTCGTCATTTGTTATCGAATCGAATTAAAGCCAGATCGTCACATTGGCCGCTCTACTCTCTGAAACGGTTACATTTATCGTCTGCAAAGCTATGTCGCGTGCTGCGGTATGCGGAAAAACTAAAAGCACCATAGTAGAACACAGAAGAAGCTTCTATGTTGAAGTAATAGCCAGTTAGAAGTAGTACAATTGAAGTTTTATTTGTCGATTATTCACTTTTTAGCCGGCTTTAGTGGCTGGGACATGACCTAGGACCATAAGATTTTGCATGAAAGGAGGACTAACAGCCGCGTTGCACGGGAGAATGTGAAAAGTGTTCATAAGTAGTAAAAACCTGAGAAATCCGTCCGTTTTCGTGATTTGTTATCGAATCGACTTAAAGCCAGATCGTCACATTGGCCGCTTTTCTCTCTGAGACGGTTACATTTATCGTCTGCAAAGCTATGTCGCGTGCTGCGGTATGTGGAGACACTAAAAGCACCATAGTAGAACACTGAAGAAGCTTCTAAGTTGAAGCAATAGCCAGTAAGAAGTAGTACAATTCAAGTTTTAGTTGTCGATTATTCACTTTTTAGCCGGCTTTGGTGGCTTGGACATCACCTAGAACGTAAGATTTAGCATGAAAGGAGAACTAGCAGCCGCGTTGCACGGGAGAATGTGAAAAGTGTTCATATGTAGTAAAAACCTGAGATATCCGTCCGTTTTCGTCATTTGTTATCGAATCGACTTAAGGCCAGATCGTCACATTGGCCGCTCTTCTCTCTGAAACGGTTACACTTATCGTCTGCAAAGCTATGTCGGGTGCTGCGGTATGCCGAAACACTAAAAGGACCATAGTAGAACACAGAAGAAGCTTCTAAGTTGAAGTAATAGCCAGTAAGAAGTAGTACAATTCAAGTTTTAGTTGTCTATTATTCACATTTTAGCCGGCTATGTTGGCTTGGACATGACCTAGGACCTTAAGAATTTGCATGAAAGGAGTAGTTTCAGCCGCGTTGCACGGGAGAATGTGAAATGTGTTCATATGTAGTAAAAACCTGAGAAATCCGTCCGTTTTCGTCATTTGTTATCGAATCGAGTTAAAGCCAGATCGTCACAGTGGCCGCTCTTCTCTCTGAAACGGTTACATTTATCGTCTACAAAGCTATGTCGCGTGCTGCGGTATGCGGAAACACTAAAAGCACCATAGTAGAACACAGAAGAAGCATCTATGTTGACGTAACAGCCAGTAAGAAGTAGTACTATTCAAGTTTTAGTTGTCGATTATTCACTTTTTAGCCGGCATTGGTGGCTTGGACATGAGGTGGAACCTTAAGATGTTGCATCAAAGGAGAAATAGCAGCCGCGTTGCACGGGAGAATGTGAAAAGTGTTCATATGTAGTAAAAACCTGAGAAATCCGTCCGTTTTCGTCATTTGTTATCGAATCGACTTAAAGCCAGATCGTCACATTGGCCGCTTTTCTCTCTGAGACGGTCACATTTATCGTCTGCAAAGCTATGTCGCGTGCTGCGTTATGCGGAGACACTAAAAGTACCATGTTAGAACACAGAAGAAGCTTCTAAGTTGAAGTAATAGCCAGTAAGAAATAGTAAAATTCAAGTTTTAGTTGTCGATAAATCACTTTTTAGCCGGCTTTGGTGGCTTGGAGATGACCTAGGACCTTAAGATTTTGCATGAAAGGAGGACTAGCAGCCGCGTTGCATGGGAGAATGTGAAAAGTGTTCATATGTAGTAAAAACTTGAGAAATCCGTCCGTTTTCGTCATTTGTTATCGAATCGACTTAAAGCCAGATCGTCACATTGGCCGCCTTTCTCTCTGAGAAAGTTACACTTATTGTCTGCAAAGCTATGTCGCGTGCTGCGGTATGCGGAGACACTAAAAGCACCATAGAAGAACACAGAAGATGCTTCTAAGTTGAAGTAATAGCCAGTAAGAAGTAGTAAAATTCAAGTTTTAGTTGTCGACTATTCACTTTTTAGCCGGCTTTGGTGGCTTGGACATCACCTAGGACGATAAGATTATGCATGAAAGGAGGACTGGCAGCCGCGTTGCACGGGAGGATGTGAATAGTGTTCATATGTTGTAAAAACCTGATAAATGCGTCCGTTTTCGTCATTTGTTATCGAATCGACTTAAAGCCAGATCGTCACATTGGCCGCTTTTCTCTCTGAGACGGTTACATTTATCGTCTTTAACGCTATGTCGCGTGCTGCGGTATGCGGAGACAATAAAAGCACCATAGTAGAACACAGAACATGCTTCTAAGTTGGAGCAATAGCCAGTAAGAAGTAGTACAATTTGTTTTAGGTATTGATTATTCACTTTTTAGCCGGCTTTGGTGGATTGGACATGACCTAGGACCTTAAGATTTTGCATGAAAGGAGGACTAGCAGCCGCGCTGCACGGGAGAATGTGAAAAGTGTTCATATGTAGTAAAAACCTGAGAAATCCGTAGGTTTTCGTCATTTGTTATCGAATCGACTTAAAGCCAGATCGTCACATTGGCCGCTCTTCTCTCTGAAACGGTTACATTTATCGTCTACAAAGCTATGTCGCGTGCTGCGGTATGCCGAAACACTAAAAGCACTATAGTACAACACAGAAGAAGCTTCTAAGTTGAAGTAATAGCCATAAGAAATAGTACAATTCAAGTTTTAGTTGTCGATTATCACATTTTAGCCGGCTTTGGTGGCTTGGACATGACCTAGGACCTTAAGATTTTGCATGAAAGGTGGGCTAGCAGCCGCGTTGCATGGGAGAATGTGAAAAGTGTTCATATGTAGTAAAAACCTGAGAAATCCGTCCGTTTTCGTCATTTGTTATCGAATCGACTTAAAGCCAGATCGTCACATTGGCCGCTTTTCTCTCTGAGACGGTTACATTTATCGTCTGCAAAGCTATGTCGCGTGCTGCGGTATGCGGAGACACTAAAAGCACCATAGTAGAACACTGAAGAAGCTTCTAAGTTGAAGCAATAGCCAGTAAGAAGTAGTACAATTTAAGTTTTAGGTATTGATTATTCACTTTTTAGCCGGCTTTGGTGGCTTGGACATGACCTAGGTCCATAAGATTTTGCATGAAAGGAAGACTAGAAGCCGCGTTGCTTGGGAGAATGTGAAAAGTGTTCATATGTAGTAAAAACCTGAGAAATCCGTCCGGTTTCGTCTTTGTTATTGATTCGACTTAAAGAAAGATCGTCACATTGGTCGCTCTTCTCTCTGAGACGGTTACATTTATCGTCTGGAAAGCTATGTCGCGTGCTGCGGTATCCGGAGACACTAAATGCACGATAGTAGAACACAGAAGATGCTTCTAAGTTGAAGTAAAAGCCAGTAAGAAGTAGTTCACTTCAAGTTTTAGTTGTCGATTATTCACTCTTTAGCCGGCTTTGGTGGCTTGGACATGACCTAGGGCCTTAAGATTTTGCATGAAAGGAGGACTAGCAGCCGCGCTGCACGGGAGAATGTGAAAAGTGTTCATATGTAGTAAAAACCTGAGAAATCCGAAGGTTTTCGTCATTTCTTATCGAATCGACAAAGCCAGATCGTCACATTGGCCGCTCTTCTCTCTGAAACGGTTACATTTATCGTCTACAAAGCTATGTCGCGTGCTGCGGTATGCCGAAACACTAAAAGCACCATAGTAGAACACAGAAGAAGCTTCTAAGTTGAAGTAATAGCCAGTAAGAAATAGTACAATTCAAGTTTTAGTTGTCGATTATCACGTTTTAGCCAGCTTTGGTGGCTTGGACATGACCTAGGACCTTAAGATTTTGCATGAAAGGAGGACTAGCAGCCGCGTTGCATGGGAGAATGTGAAAAGTGTTCATATGTAGTAAAAACCTGAGAAATACGTCCGTTTTCGTCATTTGTTATCGAATCGACTTAAAGCCAGATCGTCACATTGGCAGATTTTCTCTCTGAGACGGTTACATTTATCGTCTGCAAAGCTACGTCGCGTGCTGCGGTGTGCGGAGACACTAAAAGCACCATAGTAGAACACAGAAGAAGCTTCTAAGTTGAAGTAATAGCCAGTAAGAATTAGTACAATTCAAGTTTTAGTTGTCGATTATTCACTTTTTAGCCGGCTTTGGTGGCTTGGACATGACCTAGGACCTTAAGATTTTGCATGAAAGGAGGACTAGCAACCGCTTTGCACGGCAGAATGTGAAAAGGGATCATATGTAGTAAAAACCTGAGAAATCCGTCCGTTTTCGTCATTTGTTATCGAATCGACTTAAAGTCAGATCGTCACATTGGCCGCTCTTCTCTCTGAAAAGGTTACATTTATCGTCTACAAAGCTATGTCGCGTGCTGCGGTATGCGGAAACACTAAAAGCACCATAGTAGAACACAGAAGAAGCTTTTATGTTGAAGTAACAGCCAGTAAGAAGTAGTACAAATGAAGTTTTGGATGTCGATTATTCACTTTTTAGCCGGCTTTGGTGGCTTGGACATGACCTAGGACCTTAAGATTTTGCATGAAAGGAGGACTAGCAGCCACGTTGCATGTGAGAATGTGAAAAGTGTTCATATGTAGTAAAAACCTGAGAAATCCGTCCGTTTTCGTCATTTGTTATCGAATCGACTTAAAGCCAGATCGTCACATTGGCCGCTTTTCTCTCTGAGACGGTTACATTTATCGCCTGCAAAGCTATGTCGCGTGCTGCGGTATGCGGAGACACTAAAAGCACCATAGTAGAACACAGAAGAAGGTTCTAAGTTGAAGTAATAGCCAGTAAGAAGTAGTACAATTCAAGTTTTAGTTGTCGATTATTCACATTTTAGCCGGCTATGGTGGCTTGGACATGACCTAGGACCTTAAGAATTTGCATGAAAGGAGTAGTTTCAGCCGCGTTGCACGGGAGAATGTGAAATGTGTTCATATGTAGTAAAAACCTGAGAAATCCGTCCGTTTTAGTCATTTGTTATCGAATCGACTTAAATCCAGATCGTTACATTGGCCGCATTTCTCTCTGAGACGGTTACATTTATCGTCTGCAAAGCTATGTCGCGTGCTGCGGTATGCGGAGACACTAAAAGCACCATAGTAGAACACAGAGGAAGCTTTATGTTGAAGTAATAGATAGTAAGAAGTAGTACAATTGAAGTTTTAGTTGTCGATTATTCACTTTTTAGCCGGCTTTGGTGGCTTGGACATGACCTAGGACCTTAAGATTTTGCATGAAAGGAGGACTAGCAGCCGCGTTGCACGGGAGAATGTGAAAAGTGTTCATATGTTGTAAAAACCTGAGAAATCCGTCCGTTTTCGTCATTTGTTATCGAATCGAATTAAAGCCAGATCGTCACATTGGCCGCTCTACTCTCTGAAACGGTTACATTTATCGTCTGCAAAGCTATGTCGCGTGCTGCGGTATGCGGAAAAACTAAAAGCACCATAGTAGAACACAGAAGAAGCTTCTATGTTGAAGTAATAGCCAGTTAGAAGTAGTACAATTGAAGTTTTATTTGTCGATTATTCACTTTTTAGCCGGCTTTAGTGGCTGGGACATGACCTAGGACCATAAGATTTTGCATGAAAGGAGGACTAACAGCCGCGTTGCACGGGAGAATGTGAAAAGTGTTCATAAGTAGTAAAAACCTGAGAAATCCGTCCGTTTTCGTGATTTGTTATCGAATCGACTTAAAGCCAGATCGTCACATTGGCCGCTTTTCTCTCTGAGACGGTTACATTTATCGTCTGCAAAGCTATGTCGCGTGCTGCGGTATGTGGAGACACTAAAAGCACCATAGTAGAACACTGAAGAAGCTTCTAAGTTGAAGCAATAGCCAGTAAGAAGTAGTACAATTCAAGTTTTAGTTGTCGATTATTCACTTTTTAGCCGGCTTTGGTGGCTTGGACATCACCTAGAACGTAAGATTTAGCATGAAAGGAGAACTAGCAGCCGCGTTGCACGGGAGAATGTGAAAAGTGTTCATATGTAGTAAAAACCTGAGATATCCGTCCGTTTTCGTCATTTGTTATCGAATCGACTTAAGGCCAGATCGTCACATTGGCCGCTCTTCTCTCTGAAACGGTTACACTTATCGTCTGCAAAGCTATGTCGGGTGCTGCGGTATGCCGAAACACTAAAAGGACCATAGTAGAACACAGAAGAAGCTTCTAAGTTGAAGTAATAGCCAGTAAGAAGTAGTACAATTCAAGTTTTAGTTGTCTATTATTCACATTTTAGCCGGCTATGTTGGCTTGGACAAGACCTAGGACCTTAAGAATTTGCATGAAAGGAGTAGTTTCAGCCGCGTTGCACGGGAGAATGTGAAATGTGTTCATATGTAGTAAAAACCTGAGAAATCCGTCCGTTTTCGTCATTTGTTATCGAATCGAGTTAAAGCCAGATCGTCACAGTGGCCGCTCTTCTCTCTGAAACGGTTACATTTATCGTCTACAAAGCTATGTCGCGTGCTGCGGTATGCGGAAACACTAAAAGCACCATAGTAGAACACAGAAGAAGCATCTATGTTGACGTAACAGCCAGTAAGAAGTAGTACTATTCAAGTTTTAGTTGTCGATTATTCACTTTTTAGCCGGCATTGGTGGCTTGGACATGAGGTGGAACCTTAAGATGTTGCATCAAAGGAGAACTAGCAGCCGCGTTGCACGGGAGAATGTGAAAAGTGTTCATATGTAGTAAAAACCTGAGAAATCCGTCCGTTTTCGTCATTTGTTATCGAATCGACTTAAAGCCAGATCGTCACATTGGCCGCTTTTCTCTCTGAGACGGTCACATTTATCGTCTGCAAAGCTATGTCGCGTGCTGCGTTATGCGGAGACACTAAAAGTACCATGTTAGAACACAGAAGAAGCTTCTAAGTTGAAGTAATAGCCAGTAAGAAATAGTAAAATTCAAGTTTTAGTTGTCGATAAATCACTTTTTAGCCGGCTTTGGTGGCTTGGACATGACCTAGGACCTTAAGATTTTGCATGAAAGGAGGACTAGCAGCCGCGTTGCATGGGAGAATGTGAAAAGTGTTCATATGTAGTAAAAACCTGAGAAATCCGTCCGTTTTCGTCATTTGTTATCGAATCGACTTAAAGCCAGATCGTCACATTGGCCGCCTTTCTCTCTGAGAAAGTTACATTTATTGTCTGCAAAGCTATGTCGCGTGCTGCGGTATGCGGAGACACTAAAAGCACCATAGAAGAACACAGAAGATGCTTCTAAGTTGAAGTAATAGCCAGTAAGAAGTAGTAAAATTCAAGTTTTAGTTGTCGACTATTCACTTTTTAGCCGGCTTTGGTGGCTTGGACATCACCTAGGACGATAAGATTATGCATGAAAGGAGGACTGGCAGCCGCGTTGCACGGGAGGATGTGAATAGTGTTCATATGTTGTAAAAACCTGATAAATGCGTCCGTTTTCGTCATTTGTTATCGAATCGACTTAAAGCCAGATCGTCACATTGGCCGCTTTTCTCTCTGAGACGGTTACATTTATCGTCTTTAACGCTATGTCGCGTGCTGCGGTATGCGGAGACAATAAAAGCACCATAGTAGAACACAGAACATGCTTCTAAGTTGAAGCAATAGCCAGTAAGAAGTAGTACAATTTATGTTTTAGGTATTGATTATTCACTTTTTAGCCGGCTTTGGTGGATTGGACATGACCTAGGACCTTAAGATTTTGCATGAAAGGAGGACTAGCAGCCGCGCTGCACGGGAGAATGTGAAAAGTGTTCATATGTAGTAAAAACCTGAGAAATCCGTAGGTTTTCGTCATTTGTTATCGAATCGACTTAAAGCCAGATCGTCACATTGGCCGCTCTTCTCTCTGAAACGGTTACATTTATCGTCTACAAAGCTATGTCGCGTGCTGCGGTATGCCGAAACACTAAAAGCACTATAGTACAACACAGAAGAAGCTTCTAAGTTGAAGTAATAGCCATAAGAAATAGTACAATTCAAGTTTTAGTTGTCGATTATCACATTTTAGCCGGCTTTGGTGGCTTGGACATGACCTAGGACCTTAAGATTTTGCATGAAAGGTGGGCTAGCAGCCGCGTTGCATGGGAGAATGTGAAAAGTGTTCATATGTAGTAAAAACCTGAGAAATCCGTCCGTTTTCGTCATTTGTTATCGAATCGACTTAAAGCCAGATCGTCACATTGGCCGCTTTTCTCTCTGAGACGGTTACATTTATCGTCTGCAAAGCTATGTCGCGTGCTGCGGTATGCGGAGACACTAAAAGCACCATAGTAGAACACTGAAGAAGCTTCTAAGTTGAAGCAATAGCCAGTAAGAAGTAGTACAATTCAAGTTTTAGTTGTCGATTTTTCACTTTTTAGCCGGCTTTGGTGGCTTGGACATCACCTAGGACGTTAAGATTTAGCATGAAAGGAGAACTAGCAGCCGCGTTGCACGGGAGAATGTGAAAAGTGTTCATATGTAGTAAAAACCTGAGAAATCCGTCCGTTTTCGTCATTTGTTATCGAATCGACTTAAGGCCAGATCGTCACATTGGCCGCTCTTCTCTCTGAAACGGTTACACTTATCGTCTGCAAAGCTATGTCGGGTGCTGCGGTATGCCGAAACACTAAAAGCACCATAGTAGAACACAGAATAAGCTTCTAAGTTGAAGTAATAGCCAGTAAGAAGTAGTACAATTCAAGTTTTAGTTGTCTATTATTCACATTTTAGCCGGCTTTGGTGGCTTGGACATGACCTAGGACCTTAAGAATTTGCATGAAAGGAGTAGTTTCAGCCGCGTTGCACGGGAGAATGTGAAATGTGTTCATATGTAGTAAAAACCTGAGAAATCCGTCCGTTTTCGTCATTTGTTATCGAATCGAGTTAAAGCCAGATCGTCACAGTGGCCGCTCTTCTCTCTGAAACGGTTACATTTATCGTCTACAAAGCTATGTCGCGTGCTGCGGTATGCGGAAACACTAAAAGCACCATAGTAGAACACAGAAGAAGCATCTATGTTGACGTAACAGCCAGTAAGAAGTAGTACTATTCAAGTTTTAGTTGTCGATTATTCACTTTTTAGCCGGCTTTGGTGGCTTGGACATGAGGTGGAACCTTAAGATGTTGCATCAAAGGAGAACTAGCAGCCGCGTTGCACGGGAGAATGTGAAAAGTGTCCATATGTAGTAAAAACCTGAGAAATCCGTCCGTTTTCGTCATTTGTTATCGAATCGACTTAAAGCCAGATCGTCACATTGGCCGCCTTTCTCTCTGAGAAGGTTACATTTATTGTCTGCAAAGCTATGTCGCGTGCTGCGGTATGTGGAGACACTAAAAGCACCATAGAAGAACACAGAAGATGCTTCTAAGTTGAAGTACTAGCCAGTAAGAAGTAGTAAAATTCAAGTTTTAGTTGTCGACTATTCACTTTTTAGCCGGCTTTGGTGGCTTGGACATCACATAGGACGTTAAGATTATGCATGAAAGGAGGACTGGCAGCCGCGTTGCACGGGAGGATGTGAATAGTGTTCATATGTGGTAAAAACCTGATAAATGCGACGGTTTTCGTCATTTGCTATCGAATCGACTTAAAGCCAGATCGTCACATTGGCCGCTTTTCTCTCTGAGACGGTTACATTTATCGTCTTTAACGCTATGTCGCGTGCTGCGGTATGCGGAGACAATAAAAGCACCATAGTAGAACACAGAACATGCTTCTAAGTCGAAGCAATAGCCAGTAAGAAGTAGTACAATTTAAGTTTTAGGTATTGATTATTCACTTTTTAGCCGGCTTTGGTGGCTTGGACATGACCTAGGGCCTTAAGATTTTGCATGAAAGGAGGACTAGCAGCCGCGCTGCACGGGAGAATGTGAAAAGTGTTCATATGTAGTAAAAACCTGAGAAATCCGAAGGTTTTCGTCATTTCTTATCGAATCGACAAAGCCAGATCGTCACATTGGCCGCTCTTCTCTCTGAAACGGTTACATTTATCGTCTACAAAGCTATGTCGCGTGCTGCGGTATGCCGAAACACTAAAAGCACCATAGTAGAACACAGAAGAAGCTTCTAAGTTGAAGTAATAGCCAGTAAGAAATAGTACAATTCAAGTTTTAGTTGTCGATTATCACGTTTTAGCCAGCTTTGGTGGCTTGGACATGACCTAGGACCTTAAGATTTTGCATGAAAGGAGGACTAGCAGCCGCGTTGCATGGGAGAATGTGAAAAGTGTTCATATGTAGTAAAAACCTGAGAAATACGTCCGTTTTCGTCATTTGTTATCGAATCGACTTAAAGCCAGATCGTCACATTGGCAGATTTTCTCTCTGAGACGGTTACATTTATCGTCTGCAAAGCTACGTCGCGTGCTGCGGTGTGCGGAGACACTAAAAGCACCATAGTAGAACACAGAAGAAGCTTCTAAGTTGAAGTAATAGCCAGTAAGAATTAGTACAATTCAAGTTTTAGTTGTCGATTATTCACTTTTTAGCCGGCTTTGGTGGCTTGGACATGACCTAGGACCTTAAGATTTTGCATGAAAGGAGGAATAGCAACCGCGTTGCACGGTAAAATGTGAAATGTGTTCATATGTAGTAAAAACCTGAGAAATCCGTCCGTTTTCGTCATTTGTTATCGAATCGACTTAAAGCCAGATCGTCACATTTTCCGCTCTTCTCTCTGAACCGGTTACATTTATCGTCTACAAAGCTATGTCGCGTGCTGCGGTATGCGGAAACACTAAAAGCACCATAGTAGAACACAGAAGAAGCTTCTATGTTGACGTAACAGCCAGTAAGAAGTAGTACAATTGAAGTTTTGGTTGCCGATTATTCACTTTTTAGGCGGCTTTGCTGGCTTGGACATGACCTAGGACCTTACGATTTTGCATGAAAGGAGGACTAACAGCCGCGTTGCATGGGAGATTGTGAAAAGGGTTCATATGTAGTAATAACCTGAGAAATCCGTCCGTTTTCGTCATTTGTTATCGAATCGACATAAAGCCAGATCGACACATTGGCCGCTTTTCTGTCTGAGAAGGTTACATTTATCGTCTGCAAAGCTATGTCGCGTGCTGCGGTGTGCGGAGACACTAAAAGCACCATAGTAGAACACAGAAGAAGCTTCTAAGTTGAAGTAATAGCCAGTAAGAGGTAGTACAATTCAAGTTTTAGTTGTCGATTATTCACTTTTTATCTGGCTTTGGTGGCTTGGACATGACCTAGGACCTTAAGATTTTGCATGAAAGGAGGACTAGCAACCGCTTTGCACGGCAGAATGTGAAAAGGGATCATATGTAGTAAAAACCTGAGAAATCCGTCCGTTTTCGTCATTTGTTATCGAATCGACTTAAAGTCAGATCGTCACATTGGCCGCTCTTCTCTCTGAAAAGGTTACATTTATCGTCTACAAAGCTATGTCGCGTGCTGCGGTATGCGGAAACACTAAAAGCACCATAGTAGAACACAGAAGAAGCTTTTATGTTGAAGTAACAGCCAGTAAGAAGTAGTACAAATGAAGTTTTGGATGTCGATTATTCACTTTTTAGCCGGCTTTGGTGGCTTGGACATGACCTAGGACCTTAAGATTTTGCATGAAAGGAGGACTAGCAGCCACGTTGCATGTGAGAATGTGAAAAGTGTTCATATGTAGTAAAAACCTGAGAAATCCGTCCGTTTTCGTCATTTGTTATCGAATCGACTTAAAGCCAGATCGTCACATTGGCCGCTTTTCTCTCTGAGACGGTTACATTTATCGCCTGCAAAGCTATGTCGCGTGCTGCGGTATGCGGAGACACTAAAAGCACCATAGTAGAACACAGAAGAAGGTTCTAAGTTGAAGTAATAGCCAGTAAGAAGTAGTACTCTTCAAGTTTTAGTTGTCGATTATTCACTTTTTAGCCGGCTTTGGTGGCTTGGACATGAGGTGGAACCTTAAGATTTTGCATCAAAGGAGGACTAGCAGCCGCGTTGCACGGGAGAATGTGAAAAGTGTTCATATGTAGTAAAAACATAAGAAATCTGTCCGTTTTCGTCATTTGTTATCGAATCGACTTAAAGCCAGATCGTCATATTGGCCGCTTTTCTCTCTGAGACGGTCACATTTATCGTCTGCAAAGCTATGTCACGTGCTGCGGTATGCGGAGACACTAAAAGCACCATAGTAGAACACAGAAGAAGCTTCGAAGTTGAAGTAATAGTCAGTAAGAAGTAGTACAATTCAATTTTTAGTTATTGATTATTCACTTTTTAGCCGGCTTTGGTGGCTTGGACATGAGGTGGAACCTTAAGATTTTGCATGAAAGGAGAACTAGCAGCCGCGTTGCACGGGAGAATGTGAAAAGTGTTCATATGTAGTAAAAACCTGAGAAATCCGTCCGTTTTCGTCATTTGTTATCGAATCGACTTAAAGCCAGATCGTCACATTGGCCGCTTTTCTCTCTGAGACGGTCACATTTATCGTCTGCATAGCTATGTCGCGTGCTGCGGTATGCGGAGACACTAAAAGCACGATAGTAGAACACAGAAGAAGCTTCTAAGTTGAAGTAAAAGCCAGTAAGAAGTAGTACAATTCAAGTTTTAGTTGTCGATTGTTCACTTTTTAGACGGCTTTGGTGGCTATGACATGACCTAGGATCATAAGATCTTGCATGAAAGGAGGACTAGCAGCCGCGTTGCACGGTAGAATGTGAAAAGTGTTCATATGTAGTACACACCTGAGAAATCCGTCTGTTTTCATCATTTGTTATCGAATCGACTTAAAGCCAGATCGTCACATTGGCCGCTCTTCTCTCTGAAATGGTACATTTATCGTCTACAAAGCTATGTCGCGTGCTGCGGTATGCGGAAACACTAAAAGCACCATAGGAGAACACAGAAGAAGCTTCTAAATTGAAGTAATAGCCAGTAAGAAGTAGTACAATTGAAGTTTTAGTTGTCAATTATTCACTTTTTAGCCGCCTTTGTTGGCTTGAACATGCCCTAGGACCTTAAGATTTTGCATGAAAGGAGGACTAGCAGCAGCGTTGCAGGGGAGAATGTGAAAAGTGTTCATATGTAGTAAAAAACTGAGAAATCCGTCCGTTTTCGTCATTTGTTATCGAATCGACTTAAAGCCAGATCGTCACATTGGCCGCTTTTCTCTCTGAAACGGTTACATTTATCGTCTGCAAAGCTATGTCGCGTGCTGCGGTATGCGGAGACACTAAAGGCACCATAGTAGAACACAGATGAAGCTTCTAAGTTGAAGTAATTGCCAGTAAGAAGTAGTACAATTCAAGTTTTAGTTGTCGATTATTCACTCTTTAGCCGGCTTTGGTGGCTTGGACATGACCTAGGACCTTAAGATTTTGCATGAAAGGAGGACTAGCAGCCGCGTTGCACGGGAGAATGTGAAGAGTGTTCATATGTAGTAAAAACCTGAGATATCCGCCCGTTTTCGTCATTTGTAATCGAATCGACTTAAAGTGAGATCCTCACATTGGCCCCCTTTTCTCTCTGAGACGGTTACATTTATCGTCTGCAAAGCTATGTCGCGTGCTGCGGTATGCGGAGACACTAAAAGCACCATAGTAGAACACAGAAGAAGCTTCTAAGTTGAAGTAATAGCCAGTAATAAGTAGTACTATTCAAGTTTTAGTTGTCGATTATTCACTCTTTAGCCGGCTTTGGTGGCTTGGACATGACCTAGGACCTTAAGATTTTGCATGAAAGGAGGACTAGCAGCCGCGTTGCATGGGAGAATGTGAAAAAGGTACATATGTAGTAAAAACCTGAGAAATCCGTCCGTTTTCGTCATTTGTTATCGAATCGACTTAAAGCCAGATCGTCACATTGGCCGCTTTTCTCTCTGAGACGGTTACATTTATCGTCTGCAAAGCTACGTCGCGTGCTGCGGTGTGCGGAGACACTAAAAGCACCATAGTAGAACACAGAAGAAGCTTCTAAGTTGAAGTAATAGCCAGTAAGAATTAGTACAATTCAAGTTTTAGTTGTCGATTATTCACTTTTTAGCCGGCTTTGGTGGCTTGGACATGACCTAGGACCTTAAGATTTTGCATGAAGGGAGGAATAGCAGCCGCGTTGCACGGGAAAATGTGAAAAGTGTTCATATGTAGTAAAAACCTGAGAAATCCGTCCGTTTTCGTCATTTGTTATCGAATCGACTTAAAGCCAGATCGTCACATTGGCCGCTTTTCTCTCTGAGAAGGTTACATATACTGTCTGCAAAGCTATGTCACGTGCTGCGGTATGCGGAGACACTAAAAGCACCATAGAAGAACACAGAAGATGCTTCTAAGTTGAAGTAATAGCCAGTAAGAAGCAGTACAATTCAAGTTTTAGTTGTCTATTATTCACATTTTAGCCGGATTTGGTGGTTTGGACATGACCTAGGACATTAAAAATTTGCATGAAAGGAGTAGTTTCAGCCGCGTTGCACGGGAGAATGTGAAATGTGTTCATATGTAGTAAAAACCTGAGAAATCCGTCCGTTTTCGTCATTAGTTAGCGAATCGACTTAAAGCCAGATCGTCACATTTTCCGCTCTTCTCTCTGAACCGGTTACATTTATCGTCTACAAAGCTATGTCGCGTGCTGCGGTATGCGGAAACACTAAAAGCACCATAGTAGAACACAGAAGAAGCTTCTATGTTGACGTAACAGCCAGTAAGAAGTAGTACAATTGAAGTTTTGGTTGCCGATTATTCACTTTTTAGGCGGCTTTGCTGGCTTGGACATGACCTAGGACCTTACGATTTTGCATGAAAGGAGGACTAGCAGCCGCGTTGCATGGGAGAATGTGAAAAGGGTTCATATGTAGTAATAACCTGAGAAATCCGTCCGTTTTCGTCATTTGTTATCGAATCGACATAAATCCAGATCGACACATTGGCCGCTTTTCTGTCTGAGAAGGTTACATTTATCGTCTGCAAAGCTATGTCGCGTGCTGCGGTGTGCGGAGACACTAAAAGCACCATAGTAGAACACAGAAGAAGCTTCTAAGTTGAAGTAATAGCCAGTAAGAAGTAGTACAATTCAAGTTTTAGTTGTCGATTATTCACTTTTTATCTGGCTTTGGTGGCTTGGACATGACCTAGGACCTTAAGATTTTGCATGAAAGGAGGACTAGCAACCGCTTTGCACGGCAGAATGTGAAAAGGGATCATATGTAGTAAAAACCTGAGAAATCCGTCCGTTTTCGTCATTTGTTATCGAATCGACTTAAAGTCAGATCGTCACATTGGCCGCTCTTCTCTCTGAAACGGTTACATTTATCGTCTACAAAGCTATGTCGCGTGCTGCGGTATGCGGAAACACTAAAAGCACCATAGTAGAACACAGAAGAAGCTTTTATGTTGAAGTAACAGCCAGTAAGAAGTAGTACAAATGAAGTTTTGGATGTCGATTATTCACTTTTTAGCCGGCTTTGGTGGCTTGGACATGACCTAGGACCTTAAGATTTTGCATGAAAGGAGGACTAGCAGCCACGTTGCATGTGAGAATGTGAAAAGTGTTCATATGTAGTAAAAACCTGAGAAATCCGTCCGTTTTCGTCATTTGTTATCGAATCAACTTAAAGCCAGATCGTCACATTGGCCGCTTTTCTCTCTGAGACGGTTACATTTATCGCCTGCAAAGCTATGTCGCGTGCTGCGGTATGCGGAGACACTAAAAGCACCATAGTAGAACACAGAAGAAGGTTCTAAGTTGAAGTAATAGCCAGTAAGATGTAGTACTCTTCAAGTTTTAGTTGTCGATTATTCACTTTTTAGCCGGCTTTGGTGGCTTGGACATGAGGTGGAACCTTAAGATTTTGCATCAAAGGAGGACTAGCAGCCGCGTTGCACGGGAGAATGTGAAAAGTGTTCATATGTAGTAAAAACATAAGAAATCTGTCCGTTTTCGTCATTTGTTATCGAATCGACTTAAAGCCAGATCGTCACATTGGCCGCTTTTCTCTCTGAGACGGTCACATTTATCGTCTGCAAAGCTATGTCACGTGCTGCGGTATGCGGAGACACTAAAAGCACCATAGAAGAACACAGAAGATGCTTCTAAGTTGAAGTAATAGCCAGTAAGAAGTAGTACAATTCAAGTTTTAGTTGTCGATTATTCACTTTTTAACCGGCTTTTGTGGCTTGGACATCTCCTAGGACGTTAAGATTATGCATGAAAGGAGGACTGGCAGCCGCGTTGCACGGGAGAATGTGAAAAGTGTTCATATGTGGTAAAAACCTGAGAAATGCGTCCATTTTCATCATTTGTTATCGAATCGACTTAAAGAAAGATCGTCACATTGGCCGCTTTTCTCTCTGAGACGGTTACATTTATCGTCTTTAACGCTAAGTCGCGTGCTGCGGTATGCGGAGACACTAAAAGCACCATAGTAGAACACAGAAGAAGCTTCGAAGTTGAAGTAATAGTCAGTAAGAAGTAGTACAATTCAATTTTTAGTTATTGATTATTCACTTTTTAGCCGGCTTTGGTGGCTTGGACATGAGGTGGAACCTTAAGATTTTGCATGAAAGGAGGACTAGCAGCCGCGTTGCACGGGAGAATGTGAAAAGTGTTCATATGTAGTAAAAACCTGAGAAATCCGTCCGTTTTCGTCATTTGTTATCGAATCGACTTAAAGCCAGATCGTCACATTGGCCGCTTTTCTCTCTGAGACGGTCACATTTATCGTCTGCCAAGCTATGTCGCGTGCTGCGGTATGCGGAGACACTAAAAGCACGATAGTAGAACACAGAAGAAGCTTCTAAGTTGAAGTAAAAGCCAGTAAGAAGTAGTACAATTCAAGTTTTAGTTGTCGATTGTTCACTTTTTAGACGGCTTTGGTGGCTATGACATGACCTAGGGTCATAAGATCTTGCATGAAAGGAGGACTAGCAGCCGCGTTGCACGGTAGAATGTGAAAAGTGTTCATATGTAGTACACACCTGAGAAATCCGTCTGTTTTCATCATTTGTTATCGAATCGACTTAAAGCCAGATCGTCACATTGGCCGCTCTTCTCTCTGAAATGGTACATTTATCGTCTACAAAGCTATGTCGCGTGCTGCGGTATGCGGAGACACTAAAAGCACCATAGAAGAACACAGAAGATGCTTCTAAGTTGAAGTAATAGCCAGTAAGAAGTAGTACAATTCAAGTTTTTAGTTGTCGATTATTCACTTTTTAGATGGCTTTGGTGGCTTGGACATCACCTAGGACGTTAAGATTATGCATGAAAGGAGGACTGGAAGCCGCGTTGCACGGGAGAATGTGAAAAGCGTTCATATGTAGTAAAAACCTGAGAAATGCGTCCGTTTTCGTCATTTGTTATCGAATCGACTTAAAGCCAGATCGTCACATTGGCCGCTATTCTCTCTGAGACGGTTACATTTATCGTCTTTAACGCTATGTCACGTGCTGTGGTATACGGAGACACTAAAAGCACCATAGTAGAACACAGGAGAAGCTTCTAAGTTGAAGTAATAGCCAGTAAGAAGTAGTACAATTCAAGTTTTAGTTATTGATTAGTAACTTTTTAGCCGGCTTTGGTGGCTTGGACATGACCTAGGACATTAAGATTTTGCATGAAGGGAAGACTAGCAGCCGCGTTGCTTGGGAGAATGTGAAAAGTGTTCATATGTAGTAAAAACCTGAGAAATCCGTCCGGTTTCGTCTTTGTTATTGAATCGACTTAAAGCCAGATCGTCACATGGTAGCTCTTCTCTCTGAGACGGTTACATTTATCGTCTGCAAAGCTATGTCGCGTGCTGCGGTATGCGGAGACACTAAAAGCACGATAGTAGAACACAGAAGAAGCTTCTAAGTTGAAGTAAAAGCCAGTAAGAAGTAGTACAATTCAAGTTTTAGTTGTCGATTGTTCACTTTTTAGACGGCTTTGGTGGCTATGACATGACCTAGGATCATAAGATCTTGCATGAAAGGAGGACTAGCAGCCGCGTTGCACGGTAGAATGTGAAAAGTGTTCATATGTAGTACACACCTGAGAAATCCGTCTGTTTTCATCATTTGTTATCGAATCGACTTAAAGCCAGATCGTCACATTGGCCGCTCTTCTCTCTGAAATGGTACATTTATCGTCTACAAAGCTATGTCGCGTGCTGCGGTATGCGGAAACACTAAAAGCACCATAGGAGAACACAGAAGAAGCTTCTAAGTTGAAGTAATAGCCAGTAAGAAGTAGTACAATTGAAGTTTTGAGTTGTCAATTATTCACTTTTTAGCCGCCTTTGTTGGCTTCAACATGCCCTAGGACCTTAAGATTTTGCATGAAAGGAGGACTAGCAGCAGCGTTGCAGGGGAGAATGTGAAAAGTGTTCATATGTAGTAAAAAACTGAGAAATCCGTCCGTTTTCGTCATTTGTTATCGAATCGACTTAAAGCCAGATCGTCACATTGGCCGCTTTTCTCTCTGAAACGGTTACATTTATCGTCTGCAAAGCTATGTCGCGTGCTGCGGTATGCGGAGACACTAAAGGCAACATAGTAGAACACAGATGAAGCTTCTAAGTTGAAGTAATTGCCAGTAAGAAGTAGTACTATTCAAGTTTTAGTTGTCGATTATTCACTCTTTAGCCGGCTTTGGTGGCTTGGACATGACCTAGGACCTTAAGATTTTGCATGAAAGGAGGACTAGCAGCCGCGTTGCACGGGAGAATGTGAAGAGTGTTCATATGTAGTAAAAACCTGAGATATCCGCCCGTTTTCGTCATTTGTAATCGAATCGACTTAAAGTGAGATCCTCACATTGGCCCCCTTTTCTCTCTGAGACGGTTACATTTGTTGTCTGCAAAGCTATGTCGCGTGCTGCGGTATGCGGAGACACTAAAAGCACCATAGTAGAACACAGAAGAAGCTTCTAAGTTGAAGTAATAGCCAGTAATAAGTAGTACTATTCAAGTTTTAGTTGTCGATTATTCACTCTTTAGCCGGCTTTGGTGGCTTGGACATGACCTAGGACCTTAAGATTTTGCATGAAAGGAGGACTAGCAGCCGCGTTGCATGGGAGAATGTGAAAAAGGTACATATGTAGTAAAAACCTGAGAAATCCGTCCGTTTTCGTCATTTGTTATCGAATCGACTTAAAGCCAGATCGTCACATTGGCCGCTTTTCTCTCTGAGACGGTTACATTTATCGTCTGCAAAGCTACGTCGCGTGCTGCGGTGTGCGGAGACACTAAAAGCACCATAGTAGAACACAGAAGAAGCTTCTAAGTTGAAGTAATAGCCAGTAAGAATTAGTACAATTCAAGTTTTAGTTGTCGATTATTCACTTTTTAGCCGGCTTTGGTGGCTTGGACATGACCTAGGACCTTAAGATTTTGCATGAAGGGAGGAATAGCAGCCGCGTTGCACGGGAAAATGTGAAAAGTGTTCATATGTAGTAAAAACCTGAGAAATCCGTCCGTTTTCGTCATTTGTTATCGAGTCGACTTAAAGCCAGATCGTCACATTGGCCGCTTTTCTCTCTGAGAAGGTTACATATACTGTCTGCAAAGCTATGTCGCGTGCTGCGGTATGCGGAGACACTAAAAGCACCATAGAAGAACACAGAAGATGCTTCTAAGTTGAAGTAATAGCCAGTAAGAAGCAGTACAATTCAAGTTTTAGTTGTCTATTATTCACATTTTAGCCGGATTTGGTGGTTTGGACATGACCTAGGACATTAAAAATTTGCATGAAAGGAGTAGTTTCAGCCGCGTTGCACGGGAGAATGTGAAATGTGTTCATATGTAGTAAAAACCTGAGAAATCCGTCCGTTTTCGTCATTAGTTATCGAATCGACTTAAAGCCAGATCGTCACATTGGCCGCTCTTCTCTCTGAAACGGTTACATTTATCGTCTACAAAGCTATGTCGCGTGCTGCGGTATGCGGAAACACTAAAAGCACCATAGTAGAACACAGAAGAAGCTTCTATGTTGACGTAACAGCCAGTAAGAAGTAGTACAATTGAAGTTTTGGTTGCCGATTATTTACTTTTTAGCCGGCTTTGGTGGCTTGGACATGACCTAGGACCTTATGATTTTGCCTGAAATGAGGACTAGCAGCCACGTTGCATGGGAGAATATGAAAGGTGTTCATATGTAGTAAAAACCTGAGAAATCCGTCCGTTTTCGTCATTTGTTATCGAATCGACCCGAAGCCAGATCGTCACATTGGCCGCCTTTCACTCTGAGAAGGTTACATTTATTGTCTGCAAAGCTATGTCGCGTGCTGCGGTATGCGGAGACACTAAAAGCACCATAGAAGAACACAGAAGATGCTTCTAAGTTGAAGTAATAGCCAGTAAGAAGTAGTACAATTCAAGTTTTTAGTTGTCGATTATTCACTTTTTAGACGGCTTTGGTGGCTTGGACATCACCTAGGACGTTAAGATTATGCATGAAAGGAGGACTGGAAGCCGCGTTGCACGGGAGAATGTGAAAAGCGTTCATATGTAGTAAAAACCTGAGAAATGCGTCCGTTTTCGTCATTTGTTATCGAATCGACTTAAAGCCAGATCGTCACATTGGCCGCTATTCTCTCTGAGACGGTTACATTTATCGTCTTTAACGCTATGTCACGTGCTGTGGTATACGGAGACACTAAAAGCACCATAGTAGAACACAGGAGAAGCTTCTAAGTTGAAGTAATAGCCAGTAAGAAGTAGTACAATTCAAGTTTTAGTTATTGATTAGTAACTTTTTAGCCGGCTTTGGTGGCTTGGACATGACCTAGGACATTAAGATTTTGCATGAAGGGAAGACTAGCAGCCGCGTTGCTTGGGAGAATGTGAAAAGTGTTCATATGTAGTAAAAACCTGAGAAATCCGTCCGGTTTCGTCTTTGTTATTGAATCGACTTAAAGCCAGATCGTCACATGGTAGCTCTTCTCTCTGAGACGGTTACATTTATCGTCTGCAAAGCTATGTCGCGTGCTGCGGTATGCGGAGACACTAAAAGCACGATAGTAGAACACAGAAGAAGCTTCTAAGTTGAAGTAAAAGCGAGTAAGAAGTAGTACAATTCAAGTTTTAGTTGTCGATTATTCACTCTTTAGCCGGCTTTGGTGGCTTGGACATGACCTAGGACCTTAAGATTTTGCATGAAAGGAGGACTAGCAGCTGCGTTGCACGGGAGAATGTGAAAAGTGTTCATATGTAGTAAAAACCTGAGAAATCCGTCCGTTTTCGTCATTTGTTATCGAATCGACTTAAAGCCAGATCGTCACATTTTCCGCTCTTCTCTCTGAACCGGTTACATTTATCGTCTACAAAGCTATGTCGCGTGCTGCGGTATGCGGAAACACTAAAAGCACCATAGTAGAACACAGAAGAAGCATCTATGTTGACGTAACAGCCAGTAAGAAGTAGTACTATTCAAGTTTTAGTTGTCGATTATTCACTTTTTAGCCGGCTTTGGTGGCTTGGACATGAGGTGGAACCTTAAGATGTTGCATCAAAGGAGAACTAGCAGCCGCGTTGCACGGGAGAATGTGAAAAGTGTCCATATGTAGTAAAAACCTGAGAAATCCGTCCGTTTTCGTCATTTGTTATCGAATCGACTTAAAGCCAGATCGTCACATTGGCCGCCTTTCTCTCTGAGAAGGTTACATTTATTGTCTGCAAAGCTATGTCGCGTGCTGCGGTATGCGGAGACACTAAAAGCACCATAGAAGAACACAGAAGATGCTTCTAAGTTGAAGTAATAGCCAGTAAGAAGTAGTAAAATTCAAGTTTTAGTTGTCGACTATTCACTTTTTAGCCGGCTTTGGTGGCTTGGACATCACATAGGACGTTAAGATTATGCATGAAAGGAGGACTGGCAGCCGCGTTGCACGGGAGGATGTGAATAGTGTTCATATGTGGTAAAAACCTGATAAATGCGACCGTTTTCGTCATTTGTTATCCAATCGACTTAAAGCCAGATCGTCACATTGGCCGCTTTTCTCTCTGAGACGGTTACATTTATTGTCTTTAACGCTATGTCGCGTGCTGCGGTATGCGGAGACACTAAAAGCACCATAGAAGAACACAGAAGATGCTTCTAAGTTGAAGTAAAAGCCAGTAAGAAGTAGTTCACTTCAAGTTTTAGTTGTCGATTATTCACTCTTTAGCCGGCTTTGGTGGCTTGGACATGACCTAGGGCCTTAAGATTTTGCATGAAAGGAGGACTAGCAGCCGCGCTGCACGGGAGAATGTGAAAAGTGTTCATATGTAGTAAAAACCTGAGAAATCCGTAGGTTTTCGTCATTTCTTATCGAATCGACAAAGCCAGATCGTCACATTGGCCGCTCTTCTCTCTGAAACGGTTACATTTATCGTCTACAAAGCTATGTCGCGTGCTGCGGTATGCCGAAACACTAAAAGCACCATAGTAGAACACAGAAGAAGCTTCTAAGTTGAAGTAATAGCCAGTAAGAATTAGTACAATTCAAGTTTTAGTTGTCGATTATTCACTTTTTAGCCGGCTTTGGTGGCTTGGACATGACCTAGGACCTTAAGATTTTGCATGAAAGGAGGAATAGCAACCGCGTTGCACGGTAAAATGTGAAATGTGTTCATATGTAGTAAAAACCTGAGAAATCCGTCCGTTTTCGTCATTTGTTATCGAATCGACTTAAAGCCAGATCGTCACATTTTCCGCTCTTCTCTCTGAACCGGTTACATTTATCGTCTACAAAGCTATGTCGCGTGCTGCGGTATGCGGAAACACTAAAAGCACCATAGTAGAACACAGAAGAAGCTTCTATGTTGACGTAACAGCCAGTAAGAAGTAGTACAATTGAAGTTTTGGTTGCCAATTATTCACTTTTTAGGCGGCTTTGCTGGCTTGGACATGACCTAGGACCTTACGATTTTGCATGAAAGGAGGACTAGCAGCCGCGTTGCATGGGAGAATGTGAAAAGGGTTCATATGTAGTAATAACCTGAGAAATCCGTCCGTTTTCGTCATTTGTTATCGAATCGACATAAAGCCAGATCGACACATTGGCCGCTTTTCTGTCTGAGAAGGTTACATTTATCGTCTGCAAAGCTATGTCGCGTGCTGCGGTGTGCGGAGACACTAAAAGCACCATAGTAGAACACAGAAGAAGCTTCTAAGTTGAAGTAATAGCCAGTAAGAAGTAGTACAATTCAAGTTTTAGTTGTCGATTATTCACTTTTTATCTGGCTTTGGTGGCTTGGACATGACCTAGGACCTTAAGATTTTGCATGAAAGGAGGACTAACAACCGCTTTGCACGGCAGAATGTGAAAAGGGATCATATGTAGTAAAAACCTGAGAAATCCGTCCGTTTTCGTCATTTGTTATCGAACCGACTTAAAGTCAGATCGTCACATTGGCCGCTCTTCTCTCTGAAACGGTTACATTTATCGTCTACAAAGCTATGTCGCGTGCTGCGGTGTGCGGAAACACTAAAAGCACCATAGTAGAACACAGAAGAAGCTTTTATGTTGAAGTAACAGCCAGTAAGAAGTAGTACAAATGAAGTTTTGGATGTCGATTATTCACTTTTTAGCCGGCTTTGGTGGCTTGGACATGACCTAGGACCTTAAGATTTTGCATGAAAGGAGGACTAGCAGCCACGTTGCATGTGAGAATGTGAAAAGTGTTCATATGTAGTAAAAACCTGAGAAATCCGTCCGTTTTCGTCATTTGTTATCGAATCGACTTAAAGCCAGATCGTCACATTGGCCGCTTTTCTCTCTGAGACGGTTACATTTATCGCCTGCAAAGCTATGTCGCGTGCTGCGGTATGCGGAGACACTAAAAGCACCATAGTAGAACACAGAAGAAGGTTCTAAGTTGAAGTAATAGCCAGTAAGAAGTAGTACTCTTCAAGTTTTAGTTGTCGATTATTCACTTTTTAGCCGGCTTTGGTGACTTGGACATGAGGTGGAACCTTAAGATTTTGCATCAAAGGAGGACTAGCAGCCGCGTTGCACGGGAGAATGTGAAAAGTGTTCATATGTAGTAAAAACATAAGAAATCTGTCCGTTTTCGTCATTTGTTATCGAATCGACTTAAAGCCAGATCGTCACATTGGCCGCTTTTCTCTCTGAGACGGTCACATTTATCGTCTGCAAAGCTATGTCACGTGCTGCGGTATGCGGAGACACTAAAAGCACCATAGAAGAACACAGAAGATGCTTCTAAGTTGAAGTAATAGCCAGTAAGAAGTAGTACAATTCAAGTTTTAGTTGTCGATTATTCACTTTTTAACCGGCTTTGGTGGCTTGGACATCACCTAGGACGTTAAGATTATGCATGAAAGGAGGACTGGCAGCCGCGTTGCACGGGAGAATGTGAAAAGTGTTCATATGTAGTAAAAACCTGAGAAATCCGTCCGTTTTCGTCATTTGTTATCGAATCGACTTAAAGCCAGATCGTCACATTGGCCGCTTTTCTCTCTGAGACGGTCACATTTATCGTCTGCAAAGCTATGTCGCGTGCTGCGGTATGCGGAGACACTAAAAGCACGATAGTAGAACACAGAAGAAGCTTCTAAGTTGAAGTAAAAGCCAGTAAGAAGTAGTACAATTCAAGTTTTAGTTGTCGATTGTTCACTTTTTAGACGGCTTTGGTGGCTATGACATGACCTAGGATCATAAGATCTTGCATGAAAGGAGGACTAGCAGCCGCGTTGCACGGTAGAATGTGAAAAGTGTTCATATGTAGTACACACCTGAGAAATCCGTCTGTTTTCATCATTTGTTATCGAATCGACTTAAAGCCAGATCGTCACATTGGCCGCTCTTCTCTCTGAAATGGTACATTTATCGTCTACAAAGCTATGTCGCGTGCTGCGGTATGCGGAGACACTAAAAGCACCATAGAAGAACACATAAGATGCTTCTAAGTTGAAGTAATAGCCAGTAAGAAGTAGTACAATTCAAGTTTTTGGTTGTCGATTATTCACTTTTTAGACGGCTTTGGTGGCTTGGACATCACCTAGGACGTTAAGATTATGCATGAAAGGAGGACTGGAAGCCGCGTTGCACGGGAGAATGTGAAAAGCGTTCATATGTAGTAAAAACCTGAGAAATGCGTCCGTTTTCGTCATTTGTTATCGAATCGACTTAAAGCCAGATCGTCACATTGGCCGCTATTCTCTCTGAGACGGTTACATTTATCGTCTTTAACGCTATGTCACGTGCTGTGGTATACGGAGACACTAAAAGCACCATAGTAGAACACAGGAGAAGCTTCTAAGTTGAAGTAATAGCCAGTAAGAAGTAGTACAATTCAAGTTTTAGTTATTGATTAGTAACTTTTTAGCCGGCTTTGGTGGCTTGGACATGACCTAGGACATTAAGATTTTGCATGAAGGGAAGACTAGCAGCCGCGTTGCTTGGGAGAATGTGAAAAGTGTTCATATGTAGTAAAAACCTGAGAAATCCGTCCGGTTTCGTCTTTGTTATTGAATCGACTTAAAGCCAGATCGTCACATGGTAGCTCTTCTCTCTGAGACGGTTACATTTATCGTCTGCAAAGCTATGTCGCGTGCTGCGGTATGCGGAGACACTAAAAGCACGATAGTAGAACACAGAAGAAGCTTCTAAGTTGAAGTAAAAGCGAGTAAGAAGTAGTACAATTCAAGTTTTAGTTGTCGATTATTCACTCTTTAGCCGGCTTTGGTGGCTTGGACATGACCTAGGACCTTAAGATTTTGCATGAAAGGAGGACTAGCAGCTGCGTTGCACGGATGAATGTGAAAAGTGTTCATATGTAGTAAAAACCTGAGAAATCCGTCCGTTTTCGTCATTTGTTATCGAATCGACTTAAAGCCAGATCGTCACATTTTCCGCTCTTCTCTCTGAACCGGTTACATTTATCGTCTACAAAGCTATGTCGCGTGCTGCGGTATGCGGAAACACTAAAAGCACCATAGTAGAACACAGAAGAAGCATCTATGTTGACGTAACAGCCAGTAAGAAGTAGTACTATTCAAGTTTTAGTTGTCGATTATTCACTTTTTAGCCGGCTTTGGTGGCTTGGACATGAGGTGGAACCTTAAGATGTTGCATCAAAGGAGAACTAGCAGCCGCGTTGCACGGGAGAATGTGAAAAGTGTCCATATGTAGTAAAAACCTGAGAAATCCGTCCGTTTTCGTCATTTGTTATCGAATCGACTTAAAGCCAGATCGTCACATTGGCCGCCTTTCTCTCTGAGAAGGTTACATTTATTGTCTGCAAAGCTATGTCGCGTGCTGCGGTATGCGGAGACACTAAAAGCACCATAGAAGAACACAGAAGATGCTTCTAAGTTGAAGTAATAGCCAGTAAGAAGTAGTAAAATTCAAGTTTTAGTTGTCGACTATTCACTTTTTAGCCGGCTTTGGTGGCTTGGACATCACATAGGACGTTAAGATTACGCATGAAAGGAGGACTGGCAGCCGCGTTGCACGAGAGGATGTGAATAGTGTTCATATGTGGTAAAAACCTGATAAATGCGACCGTTTTCGTCATTTGTTATCGAATCGACTTAAAGCCAGATCGTCACATTGGCCGCTTTTCTCTCTGAGACGGTTACATTTATCGTCTTTAACGCTATGTCGCGTGCTGCGGTATGCGGAGACAATAAAAGCACCATAGTAGAACACAGAAGAAGCTTCTAAGTTGAAGTAATAGCCAGTAAGAATTAGTACAATTCAAGTTTTAGTTGTCGATTATTCACTTTTTAGCCGGCTTTGGTGGCTTGGACATGACCTAGGACCTTAAGATTTTGCATGAAAGGAGGAATAGCAACCGCGTTGCACGGTAAAATGTGAAATGTGTTCATATGTAGTAAAAACCTGAGAAATCCGTCCGTTTTCGTCATTTGTTATCGAATCGACTTAAAGCCAGATCGTCACATTTTCCGCTCTTCTCTCTGAACCGGTTACATTTATCGTCTACAAAGCTATGTCGCGTGCTGCGGTATGCGGAAACACTAAAAGCACCATAGTAGAACACAGAAGAAGCTTCTATGTTGACGTAACAGCCAGTAAGAAGTAGTACAATTGAAGTTTTGGTTGCCGATTATTCACTTTTTAGGCGGCTTTGCTGGCTTGGACATGACCTAGGACCTTACGATTTTGCATGAAAGGAGGACTAGCAGCCGCGTTGCATGGGAGAATGTGAAAAGTGTTCATATGTGGTAAAAACCTGAGAAATGCGTCCGTTTTCGTCATTTGTTATCGAATCGACATAAAGCCAGATCGACACATTGGCCGCTTTTCTGTCTAAGAAGGTTACATTTATCGTCTGCAAAGCTATGTCGCGTGCTGCGGTGTGCGGAGACACTAAAAGCACCATAGTAGAACACAGAAGAAGCTTCTAAGTTGAAGTAATAGCCAGTAAGAAGTAGTACAATTCAAGTTTTAGTTGTCGATTATTCACTTTTTATCTGGCTTTGGTGGCTTGGACATGACCTAGAACCTTAAGATTTTGCATGAAAGGAGGACTAGCAACCGCTTTGCACGGCAGAATGTGAAAAGGGATCATATGTAGTAAAAACCTGAGAAATCCGTCCGTTTTCGTCATTTGTTATCGAATCGACTTAAAGTCAGATCGTCACATTGGCCGCTCTTCTCTCTGAAACGGTTACATTTATCGTCTACAAAGCTATGTCGCGTGCTGCGGTATGCGGAAACACTAAAAGCACCATAGAAGAACACAGAAGATGCTTCTAAGTTGAAGTAATAGCCAGTAAGAAGTAGTACAATTCAAGTTTTAGTTGTCGATTATTCACTTTTTAACCGGCTTTGGTGGCTTGGACATCACCTAGGACGTTAAGATTATGCATGAAAGGAGGACTGGCAGCCGCGTTGCACGGGAGAATGTGAAAAGTGTTCATATGTGGTAAAAACCTGAGAAATGCGTCCATTTTCATCATTTGTTATCGAATAGACTTAAAGAAAGATCGTCACATTGGCCGCTTTTCTCTCTGAGACGGTTACATTTATCGTCTTTAACGCTATGTCGCGTGCTGCGGTATGCGGAGATACTAAAAGCACCATAGTAGATCACAGAAGAAGCTTCGAAGTTGAAGTAATAGTCAGTAAGAAGTAGTACAATTCAATTTTTAGTTATTGATTATTCACTTTTTAGCCGGCTTTGGTGGCTTGGACATGAGGTGGAACCTTGAGATTTGCATGAAAGGAGGACTAGCAGCTGCGTTGCACGGGAGAATGTGAAAAGTGTTCATATGTAGTAAAAACCTGAGAAATCCGTCCGTTTTCGTCATTTGTTATCGAATCGACTTAAAGCCAGATCGTCACATTGGCCGCTTTTCTCTCTGAGAAGGTTACATATCCTGTCTGCAAAGCTATGTCGCGTGCTGCGGTATGCGGAGATACTAAAAGCGACATAGTAGAACACAGAAGAAGCTTCTAAGTTGAAGTAATAGCCAGTAAGAAGCAGTACAATTCAAGTTTTAGTTGTCTATTATTCACATTTTAGCCGGATTTGGTGGTTTGGACATGACCTAGGACATTAAAAATTTGCATGAAAGGAGTAGTTTCAGCCGCGTTGCACGGGAGAATGTGAAATGTGTTCATATGTAGTAAAAACCTGAGAAATCCGTCCGTTTTCGTCATTAGTTATCGAATCGACTTAAAGCCAGATCGTCACATTGGCCGCTCTTCTCTCTGAAACGGTTACATTTATCGTCTACAAAGCTATGTCGCGTGCTGCGGTATGCGGAGATACTAAAAGCGCCATAGTAGAACACAGAAGAAGCTTCTAAGTTGAAGTAATAGCCAGTAAGAAGTAGTACTATTCAAGTTTTAGTTGTCGATTATTCACTTTTTAGCCGGCTTTGGTGGCTCGGACATGAGTTGGAACCTTACGATTTTGCATCAAAGGAGGACTAGCAGCCGCGTTGCACGGGAGAATGTGAAAAGTGTTCATATGTAGTAAAAACATAAGAAATCTATCCGTTTTCGTCATTTGTTATCGAATCGACTTAAAGCCAGATCGTCACATTGGCCGCTCTTCTCTCTGAAATGGTACATTTATCGTCTACAAAGCTATGTCGCGTGCTGCGGTATGCGGAGATACTAAAAGCGCCATAGTAGAACACAGATGAAGCTTCTAAGTTGAAGTAATAGCCAGTAAGAAGTAGTACAATTCAAGTTTTAGGTGTCGATTATTTACTCTTTAGCCGGCTTTGGTGGCTTGGACATGACCTAGGACCTTAAGATTTTGCATGAAAGGAGGACTAGCAGCCGCGTTGCACGGGAGAATGTGAAGAGTGTTCATATGTAGTAAAAACCTGAGAAATCCGCCCGTTTTCACATTTTTGTAATCGAATCGACTTAAAGTGAGATCCTCACATTGGCCCCCTTTTCTCTCTGAGACGGTTACATTTGTTGTCTGCAAAGCTATGTCGCGTGCTGCGGTATGCGGAGACACTAAAAGCACCATAGTAGAACACAGAAGAAGCTTCTAAGTTGAAGTAATAGCCAGTAATAAGTAGTACTATTCAAGTTTTAGTTGTCGATTATTCACTCTTTAGCCGGCTTTGGTGGCTTGGACATGACCTAGGACCTTAAGATTTTGCATGAAAGGAGGACTAGCAGCCGCGTTGCACGGGAGAATGTGAAAAGTGTTCATATGTAGTAAAAACCTGAGAAATCCGTCCGTTTTCATCATTTGTTATCGAATCGACTTAAAGCAAGATCGTCACATTGGCCGCTCTTCACTCTGAAACGGTTACATTTATCCTCTACAAAGCTATTTCGCGTGCTGCGGTATGCCGAAACACTAAAAGCACCATAGTAGAACACAGAAGAAGCTTCTAAGTTGAAGTAACAGCCAGTAAGAAATAGTAAAATTCAAGTTTTAGTTGTTGATTATTCACATTTTAGCCGGCTTTGGTGGCTTGGACATGACCTAGGATCATAAGATTTTGCATGAAAGGAGGACTAGCAGCCGCGTTGCACGGGAGAATGTGAAAAGTGTTCATATGTAGTACAAACCTGAGAAATCCGTCTGTTTTCATCATTTGTTATCGAATCGACTTAAAGCCAGATCGTCACATTGGCCGCTCTTCTCTCTGAAATGGTACATTTATCGTCTACAAAGCTATGTCGCGTGCTGCGGTATGCGGAAACACTAAAAGCACCATAGGAGAACACAGAAGAAGCTTCTAAGTTGAAGTAATAGCCAGTAAGAAGTAGTGCAATTGAAGTTTTGAGTTGTCAACTATTCACTTTTTAGCCGCCTTTGTTGGCTTGAACATGCCCTAGGACCTTAAGATTTTGCATGAAAGGAGGACTAGCAGCCGCGTTGCATGGGAGAATGTGAAAAGTGTTCATATGTAGTAAAAACCTGAGAAATCCGTCCGTTTTCGTCATTTGTTATCGAATCGACTTAAAGCCAGATCGTCACATTGGCCGCTTTTCTCTCTGAAACGGTTACATTTATCGTCTGCAAAGCTATGTCGCGTGCTGCGGTATGCGGAGACACTAAAGGCACCATAGTAGAACACAGATGAAGCTTCTAAGTTGAAGTAATAGCCAGTAAGAAGTAGTACAATTCAAGTTTTAGTTGTCGATTATTCACTTTTTAGCCGGCTTTGGTGGCTTGGACATGACCTAGGACCTTAAGATTTTGCATGAAAGCAGGACTAGCAGCCGCGTTGCACGGGAGAATGTGAAGAGTGTTCATATGTAGTAAAAACCTGAGATATCCGCCCGTTTTCGTCATTTGTAATCGAATCGACTTAAAGTGAGATCCTCACATTGGCCCCCTTTTCTCTCTGAGACGGTTACATTTGTTGTCTGCAAAGCTATGTCGCGTGCTGCGGTGTGCGGAGACACTAAAAGCACCATAGTAGAACACAGAAGAAGCTTCTAAGTTGAAGTAATAGCCAGTAATAAGTAGTACTATTCAAGTTTTAGTTGTCGATTATTCACTCTTTAGCCGGCTTTGGTGGCTAGGACATGACCTAGGACCTTAAGATTTTGCATGAAAGGAGGACTAGCAGCCGCGTTGCATGGGAGAATGTGAAAAAGGTACATATGTAGTAAAAACCTGAGAAATCCGTCCGTTTTCGTCATTTGTTATCGAATCGACTTAAAGCCAGATCGTCACATTGGCCGCTTTTCTCTCTGAGAAGGTTACATATACTGTCTGCAAAGCTATGTCGCGTGCTGCGGTATGCGGAGACACTAAAAGCACCATAGAAGAACACAGAAGATGCTTCTAAGTTGAAGTAATAGCCAGTAAGAAGCAGTACAATTCAAGTTTTAGTTGTCTATTATTCACATTTTAGCCGGATTTGGTGGTTTGGACATGACCTAGGACATTATAAATTTGCATGAAAGGAGTAGTTTCAGCCGCGTTGCACGGGAGAATGTGAAATGTGTTCATATGTAGTAAAAACCTGAGAAATCCGTCCGTTTTCGTCATTAGTTATCGAATCGACTTAAAGCCAGATCGTCACATTGGCCGCTCTTCTCTCTGAAACGGTTACATTTATCGTCTACAAAGCTATGTCGCGTGCTGCGGTATGCGGAAACACTAAAAGCACCATAGTAGAACACAGAATAAGCTTCTATGTTGACGTAACAGCCAGTAAGATGTAGTACAATTGAAGTTTTGGTTGCCGATTATTTACTTTTTAGCCGGCTTTGGTGGCTTGGACATGACCTAGGACCTTATGATTTTGCCTGAAATGAGGACTAGCAGCCACGTTGCATGGGAGAATATGAAAGGTGTTCATATGTAGTAAAAACCTGAGAAATCCGTCCGTTTTCGTCATTTGTTATCAAATCGACCCAAAGCCAGATCGTCACATTGGCCGCCTTTCACTCTGAGAAGGTTACATTTATTGTTTGCAAAGCTATGTCGCGTGCTGCGGTATGCGGAGACACTAAAAGCACCATAGAAGAACACAGAAGATGATTCTAAGTTGAAGTAATAGCCAGTAAGAAGTAGTACAATTCAAGTTTTTAGTTGTCGATTATTCACTTTTTAGACGGCTTTGGTGGCTTGGACATCACCTAGGACGTTAAGATTATGCATGAAAGGGGGACTGGAAGCCGCGTTGCACGGGAGAATGTGAAAAGTGTTCATATGTAGTAAAAACCTGAGAAATGCGTCCGTTTTCGTCATTTGTTATCGAATCGACTTAAAGCCAGATCGTCACATTGGCCGCTATTCTCTCTGAGACGGTTACATTTATCGTCTTTAACGCTATGTCACGTGCTGCGGTATACGGAGACACTAAAAGCACCATAGTAGAACACAGGAGAAGCTTCTAAGTTGAAGTAATAGCCAGTAAGAAGTAGTACAATTCAAGTTTTAGTTATTGATTAGTAACTTTTTAGCCGGCTTTGGTGGCTTGGACATGACCTAGGACATTAAGATTTTGCATGAAGGGAAGACTAGCAGCCGCGTTGCTTGGGAGAATGTGAAAAGTGTTCATATGTAGTAAAAACCTGAGAAATCCGTCCGGTTTCGTCTTTGTTATTGAATCGACTTAAAGCCAGATCGTCACATGGTCGCTCTTCTCTCTGAGACGGTTACATTTATCGTCTGCAAAGCTATGTCGCGTGCTGCGGTATGCGGAGATACTAAAAGCGCCATAGTAGAACACAGAAGAAGCTTCTAAGTTGAAGTAATAGCCAGTAAGAAGCAGTACAATTCAAGTTTTAGTTGTCTATTATTCACATTTTAGCCGGATTTGGTGGTTTGGACATGACCTAGGACATTTAAAATTTGCATGAAAGGAGTAGTTTCAGCCGCGTTGCACGGGAGAATGTGAAATGTGTTCATATGTAGTAAAAACCTGAGAAATCCGTCCGTTTTCGTCATTAGTTATCGAATCGACTTAAAGCCAGATCGTCACATTGGCCGCTCTTCTCTCTGAAACGGTTACATTTATCGTCTACAAAGCTATGTCGCGTGCTGCGGTATGCGGAGATACTAAAAGCGCCATAGTAGAACACAGAAGAAGCTTCTAAGTTGAAGTAATAGCCAGTAATAAGTAGTACTATTCAAGTTTTAGTTGTCGATTATTTACTCTTTAGCCGGCTTTGGTGGCTTGGACATGACCTAGGACCTTAAGATTTTGCATGAAAGGAGGAATAGCAGCCGCGTTGCACGGGAAAATGTGAAAAGTGTTCATATGTAGTAAAAACCTGTGAAATCCGTCCGTTTTCGTCTTTTGTTATCGAATCGACTTAAAGCCAGATCGTCACATAGGCCGCTTTTCTCTCTGAGAAGGTTACATATACTGACTGCAAAGCTATGTCGCGTGCTGCGGTATGCGGAGATACTAAAAGCGCTATATTAGAACACAGAAGAAGCTTCTAAGTTGAAGTAATAGCCAGTAAGAAGCAGTACAATTCAAGTTTTAATTGTCTATTATTCACATTTTAGCCGGATTTGGTGGTTTGGACATGACCTAGGACATTAAGAATTTGCATGAAAGGAGTAGTTTCAGCCGTGTTGCACGGGAGAATGTGAAATGTGTTCATATGTAGTAAAAACCTGAGAAATCCGTCCGTTTTCGTCATTTGTTATCGAATCGACTTAAAGCCAGATCGTCACATTGGCCGCCTTTCACTCTGAGAAGGTTACATTAATTGTCTGCAAAGCTATGTCGCGTGCTGCGGTCTGCGGAGACACTAAGAGCACCATAGGAGAACACAGAAGAAGCTTTAATGTTGAAGTAACAGCCAGTACGAAGTAGTACAATTGAAGTTTTGGTTGTCGATTATTCACTTTTTAGCCGGCTTTGGTGGCTTGGACATGATCTATTACCTTAAGATTTTGCATGAAAGGAGGACTAGCAGCCACGTTGCATGGGAGAATGTGAAAAGTGTTCATATGTAGTGAAAACCTGAGAAATCCGTCCGTCTTCGTCATTTGTTATCGCATCGACTTAAAGCCAGATCGTCACATTGGCCGCTTTTCTCTCTGAGACGGTTACATTTATCGCTTGCAAAGCTATGTCGCGTGCTGCGGTATGCGGAGACACTAAAAGCACCATAGTAGAACACAGAAGAAGCTTCTAAGTTGAAGTAATAGCCAGTAAGAAGTAGTACTATTCAAGTTTTAGTTGTCGATTATTCACTTTTTAGCCGGCTTTGGTGGCTTGGACATGAGGTGGAACCTTAAGATTTTGCATCAAAGGAGGACTTGCAGCCGCGTTGCAAGGGAGAATGTGAAAAGTGTTCATATGTAGTAAAAACCTGAGAAATCCGTCCGTTTTCGTCATTTGTTATCGAATCGACTTAAAGCCAGATCGTCACATTGGCTGCTCTTCTCTCTGAAATGGTTACATTTATCGTCTGCAAAGCTATGTCGCGTGCTGCGGTATGGGGAAACACTTAAAGCACCATAGTAGAACACAGAAGCAGCTTCTAAGTTGAAGTAATAGCCAGTAAGAAGTAGTACAATTCAAGTTTTAGTCGTCGATTATTCACATTTTAGCCGGCTTTGGTGGCTTGGACATGACCTAGGACCTTAAGATTTTGCATGAAAGGAGGACTAGCAGCCGCGTTGCATGGGAGAATGTGAATAGTGTTCATATGTAGTAAAAACCTGAGAAATCCGCCCGTTTTCGTCATTTGTTATCGAATCGACTTAAAGCCAGATCCTCACATTGGCCCCCTTTTCTCTCTGAGACGGTTACAATTGTTGTCTGCAAAGCTATGTCGCGTGCTGCGGTATGCGGAGACACTAAAAGCACCATAGAAGAACACATAAGATGCTTCTAAGTTGAAGTAATAGCCAGTAAGAAGTAGTACAATTCAAGTTTTTGGTTGTCGATTATTCACTTTTTAGACGGCTTTGGTGGCTTGGACATCACCTAGGACGTTAAGATTATGCATGAAAGGAGGACTGGAAGCCGCGTTGCACGGGAGAATGTGAAAAGCGTTCATATGTAGTAAAAACCTGAGAAATGCGTCCGTTTTCGTCATTTGTTATCGAATCGACTTAAAGCCAGATCGTCACATTGGCCGCTATTCTCTCTGAGACGGTTACATTTATCGTCTTTAACGCTATGTCACGTGCTGTGGTATACGGAGACACTAAAAGCACCATAGTAGAACACAGGAGAAGCTTCTAAGTTGAAGTAATAGCCAGTAAGAAGTAGTACAATTCAAGTTTTAGTTATTGATTAGTAACTTTTTAGCCGGCTTTGGTGGCTTGGACATGACCTAGGACATTAAGATTTTGCATGAAGGGAAGACTAGCAGCCGCGTTGCTTGGGAGAATGTGAAAAGTGTTCATATGTAGTAAAAACCTGAGAAATCCGTCCGGTTTCGTCTTTGTTATTGAATCGACTTAAAGCCAGATCGTCACATGGTAGCTCTTCTCTCTGAGACGGTTACATTTATCGTCTGCAAAGCTATGTCGCGTGCTGCGGTATGCGGAGACACTAAAAGCACGATAGTAGAACACAGAAGAAGCTTCTAAGTTGAAGTAAAAGCGAGTAAGAAGTAGTACAATTCAAGTTTTAGTTGTCGATTATTCACTCTTTAGCCGGCTTTGGTGGCTTGGACATGACCTAGGACCTTAAGATTTTGCATGAAAGGAGGACTAGCAGCTGCGTTGCACGGGAGAATGTGAAAAGTGTTCATATGTAGTAAAAACCTGAGAAATCCGTCCGTTTTCGTCATTTGTTATCGAATCGACTTAAAGCCAGATCGTCACATTTTCCGCTCTTCTCTCTGAACCGGTTACATTTATCGTCTACAAAGCTATGTCGCGTGCTGCGGTATGCGGAAACACTAAAAGCACCATAGTAGAACACAGAAGAAGCATCTATGTTGACGTAACAGCCAGTAAGAAGTAGTACTATTCAAGTTTTAGTTGTCGATTATTCACTTTTTAGCCGGCTTTGGTGGCTTGGACATGAGGTGGAACCTTAAGATGTTGCATCAAAGGAGAACTAGCAGCCGCGTTGCACGGGAGAATGTGAAAAGTGTCCATATGTAGTAAAAACCTGAGAAATCCGTCCGTTTTCGTCATTTGTTATCGAATCGACTTAAAGCCAGATCGTCACATTGGCCGCCTTTCTCTCTGAGAAGGTTACATTTATTGTCTGCAAAGCTATGTCGCGTGCTGCGGTATGCGGAGACACTAAAAGCACCATAGAAGAACACAGAAGATGCTTCTAAGTTGAAGTAATAGCCAGTAAGAAGTAGTAAAATTCAAGTTTTAGTTGTCGACTATTCACTTTTTAGCCGGCTTTGGTGGCTTGGACATCACATAGGACGTTAAGATTACGCATGAAAGGAGGACTGGCAGCCGCGTTGCACGAGAGGATGTGAATAGTGTTCATATGTGGTAAAAACCTGATAAATGCGACCGTTTTCGTCATTTGTTATCGAATCGACTTAAAGCCAGATCGTCACATTGGCCGCTTTTCTCTCTGAGACGGTTACATTTATCGTCTTTAACGCTATGTCGCGTGCTGCGGTATGCGGAGACAATAAAAGCACCATAGTAGAACACAGAACATGCTTCTAAGTCGCAGCAATAGCCAGTAAGAAGTAGTACAATTTAAGTTTTAGGTATTGATTATTCACTTTTTAGCCGGCTTTGGTGGCTTGGACATGACCTAGGTCCATAAGATTTTGCATGAAAGGAAGACTAGAAGCCGCGTTGCTTGGGAGAATGTGAAAAGTGTTCATATGTAGTAAAAACCTGAGAAATCCGTCCGGTTTCGTCTTTGTTATTGAATCGACTTAAAGCCAGATCGTCACATTGGTCGCTCTTCTCTCTGAGACAGTTACATTTATCGTCTGGAAAGCTATGTCGCGTGCTGCGGTATCCGGAGACACTAAAAGCACGATAGTAGAACACAGAAGATGCTTCTAAGTTGAAGTAATAGCCAGTAAGAAGTAGTTCACTTCAAGTTTTAGTTGTCGATTATTCACTCTTTAGCCGGCTTTGGTGGCTTGGACATGACCTAGGGCCTTAAGATTTTGCATGAAAGGAGGACTAGCAGCCGCGCTGCACGGGAGAATGTGAAAAGTGTTCATATGTAGTAAAAACCTGAGAAATCCGTAGGTTTTCGTCATTTCTTATCGAATCGACAAAGCCAGATCGTCACATTGGCCGCTCTTCTCTCTGAAACGGTTACATTTATCGTCTACAAAGCTATGTCGCGTGCTGCGGTATGCGGAGACACTAAAAGCACCATAGTAGAACACAGAAGAAACTTCAAAGTTGAAGTAATAGCCAGTAAGAAGTAGTACAATTCAAGTTTTAGTTGTCGATTATTCACTTTTTAGAAGGCTTTGGTGGCTTGGACATCACATAGGACGTTAAGATTACGCATGAAAGGAGGACTGGCAGCCGCGTTGCACGAGAGGATGTGAATAGTGTTCATATGTGGTAAAAACCTGATAAATGCGACCGTTTTCGTCATTTGTTATCGAATCGACTTAAAGCCAGATCGTCACATTGGCAGATTTTCTCTCTGAGACGGTTACATTTATCGTCTGCAAAGCTACGTCGCGTGCTGCGGTGTGCGGAGACACTAAAAGCACCATAGTAGAACACAGAAGAAGCTTCTAAGTTGAAGTAATAGCCAGTAAGAATTAGTACAATTCAAGTTTTAGTTGTCGATTATTCACTTTTTAGCCGGCTTTGGTGGCTTGGACATGACCTAGGACCTTAAGATTTTGCATGAAAGGAGGAATAGCAACCGCGTTGCACGGTAAAATGTGAAATGTGTTCATATGTAGTAAAAACCTGAGAAATCCGTCCGTTTTCGTCATTTGTTATCGAATCGACTTAAAGCCAGATCGTCACATTTTCCGCTCTTCTCTCTGAACCGGTTACATTTATCGTCTACAAAGCTATGTCGCGTGCTGCGGTATGCGGAAACACTAAAAGCACCATAGTAGAACACAGAAGAAGCTTCTATGTTGACGTAACAGCCAGTAAGAAGTAGTACAATTGAAGTTTTGGTTGCCGATTATTCACTTTTTAGGCGGCTTTGCTGGCTTGGACATGACCTAGGACCTTACGATTTTGCATGAAAGGAGGACTAGCAGCCGCGTTGCATGGGAGAATGTGAAAAGTGTTCATATGTGGTAAAAACCTGAGAAATGCGTCCGTTTTCGTCATTTGTTATCGAATCGACATAAAGCCAGATCGACACATTGGCCGCTTTTCTGTCTAAGAAGGTTACATTTATCGTCTGCAAAGCTATGTCGCGTGCTGCGGTGTGCGGAGACACTAAAAGCACCATAGTAGAACACAGAAGAAGCTTCTAAGTTGAAGTAATAGCCAGTAAGAAGTAGTACAATTCAAGTTTTAGTTGTCGATTATTCACTTTTTATCTGGCTTTGGTGGCTTGGACATGACCTAGAACCTTAAGATTTTGCATGAAAGGAGGACTAGCAACCGCTTTGCACGGCAGAATGTGAAAAGGGATCATATGTAGTAAAAACCTGAGAAATCCGTCCGTTTTCGTCATTTGTTATCGAATCGACTTAAAGTCAGATCGTCACATTGGCCGCTCTTCTCTCTGAAACGGTTACATTTATCGTCTACAAAGCTATGTCGCGTGCTGCGGTATGCGGAAACACTAAAAGCACCATAGAAGAACACAGAAGATGCTTCTAAGTTGAAGTAATAGCCAGTAAGAAGTAGTACAATTCAAGTTTTAGTTGTCGATTATTCACTTTTTAACCGGCTTTGGTGGCTTGGACATCACCTAGGACGTTAAGATTATGCATGAAAGGAGGACTGGCAGCCGCGTTGCACGGGAGAATGTGAAAAGTGTTCATATGTGGTAAAAACCTGAGAAATGCGTCCATTTTCATCATTTGTTATCGAATAGACTTAAAGAAAGATCGTCACATTGGCCGCTTTTCTCTCTGAGACGGTTACATTTATCGTCTTTAACGCTATGTCGCGTGCTGCGGTATGCGGAGATACTAAAAGCACCATAGTAGATCACAGAAGAAGCTTCGAAGTTGAAGTAATAGTCAGTAAGAAGTAGTACAATTCAATTTTTAGTTATTGATTATTCACTTTTTAGCCGGCTTTGGTGGCTTGGACATGAGGTGGAACCTTGAGATTTGCATGAAAGGAGGACTAGCAGCTGCGTTGCACGGGAGAATGTGAAAAGTGTTCATATGTAGTAAAAACCTGAGAAATCCGTCCGTTTTCGTCATTTGTTATCGAATCGACTTAAAGCCAGATCGTCACATTGGCCGCTTTTCTCTCTGAGAAGGTTACATATCCTGTCTGCAAAGCTATGTCGCGTGCTGCGGTATGCGGAGATACTAAAAGCGACATAGTAGAACACAGAAGAAGCTTCTAAGTTGAAGTAATAGCCAGTAAGAAGCAGTACAATTCAAGTTTTAGTTGTCTATTATTCACATTTTAGCCGGATTTGGTGGTTTGGACATGACCTAGGACATTAAAAATTTGCATGAAAGGAGTAGTTTCAGCCGCGTTGCACGGGAGAATGTGAAATGTGTTCATATGTAGTAAAAACCTGAGAAATCCGTCCGTTTTCGTCATTAGTTATCGAATCGACTTAAAGCCAGATCGTCACATTGGCCGCTCTTCTCTCTGAAACGGTTACATTTATCGTCTACAAAGCTATGTCGCGTGCTGCGGTATGCGGAGATACTAAAAGCGCCATAGTAGAACACAGAAGAAGCTTCTAAGTTGAAGTAATAGCCAGTAAGAAGTAGTACTATTCAAGTTTTAGTTGTCGATTATTCACTTTTTAGCCGGCTTTGGTGGCTCGGACATGAGTTGGAACCTTACGATTTTGCATCAAAGGAGGACTAGCAGCCGCGTTGCACGGGAGAATGTGAAAAGTGTTCATATGTAGTAAAAACATAAGAAATCTATCCGTTTTCGTCATTTGTTATCGAATCGACTTAAAGCCAGATCGTCACATTGGCCGCTCTTCTCTCTGAAATGGTACATTTATCGTCTACAAAGCTATGTCGCGTGCTGCGGTATGCGGAGATACTAAAAGCGCCATAGTAGAACACAGATGAAGCTTCTAAGTTGAAGTAATAGCCAGTAAGAAGTAGTACAATTCAAGTTTTAGGTGTCGATTATTTACTCTTTAGCCGGCTTTGGTGGCTTGGACATGACCTAGGACCTTAAGATTTTGCATGAAAGGAGGACTAGCAGCCGCGTTGCACGGGAGAATGTGAAGAGTGTTCATATGTAGTAAAAACCTGAGAAATCCGCCCGTTTTCACATTTTTGTAATCGAATCGACTTAAAGTGAGATCCTCACATTGGCCCCCTTTTCTCTCTGAGACGGTTACATTTGTTGTCTGCAAAGCTATGTCGCGTGCTGCGGTATGCGGAGACACTAAAAGCACCATAGTAGAACACAGAAGAAGCTTCTAAGTTGAAGTAATAGCCAGTAATAAGTAGTACTATTCAAGTTTTAGTTGTCGATTATTCACTCTTTAGCCGGCTTTGGTGGCTTGGACATGACCTAGGACCTTAAGATTTTGCATGAAAGGAGGACTAGCAGCCGCGTTGCACGGGAGAATGTGAAAAGTGTTCATATGTAGTAAAAACCTGAGAAATCCGTCCGTTTTCATCATTTGTTATCGAATCGACTTAAAGCAAGATCGTCACATTGGCCGCTCTTCACTCTGAAACGGTTACATTTATCCTCTACAAAGCTATTTCGCGTGCTGCGGTATGCCGAAACACTAAAAGCACCATAGTAGAACACAGAAGAAGCTTCTAAGTTGAAGTAACAGCCAGTAAGAAATAGTAAAATTCAAGTTTTAGTTGTTGATTATTCACATTTTAGCCGGCTTTGGTGGCTTGGACATGACCTAGGATCATAAGATTTTGCATGAAAGGAGGACTAGCAGCCGCGTTGCACGGGAGAATGTGAAAAGTGTTCATATGTAGTACAAACCTGAGAAATCCGTCTGTTTTCATCATTTGTTATCGAATCGACTTAAAGCCAGATCGTCACATTGGCCGCTCTTCTCTCTGAAATGGTACATTTATCGTCTACAAAGCTATGTCGCGTGCTGCGGTATGCGGAAACACTAAAAGCACCATAGGAGAACACAGAAGAAGCTTCTAAGTTGAAGTAATAGCCAGTAAGAAGTAGTGCAATTGAAGTTTTGAGTTGTCAACTATTCACTTTTTAGCCGCCTTTGTTGGCTTGAACATGCCCTAGGACCTTAAGATTTTGCATGAAAGGAGGACTAGCAGCCGCGTTGCATGGGAGAATGTGAAAAGTGTTCATATGTAGTAAAAACCTGAGAAATCCGTCCGTTTTCGTCATTTGTTATCGAATCGACTTAAAGCCAGATCGTCACATTGGCCGCTTTTCTCTCTGAAACGGTTACATTTATCGTCTGCAAAGCTATGTCGCGTGCTGCGGTATGCGGAGACACTAAAGGCACCATAGTAGAACACAGATGAAGCTTCTAAGTTGAAGTAATAGCCAGTAAGAAGTAGTACAATTCAAGTTTTAGTTGTCGATTATTCACTTTTTAGCCGGCTTTGGTGGCTTGGACATGACCTAGGACCTTAAGATTTTGCATGAAAGCAGGACTAGCAGCCGCGTTGCACGGGAGAATGTGAAGAGTGTTCATATGTAGTAAAAACCTGAGATATCCGCCCGTTTTCGTCATTTGTAATCGAATCGACTTAAAGTGAGATCCTCACATTGGCCCCCTTTTCTCTCTGAGACGGTTACATTTGTTGTCTGCAAAGCTATGTCGCGTGCTGCGGTGTGCGGAGACACTAAAAGCACCATAGTAGAACACAGAAGAAGCTTCTAAGTTGAAGTAATAGCCAGTAATAAGTAGTACTATTCAAGTTTTAGTTGTCGATTATTCACTCTTTAGCCGGCTTTGGTGGCTAGGACATGACCTAGGACCTTAAGATTTTGCATGAAAGGAGGACTAGCAGCCGCGTTGCATGGGAGAATGTGAAAAAGGTACATATGTAGTAAAAACCTGAGAAATCCGTCCGTTTTCGTCATTTGTTATCGAATCGACTTAAAGCCAGATCGTCACATTGGCCGCTTTTCTCTGTGAGACGGTTACATTTATCGTCTGCAAAGCTACGTCGCGTGCTGCGGTGTGCGGAGACACTAAAAGCACCATAGTAGAACACAGAAGAAGCTTCTAAGTTGAAGTAATAGCCAGTAAGAATTAGTACAATTCAAGTTTTAGTTGTCGATTATTCACTTTTTAGCCGGCTTTGGTGGCTTGGACATGACCTAGGACCTTAAGATTTTGCATGAAAGGAGGAATAGCAGCCGCGTTGCACGGGAAAATGTGAAAAGTGTTCATATGTAGTAAAAACCTGAGAAATCCGTCCGTTTTCGTCATTTGTTATCGAATCGACTTAAAGCCAGATCGTCACATTGGCCGCTTTTCTCTCTGAGAAGGTTACATATACTGTCTGCAAAGCTATGTCGCGTGCTGCGGTATGCGGAGACACTAAAAGCACCATAGAAGAACACAGAAGATGCTTCTAAGTTGAAGTAATAGCCAGTAAGAAGCAGTACAATTCAAGTTTTAGTTGTCTATTATTCACATTTTAGCCGGATTTGGTGGTTTGGACATGACCTAGGACATTAAAAATTTGCATGAAAGGAGTAGTTTCAGCCGCGTTGCACGGGAGAATGTGAAATGTGTTCATATGTAGTAAAAACCTGAGAAATCCGTCCGTTTTCGTCATTAGTTATCGAATCGACTTAAAGCCAGATCGTCACATTGGCCGCTCTTCTCTCTGAAACGGTTACATTTATCGTCTACAAAGCTATGTCGCGTGCTGCGGTATGCGGAAACACTAAAAGCACCATAGTAGAACACAGAATAAGCTTCTATGTTGACGTAACAGCCAGTAAGATGTAGTACAATTGAAGTTTTGGTTGCCGATTATTTACTTTTTAGCCGGCTTTGGTGGCTTGGACATGACCTAGGACCTTATGATTTTGCCTGAAATGAGGACTAGCAGCCACGTTGCATGGGAAAATATGAAAGGTGTTCATATGTAGTAAAAACCTGAGAAATCCGTCCGTTTTCGTCATTTGTTATCAAATCGACCCAAAGCCAGATCGTCACATTGGCCGCCTTTCACTCTGAGAAGGTTACATTTATTGTCTGCAAAGCTATGTCGCGTGCTGCGGTATGCGGAGACACTAAAAGCACCATAGAAGAACACAGAAGATGATTCTAAGTTGAAGTAATAGCCAGTAAGAAGTAGTACAATTCAAGTTTTTAGTTGTCGATTATTCACTTTTTAGACGGCTTTGGTGGCTTGGACATCACCTAGGACGTTAAGATTATGCATGAAAGGGGGACTGGAAGCCGCGTTGCACGGGAGAATGTGAAAAGTGTTCATATGTAGTAAAAACCTGAGAAATGCGTCCGTTTTCGTCATTTGTTATCGAATCGACTTAAAGCCAGATCGTCACATTGGCCGCTATTCTCTCTGAGACGGTTACATTTATCGTCTTTAACGCTATGTCACGTGCTGCGGTATACGGAGACACTAAAAGCACCATAGTAGAACACAGGAGAAGCTTCTAAGTTGAAGTAATAGCCAGTAAGAAGTAGTACAATTCAAGTTTTAGTTATTGATTAGTAACTTTTTAGCCGGCTTTGGTGGCTTGGACATGACCTAGGACATTAAGATTTTGCATGAAGGGAAGACTAGCAGCCGCGTTGCTTGGGAGAATGTGAAAAGTGTTCATATGTAGTAAAAACCTGAGAAATCCGTCCGGTTTCGTCTTTGTTATTGAATCGACTTAAAGCCAGATCGTCACATGGTCGCTCTTCTCTCTGAGACGGTTACATTTATCGTCTGCAAAGCTATGTCGCGTGCTGCGGTATGCGGAGATACTAAAAGCGCCATAGTAGAACACAGAAGAAGCTTCTAAGTTGAAGTAATAGCCAGTAAGAAGCAGTACAATTCAAGTTTTAGTTGTCTATTATTCACATTTTAGCCGGATTTGGTGGTTTGGACATGACCTAGGACATTTAAAATTTGCATGAAAGGAGTAGTTTCAGCCGCGTTGCACGGGAGAATGTGAAATGTGTTCATATGTAGTAAAAACCTGAGAAATCCGTCCGTTTTCGTCATTAGTTATCGAATCGACTTAAAGCCAGATCGTCACATTGGCCGCTCTTCTCTCTGAAACGGTTACATTTATCGTCTACAAAGCTATGTCGCGTGCTGCGGTATGCGGAGATACTAAAAGCGCCATAGTAGAACACAGAAGAAGCTTCTAAGTTGAAGTAATAGCCAGTAATAAGTAGTACTATTCAAGTTTTAGTTGTCGATTATTTACTCTTTAGCCGGCTTTGGTGGCTTGGACATGACCTAGGACCTTAAGATTTTGCATGAAAGGAGGAATAGCAGCCGCGTTGCACGGGAAAATGTGAAAAGTGTTCATATGTAGTAAAAACCTGTGAAATCCGTCCGTTTTCGTCTTTTGTTATCGAATCGACTTAAAGCCAGATCGTCACATAGGCCGCTTTTCTCTCTGAGAAGGTTACATATACTGACTGCAAAGCTATGTCGCGTGCTGCGGTATGCGGAGATACTAAAAGCGCTATATTAGAACACAGAAGAAGCTTCTAAGTTGAAGTAATAGCCAGTAAGAAGCAGTACAATTCAAGTTTTAATTGTCTATTATTCACATTTTAGCCGGATTTGGTGGTTTGGACATGACCTAGGACATTAAGAATTTGCATGAAAGGAGTAGTTTCAGCCGTGTTGCACGGGAGAATGTGAAATGTGTTCATATGTAGTAAAAACCTGAGAAATCCGTCCGTTTTCGTCATTTGTTATCGAATCGACTTAAAGCCAGATCGTCACATTGGCCGCCTTTCACTCTGAGAAGGTTACATTAATTGTCTGCAAAGCTATGTCGCGTGCTGCGGTCTGCGGAGACACTAAGAGCACCATAGGAGAACACAGAAGAAGCTTTAATGTTGAAGTAACAGCCAGTACGAAGTAGTACAATTGAAGTTTTGGTTGTCGATTATTCACTTTTTAGCCGGCTTTGGTGGCTTGGACATGATCTATTACCTTAAGATTTTGCATGAAAGGAGGACTAGCAGCCACGTTGCATGGGAGAATGTGAAAAGTGTTCATATGTAGTGAAAACCTGAGAAATCCGTCCGTCTTCGTCATTTGTTATCGCATCGACTTAAAGCCAGATCGTCACATTGGCCGCTTTTCTCTCTGAGACGGTTACATTTATCGCTTGCAAAGCTATGTCGCGTGCTGCGGTATGCGGAGACACTAAAAGCACCATAGTAGAACACAGAAGAAGCTTCTAAGTTGAAGTAATAGCCAGTAAGAAGTAGTACTATTCAAGTTTTAGTTGTCGATTATTCACTTTTTAGCCGGCTTTGGTGGCTTGGACATGAGGTGGAACCTTAAGATTTTGCATCAAAGGAGGACTTGCAGCCGCGTTGCAAGGGAGAATGTGAAAAGTGTTCATATGTAGTAAAAACCTGAGAAATCCGTCCGTTTTCGTCATTTGTTATCGAATCGACTTAAAGCCAGATCGTCACATTGGCTGCTCTTCTCTCTGAAATGGTTACATTTATCGTCTGCAAAGCTATGTCGCGTGCTGCGGTATGGGGAAACACTTAAAGCACCATAGTAGAACACAGAAGCAGCTTCTAAGTTGAAGTAATAGCCAGTAAGAAGTAGTACAATTCAAGTTTTAGTCGTCGATTATTCACATTTTAGCCGGCTTTGGTGGCTTGGACATGACCTAGGACCTTAAGATTTTGCATGAAAGGAGGACTAGCAGCCGCGTTGCATGGGAGAATGTGAATAGTGTTCATATGTAGTAAAAACCTGAGAAATCCGCCCGTTTTCGTCATTTGTTATCGAATCGACTTAAAGCCAGATCCTCACATTGGCCCCCTTTTCTCTCTGAGACGGTTACAATTGTTGTCTGCAAAGCTATGTCGCGTGCTGCGGTATGCGGAGACACTAAAAGCACCATTGAAGAACCCAGAAGATGCTTCTAAGTTGAAGTAATAGCCAGTAAGAAGTAGTACAATTCAAGTTTTAGTTATTGATTATTCACTTTTTAGCCGGCTTTGGTGGCTTGGACATGAGGTGGAACCTTAAGATTTTGCATGAAAGGAGGACTAGCAGCCGCGTTGCACGGGAGAATGTGAAAAGTGTTCATATGTAGTACAAACCTGAGAAATCCGGCCGTTTCCATCATTTGTTATCGAATCGACTTAAAGCCAGATCGTCACATTGGCCGCTCTTCTCTCTGAAATGGTACATTTATCGTCTACAAAGCTATGTCGAGTGTTGCGGTATGCGGAAACACTAAAAGCACCATAGTAGAACACTGAAGGAGCTTCTAAGTTGAAGTAAAAGCCAGTAAGAAATAGTACAAATCAAGTTTTAGTTGTCGATTAATCACTTTTTAGCCGGCTATGGTGGCTTGGACATGAGGTGGAACCTTGAGATTTGCATGAAAGGAGGACTAGCAGCTGCGTTGCACGGGAGAATGTGAAAAGTGTTCATATGTAGTAAAAACCTGAGAAATCCGTCCGTTTTCGTCATTTGTTATCGAATCGACTTAAAGCCAGATCGTCACATTGGCCGCTTTTCTCTCTGAGAAGGTTACATATCCTGTCTGCAAAGCTATGTCGCGTGCTGCGGTATGCGGAGATACTAAAAGCGACATAGTAGAACACAGAAGAAGCTTCTAAGTTGAAGTAATAGCCAGTAAGAAGCAGTACAATTCAAGTTTTAGTTGTCTATTATTCACATTTTAGCCGGATTTGGTGGTTTGGACATGACCTAGGACATTAAAAATTTGCATGAAAGGAGTAGTTTCAGCCGCGTTGCACGGGAGAATGTGAAATGTGTTCATATGTAGTAAAAACCTGAGAAATCCGTCCGTTTTCGTCATTAGTTATCGAATCGACTTAAAGCCAGATCGTCACATTGGCCGCTCTTCTCTCTGAAACGGTTACATTTATCGTCTACAAAGCTATGTCGCGTGCTGCGGTATGCGGAGATACTAAAAGCGCCATAGTAGAACACAGAAGAAGCTTCTAAGTTGAAGTAATAGCCAGTAAGAAGTAGTACTATTCAAGTTTTAGTTGTCGATTATTCACTTTTTAGCCGGCTTTGGTGGCTCGGACATGAGTTGGAACCTTACGATTTTGCATCAAAGGAGGACTAGCAGCCGCGTTGCACGGGAGAATGTGAAAAGTGTTCATATGTAGTAAAAACATAAGAAATCTATCCGTTTTCGTCATTTGTTATCGAATCGACTTAAAGCCAGATCGTCACATTGGCCGCTCTTCTCTCTGAAATGGTACATTTATCGTCTACAAAGCTATGTCGCGTGCTGCGGTATGCGGAGATACTAAAAGCGCCATAGTAGAACACAGATGAAGCTTCTAAGTTGAAGTAATAGCCAGTAAGAAGTAGTACAATTCAAGTTTTAGGTGTCGATTATTTACTCTTTAGCCGGCTTTGGTGGCTTGGACATGACCTAGGACCTTAAGATTTTGCATGAAAGGAGGACTAGCAGCCGCGTTGCACGGGAGAATGTGAAGAGTGTTCATATGTAGTAAAAACCTGAGAAATCCGCCCGTTTTCACATTTTTGTAATCGAATCGACTTAAAGTGAGATCCTCACATTGGCCCCCTTTTCTCTCTGAGACGGTTACATTTGTTGTCTGCAAAGCTATGTCGCGTGCTGCGGTATGCGGAGACACTAAAAGCACCATAGTAGAACACAGAAGAAGCTTCTAAGTTGAAGTAATAGCCAGTAATAAGTAGTACTATTCAAGTTTTAGTTGTCGATTATTCACTCTTTAGCCGGCTTTGGTGGCTTGGACATGACCTAGGACCTTAAGATTTTGCATGAAAGGAGGACTAGCAGCCGCGTTGCACGGGAGAATGTGAAAAGTGTTCATATGTAGTAAAAACCTGAGAAATCCGTCCGTTTTCATCATTTGTTATCGAATCGACTTAAAGCAAGATCGTCACATTGGCCGCTCTTCACTCTGAAACGGTTACATTTATCCTCTACAAAGCTATTTCGCGTGCTGCGGTATGCCGAAACACTAAAAGCACCATAGTAGAACACAGAAGAAGCTTCTAAGTTGAAGTAACAGCCAGTAAGAAATAGTAAAATTCAAGTTTTAGTTGTTGATTATTCACATTTTAGCCGGCTTTGGTGGCTTGGACATGACCTAGGATCATAAGATTTTGCATGAAAGGAGGACTAGCAGCCGCGTTGCACGGGAGAATGTGAAAAGTGTTCATATGTAGTACAAACCTGAGAAATCCGTCTGTTTTCATCATTTGTTATCGAATCGACTTAAAGCCAGATCGTCACATTGGCCGCTCTTCTCTCTGAAATGGTACATTTATCGTCTACAAAGCTATGTCGCGTGCTGCGGTATGCGGAAACACTAAAAGCACCATAGGAGAACACAGAAGAAGCTTCTAAGTTGAAGTAATAGCCAGTAAGAAGTAGTGCAATTGAAGTTTTGAGTTGTCAACTATTCACTTTTTAGCCGCCTTTGTTGGCTTGAACATGCCCTAGGACCTTAAGATTTTGCATGAAAGGAGGACTAGCAGCCGCGTTGCATGGGAGAATGTGAAAAGTGTTCATATGTAGTAAAAACCTGAGAAATCCGTCCGTTTTCGTCATTTGTTATCGAATCGACTTAAAGCCAGATCGTCACATTGGCCGCTTTTCTCTCTGAAACGGTTACATTTATCGTCTGCAAAGCTATGTCGCGTGCTGCGGTATGCGGAGACACTAAAGGCACCATAGTAGAACACAGATGAAGCTTCTAAGTTGAAGTAATAGCCAGTAAGAAGTAGTACAATTCAAGTTTTAGTTGTCGATTATTCACTTTTTAGCCGGCTTTGGTGGCTTGGACATGACCTAGGACCTTAAGATTTTGCATGAAAGCAGGACTAGCAGCCGCGTTGCACGGGAGAATGTGAAGAGTGTTCATATGTAGTAAAAACCTGAGATATCCGCCCGTTTTCGTCATTTGTAATCGAATCGACTTAAAGTGAGATCCTCACATTGGCCCCCTTTTCTCTCTGAGACGGTTACATTTGTTGTCTGCAAAGCTATGTCGCGTGCTGCGGTGTGCGGAGACACTAAAAGCACCATAGTAGAACACAGAAGAAGCTTCTAAGTTGAAGTAATAGCCAGTAATAAGTAGTACTATTCAAGTTTTAGTTGTCGATTATTCACTCTTTAGCCGGCTTTGGTGGCTAGGACATGACCTAGGACCTTAAGATTTTGCATGAAAGGAGGACTAGCAGCCGCGTTGCATGGGAGAATGTGAAAAAGGTACATATGTAGTAAAAACCTGAGAAATCCGTCCGTTTTCGTCATTTGTTATCGAATCGACTTAAAGCCAGATCGTCACATTGGCCGCTTTTCTCTGTGAGACGGTTACATTTATCGTCTGCAAAGCTACGTCGCGTGCTGCGGTGTGCGGAGACACTAAAAGCACCATAGTAGAACACAGAAGAAGCTTCTAAGTTGAAGTAATAGCCAGTAAGAATTAGTACAATTCAAGTTTTAGTTGTCGATTATTCACTTTTTAGCCGGCTTTGGTGGCTTGGACATGACCTAGGACCTTAAGATTTTGCATGAAAGGAGGAATAGCAGCCGCGTTGCACGGGAAAATGTGAAAAGTGTTCATATGTAGTAAAAACCTGAGAAATCCGTCCGTTTTCGTCATTTGTTATCGAATCGACTTAAAGCCAGATCGTCACATTGGCCGCTTTTCTCTCTGAGAAGGTTACATATACTGTCTGCAAAGCTATGTCGCGTGCTGCGGTATGCGGAGACACTAAAAGCACCATAGAAGAACACAGAAGATGCTTCTAAGTTGAAGTAATAGCCAGTAAGAAGCAGTACAATTCAAGTTTTAGTTGTCTATTATTCACATTTTAGCCGGATTTGGTGGTTTGGACATGACCTAGGACATTAAAAATTTGCATGAAAGGAGTAGTTTCAGCCGCGTTGCACGGGAGAATGTGAAATGTGTTCATATGTAGTAAAAACCTGAGAAATCCGTCCGTTTTCGTCATTAGTTATCGAATCGACTTAAAGCCAGATCGTCACATTGGCCGCTCTTCTCCCTGAAACGGTTACATTTATCGTCTACAAAGCTATGTCGCGTGCTGCGGTATGCGGAAACACTAAAAGCACCATAGTAGAACACAGAATAAGCTTCTATGTTGACGTAACAGCCAGTAAGATGTAGTACAATTGAAGTTTTGGTTGCCGATTATTTACTTTTTAGCCGGCTTTGGTGGCTTGGACATGACCTAGGACCTTATGATTTTGCCTGAAATGAGGACTAGCAGCCACGTTGCATGGGAGAATATGAAAGGTGTTCATATGTAGTAAAAACCTGAGAAATCCGTCCGTTTTCGTCATTTGTTATCAAATCGACCCAAAGCCAGATCGTCACATTGGCCGCCTTTCACTCTGAGAAGGTTACATTTATTGTCTGCAAAGCTATGTCGCGTGCTGCGGTATGCGGAGACACTAAAAGCACCATAGAAGAACACAGAAGATGATTCTAAGTTGAAGTAATAGCCAGTAAGAAGTAGTACAATTCAAGTTTTTAGTTGTCGATTATTCACTTTTTAGACGGCTTTGGTGGCTTGGACATCACCTAGGACGTTAAGATTATGCATGAAAGGGGGACTGGAAGCCGCGTTGCACGGGAGAATGTGAAAAGTGTTCATATGTAGTAAAAACCTGAGAAATGCGTCCGTTTTCGTCATTTGTTATCGAATCGACTTAAAGCCAGATCGTCACATTGGCCGCTATTCTCTCTGAGACGGTTACATTTATCGTCTTTAACGCTATGTCACGTGCTGCGGTATACGGAGACACTAAAAGCACCATAGTAGAACACAGGAGAAGCTTCTAAGTTGAAGTAATAGCCAGTAAGAAGTAGTACAATTCAAGTTTTAGTTATTGATTAGTAACTTTTTAGCCGGCTTTGGTGGCTTGGACATGACCTAGGACATTAAGATTTTGCATGAAGGGAAGACTAGCAGCCGCGTTGCTTGGGAGAATGTGAAAAGTGTTCATATGTAGTAAAAACCTGAGAAATCCGTCCGGTTTCGTCTTTGTTATTGAATCGACTTAAAGCCAGATCGTCACATGGTCGCTCTTCTCTCTGAGACGGTTACATTTATCGTCTGCAAAGCTATGTCGCGTGCTGCGGTATGCGGAGATACTAAAAGCGCCATAGTAGAACACAGAAGAAGCTTCTAAGTTGAAGTAATAGCCAGTAAGAAGCAGTACAATTCAAGTTTTAGTTGTCTATTATTCACATTTTAGCCGGATTTGGTGGTTTGGACATGACCTAGGACATTTAAAATTTGCATGAAAGGAGTAGTTTCAGCCGCGTTGCACGGGAGAATGTGAAATGTGTTCATATGTAGTAAAAACCTGAGAAATCCGTCCGTTTTCGTCATTAGTTATCGAATCGACTTAAAGCCAGATCGTCACATTGGCCGCTCTTCTCTCTGAAACGGTTACATTTATCGTCTACAAAGCTATGTCGCGTGCTGCGGTATGCGGAGATACTAAAAGCGCCATAGTAGAACACAGAAGAAGCTTCTAAGTTGAAGTAATAGCCAGTAATAAGTAGTACTATTCAAGTTTTAGTTGTCGATTATTTACTCTTTAGCCGGCTTTGGTGGCTTGGACATGACCTAGGACCTTAAGATTTTGCATGAAAGGAGGAATAGCAGCCGCGTTGCACGGGAAAATGTGAAAAGTGTTCATATGTAGTAAAAACCTGTGAAATCCGTCCGTTTTCGTCTTTTGTTATCGAATCGACTTAAAGCCAGATCGTCACATAGGCCGCTTTTCTCTCTGAGAAGGTTACATATACTGACTGCAAAGCTATGTCGCGTGCTGCGGTATGCGGAGATACTAAAAGCGCTATATTAGAACACAGAAGAAGCTTCTAAGTTGAAGTAATAGCCAGTAAGAAGCAGTACAATTCAAGTTTTAATTGTCTATTATTCACATTTTAGCCGGATTTGGTGGTTTGGACATGACCTAGGACATTAAGAATTTGCATGAAAGGAGTAGTTTCAGCCGTGTTGCACGGGAGAATGTGAAATGTGTTCATATGTAGTAAAAACCTGAGAAATCCGTCCGTTTTCGTCATTTGTTATCGAATCGACTTAAAGCCAGATCGTCACATTGGCCGCCTTTCACTCTGAGAAGGTTACATTAATTGTCTGCAAAGCTATGTCGCGTGCTGCGGTCTGCGGAGACACTAAGAGCACCATAGGAGAACACAGAAGAAGCTTTAATGTTGAAGTAACAGCCAGTACGAAGTAGTACAATTGAAGTTTTGGTTGTCGATTATTCACTTTTTAGCCGGCTTTGGTGGCTTGGACATGATCTATTACCTTAAGATTTTGCATGAAAGGAGGACTAGCAGCCACGTTGCATGGGAGAATGTGAAAAGTGTTCATATGTAGTGAAAACCTGAGAAATCCGTCCGTCTTCGTCATTTGTTATCGCATCGACTTAAAGCCAGATCGTCACATTGGCCGCTTTTCTCTCTGAGACGGTTACATTTATCGCTTGCAAAGCTATGTCGCGTGCTGCGGTATGCGGAGACACTAAAAGCACCATAGTAGAACACAGAAGAAGCTTCTAAGTTGAAGTAATAGCCAGTAAGAAGTAGTACTATTCAAGTTTTAGTTGTCGATTATTCACTTTTTAGCCGGCTTTGGTGGCTTGGACATGAGGTGGAACCTTAAGATTTTGCATCAAAGGAGGACTTGCAGCCGCGTTGCAAGGGAGAATGTGAAAAGTGTTCATATGTAGTAAAAACCTGAGAAATCCGTCCGTTTTCGTCATTTGTTATCGAATCGACTTAAAGCCAGATCGTCACATTGGCTGCTCTTCTCTCTGAAATGGTTACATTTATCGTCTGCAAAGCTATGTCGCGTGCTGCGGTATGGGGAAACACTTAAAGCACCATAGTAGAACACAGAAGCAGCTTCTAAGTTGAAGTAATAGCCAGTAAGAAGTAGTACAATTCAAGTTTTAATCGTCGATTATTCACATTTTAGCCGGCTTTGGTGGCTTGGACATGACCTAGGACCTTAAGATTTTGCATGAAAGGAGGACTAGCAGCCGCGTTGCATGGGAGAATGTGAATAGTGTTCATATGTAGTAAAAACCTGAGAAATCCGCCCGTTTTCGTCATTTGTTATCGAATCGACTTAAAGCCAGATCCTCACATTGGCCCCCTTTTCTCTCTGAGACGGTTACAATTGTTGTCTGCAAAGCTATGTCGCGTGCTGCGGTATGCGGAGACACTAAAAGCACCATTGAAGAACCCAGAAGATGCTTCTAAGTTGAAGTAATAGCCAGTAAGAAGTAGTACAATTCAAGTTTTAGTTATTGATTATTCACTTTTTAGCCGGCTTTGGTGGCTTGGACATGAGGTGGAACCTTAAGATTTTGCATGAAAGGAGGACTAGCAGCCGCGTTGCACGGGAGAATGTGAAAAGTGTTCATATGTAGTACAAACCTGAGAAATCCGGCCGTTTCCATCATTTGTTATCGAATCGACTTAAAGCCAGATCGTCACATTGGCCGCTCTTCTCTCTGAAATGGTACATTTATCGTCTACAAAGCTATGTCGAGTGTTGCGGTATGCGGAAACACTAAAAGCACCATAGTAGAACACTGAAGGAGCTTCTAAGTTGAAGTAAAAGCCAGTAAGAAGTAGTACAATTCAAGTTTTAGTTTTCGATTGTTCACTTTTTAGCCGGCTTTGGTGGCTATGACATGACCTAGGATCATAAGATTTTGCATGAAAGGAGGACTAGCAGCCGCGTTGCACGGGAGAATGTGAAAAGTGTTCATATGTAGTACAAACCTGAGAAATCCGTCCGTTTTCATCATTTGTTATCGAATCGACTTAAAGCCAGATCGTCACATTGGCCGCTCTTCTCTCTGAAATGGTACATTTATCGTCTACAAAGCTATGTCGCGTGCTGCGGTATGCGGAAACACTAAAAGCACCATAGTAGAACACAGAAGAAGCTTCTAAGTTGAAGTAATAGCCAGTAATAAGTAGTACTATTCAAATTTTAGTTGTCGATTATTCACTTTTTAGCCTTCTTTGGTGGCTTGGACATGACCTAGGACCTTAAGATTTTGCATGAAAGGAGTACTTGCAGCCGCGTTGCACGGGAGAATGTGAAATGTGTTCATATGTAGTAAAAACCTGAGAAATCCGTCCATTTTCGTCATTTGTTATCGAATCGCCTTAAAGCCAGATCGTCACATTGGCCGCTCTTCTCTCTGAGACGGTTACATTAATCGTCTGCAAAGCTATGTCGCGAACTGCAGTATGCGGAGACACTAAAAGCACCATAGTAGAACACAGAAGAAGCTTCTAAGTTGAAGTGATAGCCAGTAAGAAGTTGTACAATTCAAGTTTTAGTTATCGATTATTCACTTTTTATCCGGCTCTGGAGGCTTGGACATGAGGTGGAACGTTAAGATTTTGCATGAAAGGAGGACTAGCAGCCACGTTGCACGGGAGAATGTGAAAAGTGTTCATATGTAGTGAAAACCTGAGAAATCCGTCCGTCTTCGTCATTTGTTATCGCATCGACTTAAAGCCAGATCGTCACATTGGCCGCTTTTCTCTCTGAGACGGTTACATTTATCGCCTGCAAAGCTATGTCGCGTGCTGCGGTATGCGGAGACACTAAAAGCACCATAGTAGAACACAGAAGAAGCTTCTAAGTTGAAGTAATAGCCAGTAAGAAGTAGTACTATTCAAGTTTTAGTTGTCGATTATTCACTTTTTAGCCGGCTTTGGTGGCTTGGACATGAGGTGGAACCTTAAGATTTTGCATCAAAGGAGGACTTGCAGCCGCGTTGCAAGGGAGAATGTGAAAAGTGTTCATATGTAGTAAAAACCTGAGAAATCCGTCCGTTTTCGTCATTTGTTATCGAATCGACTTAAAGCCAGATCGTCACATAGGCCGCTTTTCTCTCTGAGAAGGTTACATATACTGACTGCAAAGCTATGTCGCGTGCTGCGGTATGCGGAGATACTAAAAGCGCTATATTAGAACACAGAAGAAGCTTCTAAGTTGAAGTAATAGCCAGTAAGAAGCAGTACAATTCAAGTTTTAATTGTCTATTATTCACATTTTAGCCGGATTTGGTGGTTTGGACATGACCTAGGACATTAAGAATTTGCATGAAAGGAGTAGTTTCAGCCGTGTTGCACGGGAGAATGTGAAATGTGTTCATATGTAGTAAAAACCTGAGAAATCCGTCCGTTTTCGTCATTTGTTATCGAATCGACTTAAAGCCAGATCGTCACATTGGCCGCCTTTCACTCTGAGAAGGTTACATTAATTGTCTGCAAAGCTATGTCGCGTGCTGCGGTCTGCGGAGACACTAAGAGCACCATAGGAGAACACAGAAGAAGCTTTAATGTTGAAGTAACAGCCAGTACGAAGTAGTACAATTGAAGTTTTGGTTGTCGATTATTCACTTTTTAGCCGGCTTTGGTGGCTTGGACATGATCTATTACCTTAAGATTTTGCATGAAAGGAGGACTAGCAGCCACGTTGCATGGGAGAATGTGAAAAGTGTTCATATGTAGTGAAAACCTGAGAAATCCGTCCGTCTTCGTCATTTGTTATCGCATCGACTTAAAGCCAGATCGTCACATTGGCCGCTTTTCTCTCTGAGACGGTTACATTTATCGCTTGCAAAGCTATGTCGCGTGCTGCGGTATGCGGAGACACTAAAAGCACCATAGTAGAACACAGAAGAAGCTTCTAAGTTGAAGTAATAGCCAGTAAGAAGTAGTACTATTCAAGTTTTAGTTGTCGATTATTCACTTTTTAGCCGGCTTTGGTGGCTTGGACATGAGGTGGAACCTTAAGATTTTGCATCAAAGGAGGACTTGCAGCCGCGTTGCAAGGGAGAATGTGAAAAGTGTTCATATGTAGTAAAAACCTGAGAAATCCGTCCGTTTTCGTCATTTGTTATCGAATCGACTTAAAGCCAGATCGTCACATTGGCTGCTCTTCTCTCTGAAATGGTTACATTTATCGTCTGCAAAGCTATGTCGCGTGCTGCGGTATGGGGAAACACTTAAAGCACCATAGTAGAACACAGAAGCAGCTTCTAAGTTGAAGTAATAGCCAGTAAGAAGTAGTACAATTCAAGTTTTAGTCGTCGATTATTCACATTTTAGCCGGCTTTGGTGGCTTGGACATGACCTAGGACCTTAAGATTTTGCATGAAAGGAGGACTAGCAGCCGCGTTGCATGGGAGAATGTGAATAGTGTTCATATGTAGTAAAAACCTGAGAAATCCGCCCGTTTTCGTCATTTGTTATCGAATCGACTTAAAGCCAGATCCTCACATTGGCCCCCTTTTCTCTCTGAGACGGTTACAATTGTTGTCTGCAAAGCTATGTCGCGTGCTGCGGTATGCGGAGACACTAAAAGCACCATTGAAGAACCCAGAAGATGCTTCTAAGTTGAAGTAATAGCCAGTAAGAAGTAGTACAATTCAAGTTTTAGTTATTGATTATTCACTTTTTAGCCGGCTTTGGTGGCTTGGACATGAGGTGGAACCTTAAGATTTTGCATGAAAGGAGGACTAGCAGCCGCGTTGCACGGGAGAATGTGAAAAGTGTTCATATGTAGTACAAACCTGAGAAATCAGGCCGTTTCCATCATTTGTTATCGAATCGACTTAAAGCCAGATCGTCACATTGGCCGCTCTTCTCTCTGAAATGGTACATTTATCGTCTACAAAGCTATGTCGAGTGCTGCGGTATGCGGAAACACTAAAAGCACCATAGTAGAACACTGAAGGAGCTTCTAAGTTGAAGTAAAAGCCAGTAAGAAGTAGTACAATTCAAGTTTTAGTTTTCGATTGTTCACTTTTTAGCCGTCTTTGGTGGCTATGACATGACCTAGGATCATAAGATTTTGCATGAAAGGAGGACTAGCAGCCGCGTTGCACGGGAGAATGTGAAAAGTGTTCATATGTAGTACAAACCTGAGAAATCCGTCCGTTTTCATCATTTGTTATCGAATCGACTTAAAGCCAGATCGTCACATTGGCCGCTCTTCTCTCTGAAATGGTACATTTATCGTCTACAAAGCTATGTCGCGTGCTGCGGTATGCGGAAACACTAAAAGCACCATAGTAGAACACAGAAGAAGCTTCTAAGTTGAAGTAATAGCCAGTAATAAGTAGTACTATTCAAATTTTAGTTGTCGATTATTCACTTTTTAGCCTTCTTTGGTGGCTTGGACATGACCTAGGACCTTAAGATTTTGCATGAAAGGAGTACTTGCAGCCGCGTTGCACGGGAGAATGTGAAATGTGTTCATATGTAGTAAAAACCTGAGAAATCCGTCCATTTTCGTCATTTGTTATCGAATCGCCTTAAAGCCAGATCGTCACATTGGCCGCTCTTCTCTCTGAGACGGTTACATTAATCGTCTGCAAAGCTATGTCGCGAACTGCAGTATGCGGAGACACTAAAAGCACCATAGTAGAACACAGAAGAAGCTTCTAAGTTGAAGTGATAGCCAGTAAGAAGTTGTACAATTCAAGTTTTAGTTATCGATTATTCACTTTTTATCCGGCTCTGGAGGCTTGGACATGAGGTGGAACGTTAAGATTTTGCATGAAAGGAGGACTAGCAGCCACGTTGCACGGGAGAATGTGAAAAGTGTTCATATGTAGTGAAAACCTGAGAAATCCGTCCGTCTTCGTCATTTGTTATCGCATCGACTTAAAGCCAGATCGTCACATTGGCCGCTTTTCTCTCTGAGACGGTTACATTTATCGCCTGCAAAGCTATGTCGCGTGCTGCGGTATGCGGAGACACTAAAAGCACCATAGTAGAACACAGAAGAAGCTTCTAAGTTGAAGTAATAGCCAGTAAGAAGTAGTACTATTCAAGTTTTAGTTGTCGATTATTCACTTTTTAGCCGGCTTTGGTGGCTTGGACATGAGGTGGAACCTTAAGATTTTGCATCAAAGGAGGACTTGCAGCCGCGTTGCAAGGGAGAATGTGAAAAGTGTTCATATGTAGTAAAAACCTGAGAAATCCGTCCGTTTTCGTCATTTGTTATCGAATCGACTTAAAGCCAGATCGTCACATTGGCCGCTCTTCTCTTTGAAATGGTTACATTTATCGTCTGCAAAGCTATGTCGCGTGCTGCGGTATGGGGAAACACTTAAAGCACCATAGTAGAACACAGAAGAAGCTTCTAAGTTGAAGTAATAGCCAGTAAGAAGTAGTACAATTCAAGTTTTAGTTGTCGATTATTCACATTTTAGCCGGCTTTGGTGGCTTGGACATGACCTAGGACCTTAAGATTTTGCATGAAAGGAGGACTAGCAGCCGCGTTGCATGGGAGAATGTGAAAAGTGTTCATATGTAGAAAAAACCTGAGAAATCCGCCCGTTTTCGTCATTTGTTATCGAATCGACTTAAAGCCAGATCCTCACATTGGCCCCCTTTTCTCTCTGAGACGGTTACAATTGTTGTCTGCAAAGCTATGTCGCGTGCTGCGGTATGCGGAGACACTAAAAGCACCATAGTAGAACACAGAAGAAGCTTCTAAGTTGAAGTAATAGGCAGTAATAAGTAGTACTATTCAAGTTTTAGTTGTCGATTATTCCCTTTTTAGCCGGCTTTGGTGGCTTGGACATGACCTAGGACCTCAAGATTTTGCATGAAAGGAGTACTTGCAGCCGCGATGCACGGGAGAATGTGAAATGTGTTCATATGTAGTAAAAACCTGAGAAATCCGTCCGTTTTCGTCATTTGTTATCGAATCGACTTAAAGCCAGATCGTCACATTGGCCGCTTTTCTCTCTGAGACGGTCACATTTATCGTCTGCAAAGCTATGTCGCGTGCTGCGGTATGCGGAGACACTAAAAGCACCATTGAAGAACCCAGAAGATGCTTCTAAGTTGAAGTAATAGCCAGTAAGTAGTAGTACAATTCAAGTTTTAGTTATTGATTATTCACTTTTTAGCCGGCTTTGGTGGCTTGGACATGAGGTGGAACCTTAAGATTTTGCATGAAAGGAGGACTAGCAGCCGCGTTGCACGGGAGAATGTGAAAAGTGTTCATATGTAGTACAAACCTGAGAAATCCGGCCGTTTCCATCATTTGTTATCGAGTCGACTTAAAGCCAGATCGTCACATTGGCCGCTCTTCTCTCTGAAATGGTACATTTATCGTCTACAAAGCTATGTCGAGTGCTGCGGTATGCGGAAACACTAAAAGCACCATAGTAGAACACTGAAGGAGCTTCTAAGTTGAAGTAAAAGCCAGTAAGAAGTAGTACAATTCAAGTTTTAGTTTTCGATTGTTCACTTTTTAGCCGGCTTTGGTGGCTATGACATGACCTAGGATCATAAGATTTTGCATGAAAGGAGGACTAGCAGCCGCGTTGCACGGGAGAATGTGAAAAGTGTTCATATGTAGTACAAACCTGAGAAATCCGTCCGTTTTCATCATTTGTTATCGAATCGACTTAAAGCCAGATCGTCACATTGGCAGCTCTTCTCTCTGAAATGGTACATTTATCGTCTACAAAGCTATGTCGCGTGCTGCGGTATGCGGAAACACTAAAAGCACCATAGTAGAACACAGAAGAAGCTTCTAAGTTGAAGTAATAGCCAGTAATAAGTAGTACTATTCAAATTTTAGTTGTCGATTATTCACTTTTTAGCCTTCTTTGGTGGCTTGGACATGACCTAGGACCTTAAGATTTTGCATGAAAGGAGTACTTGCAGCCGCGTTGCACGGGAGAATGTGAAATGTGTTCATATGTAGTAAAAACCTGAGAAATCCGTCCATATTCGTCATTTGTTATCGAATCGCCTTAAAGCCAGATCGTCACATTGGCCGCTCTTCTCTCTGAGACGGTTACATTAATCGTCTGCAAAGCTATGTCGCGAACTGCAGTATGCGGAAACACTAAAAGCACCATAGTAGAACACAGAAGAAGCTTCTAAGTTGAAGTGATAGCCAGTAAGAAGTTGTACAATTCAAGTTTTAGTTATCGATTATTCACTTTTTATCCGGCTCTGGAGGCTTGGACATGAGGTGGAACGTTAAGATTTTGCATAAAAGGAGGACTAGCAGCCACGTTGCACGGGAGAATGTGAAAAGTGTTCATATGTAGTAAAAACCTGAGAAATCTGTCCGTTTTCGTCATTTGTTATCGAATCGACTTATAGCCAGATCGTCACATTGGCCGCTTTTCTCTCTGACACGGTCACATTTATCGTCTGCAAAGCTATGTCGCGTGCTGCGGTATGCGGAGACACTAAAAGCACGATAGTAGAACACAGAAGAAGCTTCTAAGTTGAAGTAAAAGCCAGTAAGGAGTAGTACAATTCAAGATTTAGTTGTCGATTGTTCACTTTTTAGCCGGCTTTGGTGGCTATGACATGACCTAGGATCATAAGATTTTGCATGAAAGGAGGACTAGCAGACGCGTTGCAAGGGAGAATGTGAAAAGTGTTCATATGTAGTACAAACCTGAGAAATCCGTCCGTTTTCATCATTTGTTATCGAATCGACTTCAAGCCAGATCGTCACATTGGCCGCTCTTCTCTCTGAAATGGTACATTTATCGTCTACAAAGCTATGTCGCGTGCTGCGGTATGCGGAAACACTAAAAGCACCATAGTAGAACACTGAAGAAGCTTCTATGTTGAAGTAATATCCAGTAAGATGTAGTACAATTGAAGTTTTAGTTGTCAATTATTCACTTTTTAGCAGCCTTTGTTGGCTTGGACATGCCCTAGGACCTTAAGATTTTGCATGAAAGGAGGTCTAGCAGCCGCGTTGCATGGGAGAATGTGAAAAGTGTTCATATGTAGTAAAAACCTGTGAAATCCGTCCGTTTTCGTCATTTGTTATCGAATCGACTTAAAGCCAGATCGTCACATTGGCCGCTTTTCTCTCTGAGACGGTTAAATTTGTTGTCTGCAAAGCTATGTCACGTGCTGCGGTATGCGGAAACACTAAAAGCACCATAGTAGAACACAGAAGAAGCTTCTATGTTGAAGTAATAGCCAGTAAGAAGTAGTACAATTCAAGTTTTAGTTTTCGATTATTCACTTTTTAGCCGGCTTTGGTGGCTTGGACAGGACCTGGGACCTTACGATTTAGCATGAAAGGAGGACTAGCAGCCGCGTTGCACGGGAGAATGTGAAGAGTGTTCATATGTAGTAAAAACCTGAGAAATCCGTCCGTTTTCGTCATTTGTTATCGAATCGACTTAAAGCCAGATCGTCACATTGGCCGCTTTTCTCTCTGAGACGGTTACATTTATCGTCTGCAAAGCTATGTCGCGTGCTGCGGTATGCGGAGACACTAAAAGCACCATAGTAGAACACTGAAGAAGCTTCTAAGTTGAAGTAATAGCCAGTAAGAAGTAGTACAATTCAAGTTTTAGTTGTCGATTATTCACTTTTTAGCCTTCTTTGGTGGCTTGGACATGACATAGGACCTTAATATTTTCCATGAAAGGAGGACTTGCAGCCCCGTTGCACGGGAGAATGTGAAAGGTGTTCATATGTAGTAAAAACCTGAGAAATCCGTCCGTTTTCGTCATTTGTTATCGAATCGACTTAAAGCCAGATCGTCACATTGGCCGTTCTTCTCTCTGAAACGGTTACATTTATCGTCTGCAAAGCTATTTTGCGTGCTGCGGTATGCGGAAACACTAAAAGCACCATAGAACAACACAGAAGAAGCTTCTAAGTTGAAGTAATAGACAGTAAGAAGTAGTACAATTCAAGTTTTAGTTGTCGGTTATTTACTTTTTAGCCGGCTTTGGTGGCTTGGACATGACCTAGGACCTTAAGATTTTGCATGAAAGGAGGACTAGCAGCCGAGTTGCACGGGAGAATGTGAAAAGTGTTCATATGTAGTAAAAACCTGAGAAATCCGTCCGTTTTCGTCATTTTTTATCGAATCGACTTAAAGCCAGATCTTCACATTGACCGCTTTTCTCTCTGAGAAGGTTACATTTGTTGTCTGCAAAGCTATGTCGCGTGCTGCGGTATGCGGAAACACTAAAAGCACGATAGTAGAACACAGAAGAAGCTCCTAAGTTGAAGTAATAGCCAGTAAGAAGTAGTACAATTCAAGTTTTAGTTGTCGATTGTTCACTTTTTAGCCGGCTTTGGTGGCTATGACATGACCTAGGATCATAAGATGTAGCATGAAAGGAGGACTAGCAGCCGCGTTGCACGGGAGAATGTGAAAAGTGTTCATATGTAGTACAAACCTGAGAAATCCGGCCGTTTTCATCATTTGTTATCGAATCGACTTAAAGCCAGATCGTCACATTGGCCGCTCTTCTCTCTGAAATGGTACATTTATCGTCTACAAAGCTATGTCGCGTGCTGCGGTATGCGGAAACACTAAAAGCACCACAGTAGAACACAGAAGAAGCTTCTATGTTGAAGTAATAGCCAGTAAGAAGTAGTACAATTGAAGTTTTAGTTGTCAATTATTCACTTTTTAGCCGCCTTTGTTGGTTTGAACATGCCCTAGGACCTTAAGATTTTGCATGAAAGGAGGACTAGCAGCCGCGTTGCATGGGAGAATGTGAAGAGTGTTCATACGTAGTAAAAACCTGACAAATCCGTCCGTTTTTGTCATTTGTTATCGAATCGACTTAAAGCCAGATCGTAACATTGGCCGCTTTTCTCTCTGAGACTTTTACATTTATCGTCTGCAAAGCTATGTCGCGTGCTGCGGTATGCGGAAACACTAAAAGCACCATAGTAGAACACAGAAGAATCTTCTAAGTTGAAGTAATAGCCAGTAAGAAGTTGTACAATTCAAGTTTTAGTTGTCGATTATTCACTTTTTAGCCTTCTTTGGTGGCTTGGACATGACCTAGGACCTTAAGATTTTCCATGAAAGGAGGACTTGCAGCCGCGTTGCACGGGAGAATGTGAAAAGTGTTCATATGTAGTAAAAACCTGAGAAATCCGTCCGTTTTCGTCATTTGTTATCGAATCGACTTAAAGCCAGATCGTCACATTGGCCGTTCTTCTCTCTGAAACGGTTACATTTATCGTCTGCAAAGCTATGTCGCGTGCTGCGGTATGCGGAGACACTAAAAGCACCATAGAAGAACACAGAAGAAGCTTCTACGTTGAAGTAATAGCCAGTAAGACGTAGTACAATTCAAGTTTTAGTTGTCGATTATTCACTTTTTAGCAGCCTTTGTTGGCTTGGACATGCCCTAGGACCTTAAGATTTTGCATGAAAGGAGGTCTAGCAGCCGCGTTGCATGGGAGAATGTGAAAAGTGTTCATATGTAGTAAAAACCTGTGAAATCCGTCCGTTTTCGTCATTTGTTATCGAATCGACTTAAAGCCAGATCGTCACATTGGCCGCTTTTCTCTCTGAGACGGTTAAATTTGTTGTCTGCAAAGCTATGTCACGTGCTGCGGTATGCGGAAACACTAAAAGCACCATAGTAGAACACAGAAGAAGCTTCTATGTTGAAGTAATAGCCAGTAAGAAGTAGTACAATTCAAGTTTTAGTTTTCGATTATTCACTTTTTAGCCGGCTTTGGTGGCTTGGACAGGACCTGGGACCTTACGATTTTGCATGAAAGGAGGACTAGCAGCCGCGTTGCACGGGAGAATGTGAAGAGTGTTCATATGTAGTAAAAACCTGAGAAATCCGTCCGTTTTCGTCATTTGTTATCGAATCGACTTAAAGCCAGATCGTCACATTGGCCGCTTTTCTCTCTGAGACGGTTACATTTATCGTCTGCAAAGCTATGTCGCGTGCTGCGGTATGCGGAGACACTAAAAGCACCATAGTAGAACACTGAAGAAGCTTCTAAGTTGAAGTAATAGCCAGTAAGAAGTAGTACAATTCAAGTTTTAGTTGTCGATTATTCACTTTTTAGCCTTCTTTGGTGGCTTGGACATGACATAGGACCTTAAGATTTTCCATGAAAGGAGGACTTGCAGCCCCGTTGCACGGGAGAATGTGAAAGGTGTTCATATGTAGTAAAAACCTGAGAAATCCGTCCGTTTTCGTCATTTGTTATCGAATCGACTTAAAGCCAGATCGTCACATTGGCCGTTCTTCTCTCTGAAACGGTTACATTTATCGTCTGCAAAGCTATTTTGCGTGCTGCGGTATGCGGAAACACTAAAAGCACCATAGAACAACACAGAAGAAGCTTCTAAGTTGAAGTAATAGACAGTAAGAAGTAGTACAATTCAAGTTTTAGTTGTCGGTTATTTACTTTTTAGCCGGCTTTGGTGGCTTGGACATGACCTAGGACCTTAAGATTTTGCATGAAAGGAGGACTAGCAGCCGAGTTGCACGGGAGAATGTGAAAAGTGTTCATATGTAGTAAAAACCTGAGAAATCCGTCCGTTTTCGTCATTTTTTATCGAATCGACTTAAAGCCAGATCTTCACATTGACCGCTTTTCTCTCTGAGAAGGTTACATTTGTTGTCTGCAAAGCTATGTCGCGTGCTGCGGTATGCGGAAACACTAAAAGCACGATAGTAGAACACAGAAGAAGCTCCTAAGTTGAAGTAATAGCCAGTAAGAAGTAGTACAATTCAAGTTTTAGTTGTCGATTGTTCACTTTTTAGCCGGCTTTGGTGGCTATGACATGACCTAGGATCATAAGATCTAGCATGAAAGGAGGACTAGCAGCCGCGTTGCACGGGAGAATGTGAAAAGTGTTCATATGTAGTACAAACCTGAGAAATCCGGCCGTTTTCATCATTTGTTATCGAATCGACTTAAAGCCAGATCGTCACATTGGCCGCTCTTCTCTCTGAAATGGTACATTTATCGTCTACAAAGCTATGTCGCGTGCTGCGGTATGCGGAAACACTAAAAGCACCATAGTAGAACACAGAAGAAGCTTCTATGTTGAAGTAATAGCCAGTAAGAAGTAGTACAATTGAAGTTTTAGTTGTCAATTATTCACTTTTTAGCCGCCTTTGTTGGTTTGAACATGCCCTAGGACCTTAAGATTTTGCATGAAAGGAGGACTAGCAGCCGCGTTGCATGGGAGAATGTGAAGAGTGTTCATACGTAGTAAAAACCTGACAAATCCGTCCGTTTTTGTCATTTGTTATCGAATCGACTTAAAGCCAGATCGTAACATTGGCCGCTTTTCTCTCTGAGACTTTTACATTTATCGTCTGCAAAGCTATGTCGCGTGCTGCGGTATGCGGAAACACTAAAAGCACCATAGTAGAACACAGAAGAATCTTCTAAGTTGAAGTAATAGCCAGTAAGAAGTTGTACAATTCAAGTTTTAGTTGTCGATTATTCACTTTTTAGCCTTCTTTGGTGGCTTGGACATGACCTAGGACCTTAAGATTTTCCATGAAAGGAGGACTTGCAGCCGCGTTGCACGGGAGAATGTGAAAAGTGTTCATATGTAGTAAAAACCTGAGAAATCCGTCCGTTTTCGTCATTTGTTATCGAATCGACTTAAAGCCAGATCGTCACATTGGCCGTTCTTCTCTCTGAAACGGTTACATTTATCGTCTGCAAAGCTATGTCGCGTGCTGCGGTATGCGGAGACACTAAAAGCACCATAGAAGAACACAGAAGAAGCTTCTACGTTGAAGTAATAGCCAGTAAGACGTAGTACAATTCAAGTTTTAGTTGTCGATTATTCACTTTTTAGCCGGCTTTGGTGGCTTGGACATGACCTAGGACCTTAAGATTTTGCATGGAAGGAGGACTATCAGCCGCGTTGCACGGGAGAATGTGAAAAGTGTTCATATGTAGTAAAAACCTGAGAAATCCGTCCGTTTTCGTCATTTGATATCGAATCGACTTAAAGCCAGATCGCTCTTCTCTCTGAAACGGTTACACTTATCGGCTGCAAAGCTATTTTGCGTGCTGCGGTATGCGGAAACACTAAAAGCACCATAGAACAACACAGAAGAAGCTTCCAATTTGAAGTAATAGCCAGTAAGAAGTAGTACAATTCAAGTTTTAGTTGTCGATTATTTACTTTTTAGCCGGTTTTGGTTGCTTGGACATGACCTAGGACCTTAAGATTTTGCATGAAAGGAGGACTAGCAGTCGAGTTGCACGGGAGAATGTGAAAAGTGTTCATATGCAGTAAAAACCTGAGAAATCCGTCCGTTTTCGTCATTTTTTATCGAATCGACTTAAAGCCAGATCTTCACATTGGCCGCTTTTCTCTCTGAGACGGTTACATTTGTTGTCTGCAAAGCTATGTCGCGTGCTGCGGTATGCGGAAACACTAAAAGCACCATAGTAGAACACAGAAGAAGCTTCTAAGTTGAAGTAATAGCCAGTAAGAAGTAGTACAATTCAAGTTTTAGCTGTCGATTATTCACTTTTTAGCCGGTTTTGGTGGCTTGGACATGACCTAAGACCTTACGATTTAGCATGAAAGGAGGACTAGCAGCCGCGTTGCATGGGAGAATGTGAAAAGTGTTCATATGTAGTAAAAACCTGAGAAATCCGTCCGTTTTCGTCATTTGTTATCGAATCGACTTAAAGCCAGATCGTCACATTGGCCGCTTTTCTCTCTGAGGCGGTTACATTTATCGTCTGCAAAGCTATGTCGCGTGCTGCGGTATGCGGAGACACTAAAAGCACCATAGTGGAACACAGAAGAAACTTCTAAGTTGAAGTATTAGCCAGTAAGAAGTAGTACAATTCAAGTTTTAGTTATCGATTATTCACTTTTTAGCGGTCTTTGGTGGCTTGGACATAACCTAGGACCTTAAGATTTTGCATGAAAAGAGGACTAGCAGCAGCGTTGCATGGGAGAATGTGAAAAGTGTTCATATGTAGTAAAAACCTGAGAAATCCGTGGGTTTTCGTCATTTGTTATCGTATCGACTTAAAGCCAGATCGTCACATTGGCCGCTTTTCTCTCTGAGACGGTTACATTTATCGTCTGCAAAGCTATGTCGCGTGCTGCGGTATGCCGAAACACTAAAAGTACCATAGTAGAACACACAAGAAGCTTCTAATTTGAAGTAATAGCCAGTAAGAAGTAGTACAATTCAAGTTTTAGTTGTCGATTATTCACTTTTTAGCCGGCTTTGGTGGCTTTGACATTAGGTGGAACCTTAAGATTTTGCATGAAAGGAGGACTAGCAGCCGCGTTGCACTCGGGAATGTGAAAAGTGTTCATATGTAGTAAAAACCTGAGAAACCCGTCCGCTTTCGTCATTTGTTAACGAATCGACTTAAAGCCTGATCGTCAAATTGGCCGCTCTTCTCTTTGAAACGGTTACATTTATCGTCTGCAAAGCTATGTCGCGTGCTGCGGTATGCGGAGACACTAAAAGCACCATAGTAGAACACAGAAGAAGCTTCTAAGTTGAAGAAATAGCCAGTAAGAAGTAGTACAATTCAAGTTTTAGGTATCGATTATTCACTTTTTAGCCGTCTTTGGTGGCTTGGACATGACCTAGGACCTTAAGATTTTGCATAACAGGAGGACTAGCAGCAGCGTTGCATGGGAGAATGTGAAAAGTGTTCATATGTAGTAAAAACCTGAGAAATCCGTCCGTTTTCGTCATTTGTTATCGAATCGACTTAAAGCCAGATCGTCACATTGGCCGCTTTTCTCTCAGAGACGGTTACATTTATCGTCTGCAAAGCTATGTCGCGTGCTGCGGTATGCGGAAACACTAAAAGCACCATAGTAGAACACAGAAGAAGCTTCTAAGTTGAAGTAATAGCCAGTAAGAAGTAGTACAATTCAAGTTTTAGTTGTCGATTATTCACTTTTTAGCCTTCTTTGGTGGCTTGGACATGACATGGGACCTTAAGATTTTCCATGAAAGGAGGACTTGCAGCCGCGTTGCCCGCGAGAATGTGAAAAGTGTTCATATGTATTAAAAACCTGAGAAATCCTTCCGTTTTCGTCATTTGTTATCGAATCGACTTAAAGCCAGATCGTCACATTGGCCGTTCTTCTCTCTGAAACAGTTACATTTATCGTCTGCAAAGCTATGTCGCGTGCTGCGGTATGCCGAAACACTAAAAGCACCATAGGAGAACACAGAAGAAGCTTCTAATTTGAAGTAATAGCCAGTAAGAAGTAGTACAATTCAAATTTTAGTTGTCGATTATTCACTTTTTAGCCGGCTTTGGTGGCTTTGACATTAGGTGGAACCTTAAGATTTTGCATGAAAGGAGGACTAGCAGCCGCGTTGCACGCGAGAATGTGAAAAGTGTTCATATGTAGTAAAAACCTGAGAAATCCGTCCGCTTTCGTCATTTGTTATCGAATCGACTTAAAGCCAGATCGTCACATTGGCCGCTCTTCTCTCTGAAACGGTTACATTTATCGTCTGCAAAGCTATGTCGCGTGCTGCGGTATGCGGAAACACTAAAAGCACCATAGTAGAACACAGAAACGCTTCTAAGTTGAAGTAATAGCCAGAAAGAAGTAGTACAATTCAAGTTTTAGTTGTCGATTATTCACTTTTTAGCCGGCTTTGGTGGCTTGGACATGACCTAGGACATTAAGATTTTGCATGAAAGGAGGACTAGCAGCCGCGTTGCATGGGAGAATGTGAAAAGTGTTCATATGTAGTAAAAACCTGAGAAATCAGTCCGTTTTCGTCATTTGTTATCGAATCGACTTAAAGCCAGATCGTCACATTGGGCGCTTTTCTCTCTGAGACGGTTACATTTATCGTCTGCAAAGCTATGTCGCGTGCTGCGGTATGCGGAGACACTAAAAGGACCATAGTAGAACACAGAAGAAGCTTCTAAGTTAAAGTAATAGCCAGTAAGAAGTAGTACAATTCAAGTTTTAGTTATCGATTATTCACTTTTTAGCCGTCTTTGGTGGCTTGGACATGACCTAGGACCTTAAGATTTTGCATGAAAGGAGGACTAGCAGCCGCGTTGCATGGGAGAATGTGAAAAGTGTTCATATGTAGTAAAAACCTGAGAAATCCGTCCGTTTTCGTCATTTGTTATCGAATCGACTTAAAGCCAGATCGTCACATTAGCCGTTCTTCTCTCTGAAACAGTTACATTTATCGTCTGCAAAGCTATGTCGCGTGGTGCGGTATGCCGAAACACTAAAAGCACCATAGGAGAACACAGAAGAAGCTTCTAATTTGAAGTAATAGCCAGTAAGAAGTAGTACAATTCAAGTTTTAGTTGTCGATTATTCACATTTTAGCCGGCTTTGGTGGCTTTGACATTAGGTGGAACCTTAAGATTTTGCATGAAAGGAGGACTAGCAGCCGCGTTGCACGCGAGAATGTGAAAAGTGTTCATATGTAGTAAAAACCTGAGAAATTCGTCCGTTTTCGTCATTTGTTATCGAATCGACTTAAAGCCAGATCGTCACATTGGCCGCTTTTCTCTCAGAGACGGTTACATTTATCGTCTGCAAAGCTATGTCGCGTGCTGCGGTATGCGGAAACACTAAAAGCACCATAGTAGAACACAGAAGAAGCTTGTAAGTTGAAGTAATAGCCAGTAAGAAGTAGTACAATTCAAGTTTTAGTTGTCGATTATTCACTTTTTAGCCTTCTTTGGTGCCTTGGACATGACCTAGGACATTAAGATTTTGCATGAAAGGAGGACTAGCAGCCGCGTTGCATGGGAGAATGTGAAAAGTGTTCATATGTAGTAAAAACCTGAGAAATCAGTCCGTTTTCGTCATTTGTTATCGAATCGACTTAAAGCCAGATCGTCAAATTGGCCGCTCTTCTCTCTGAAACGGTTACATTTATCGTCTGCAAAGCTATGTCGCGTGCTGCGGTATGCGGAAACACTAAAAGCACCATAGTAGAACACAGAAAAGCTTCTAAGTTGACGTAATAGCCAGAAAGAAGTAGTACTATTCAAGTTTTAGTTGTCGATTATTTACTTTTTAGCCGGCTTTGGTGGCTTGGACATGACCTAGGACCTTAAGATTTTGCATGAAAGGAGGACTAACAGCCGCGTTGCATGGGAGAATGTGAAAAGTGTTCATATGTAGTAAAAACCTGAGAAATCCGTCCGTTTTCGTCATTTTTTATCGAATCGACTTAAAGTCAGATCTTCACATTGACCGCTTTTCTCTCTGAGACGGTTACATTTGTTGTCTGCAAAGCTATGTCGCGTGCTGCGGTATGCGGAAACACTAAAAGCACGATAGTAGAACACAGAAGAAGCTCCTAAGTTGAAGTAATAGCCAGTAAGAAGTAGTACAATTCAAGTTTTAGTTGTCGATTGTTCACTTTTTAGCCGGCTTTGGTGGCTATGACATGACCTAGGATCATAAGATCTAGCATGAAAGGAGGACTAGCAGCCGCGTTGCACGGGAGAATGTGAAAAGTGTTCATATGTAGTACAAACCTGAGAAATCCGGCCGTTTTCATCATTTGTTATCGAATCGACTTAAAGCCAGATCGTCACATTGGCCGCTCTTCTCTCTGAAATGGTACATTTATCGTCTACAAAGCTATGTCGCGTGCTGCGGTATGCGGAAACACTAAAAGCACCATAGTAGAACACAGAAGAAGCTTCTATGTTGAAGTAATAGCCAGTAAGAAGTAGTACAATTGAAGTTTTAGTTGTCAATTATCACTTTTTAGCCGCCTTTGTTGGCTTGAACATGCCCTAGGACCTTACGATTTTGCATGAGCTGAGGACTAGCAGCCGCGTAGCATGGGAGAATGTGAAAAGTGTTCATATGTAGTAAAAACCTGAGAAATCCGTACGTTTTCGTCATTTGTTATCGAATCGACTTAAAGCCAGATCGTCACATAGGCCGCTTTTCTCTCTAAGACGGTTACATTTATCGTCTGCAAAGCTATGTCGTGTGCTTCGTTATGCGGAAACACTAAAAGCACCACAGTAGAACACAGAAGAAGCTTCTAAGTTGATGGAATAGCCAGTAAGAAGTAGTACAATTCAAGTTTTAGTTATCGATTATTCACCTGATAGCCGGCTTTGGTGGCTTGGACATGACCTAGGACCTTAAGATTTTGCATGAAAGGAGGACTAGCAGCCGCGTTGCATGGGAGAATGTGAAATGTGTTCATATGTAGTAAAAACCTGAGAAATCCGTCCATTTTCGTCATTTGTTATCGAATCGCCTTAAAGCCAGATCGTCACATTGGCCGCTCTTCTCTCTGAGACGGTTACATTAATCGTCTGCAAAGCTATGTCGCGAACTGCGGTATGCGGAGACACTAAAAGCACCATAGTAGAACACAGAAGAAGTTTCTAAGTTGAAGTGATAGCCAGTAAGAAGTAGTACAATTCAAGTTTTAGTTATCGATTATTCACTTTTTAGCCGGCTTTGGAGGCTTGGACATGAGGTGGAACGTTAAGATTTTGCGTGAAAGGAGGACTAGCAGCCACGTTGCACGGGAGAATGTGAAAAGTGTTCATATGTAGTAAAAACCTGAGAAATCTGTCCGTTTTCGTCATTTGTTATCGAATCGACTTATAGCCAGATCGTCACATTGGCCGCTTTTCTCTCTGAGACGGTCACATTTATCGTCTGCAAAGCTATGTCGCGTGCTGCGGTATGCGGAGACACTAAAAGCACGATAGTAGAACACAGAAGAAGCTTCTAAGTTGAAGTAAAAGCCAGTAAGAAGTAGTACAATTCAAGTTTTAGTTGTCGATTGTTCACTTTTTAGCCGGCTTTGGTGGCTATGACATGACCTAGGATCATAAGATTTTGCATGAAAGGAGGACTAGCAGCCCCGTTGCACGGGAGAATGTGAAGAGTGTTCATACGTAGTAAAAACCTGACAAATCCGTCCGTTTTTGTCATTTGTTATCGAATCGACTTAAAGCCAGATCGTCACATTGGCCGCTTTTCTCTCTGAGACGGTTACATTTATCGTCTGCAAAGCTATGTCGCGTGGTGCGGTATGCGGAAACACTAAAAGCACCATAGTAGAACACAGAAGAATCTTCTAAGTTGAAGTAATAGCCAGTAAGAAGTAGTACAATTCAAGTTTTAGTTGTCGATTATTCACTTTTTAGCCTTCTTTGGTGGCTTGGACATGACCTAGGACCTTAAGATTTTGCATGAAAGGAGGACTTGCAGCCGCGTTGCACGGGAGAATGTGAATAGTGTTCATATGTAGTAAAAACCTGAGAAATCCGCCCGTTTTCGTCATTTGTTATCGAATCGACTTAAAGCCAGATCCTCACATTGGCCCCCTTTTCTCTCTGAGACGGTTACAATTGTTGTCTGCAAAGCTATGTCGCGTGCTGCGGTATGCGGAGACACTAAAAGCACCATTGAAGAACCCAGAAGATGCTTCTAAGTTGAAGTAATAGCCAGTAAGAAGTAGTACAATTCAAGTTTTAGTTATCGATTGTTCACTTTTTAGCCGTCTTTGGTGGCTATGACATGACCTAGGATCATAAGATTTTGCATGAAAGGAGGACTAGCAGCCGCGTTGCACGGGAGAATGTGAAAAGTGTTCATATGTAGTACAAACCTGAGAAATCCGTCCGTTTTCATCATTTGTTATCGAATCGACTTAAAGCCAGATCGTCACATTGGCCGCTCTTCTCTCTGAAATGGTACATTTATCGTCTACAAAGCTATGTCGCGTGCTGCGGTATGCGGAAACACTAAAAGCACCATAGTAGAACACAGAAGAAGCTTCTAAGTTGAAGTAATAGCCAGTAATAAGTAGTACTATTCAAATTTTAGTTGTCGATTATTCACTTTTTAGCCTTCTTTGGTGGCTTGGACATGACCTAGGACCTTAAGATTTTGCATGAAAGGAGTACTTGCAGCCGCGTTGCACGGGAGAATGTGAAATGTGTTCATATGTAGTAAAAACCTGAGAAATCCGTCCATTTTCGTCATTTGTTATCGAATCGCCTTAAAGCCAGATCGTCACATTGGCCGCTCTTCTCTCTGAGACGGTTACATTAATCGTCTGCAAAGCTATGTCGCGAACTGCAGTATGCGGAGACACTAAAAGCACCATAGTAGAACACAGAAGAAGCTTCTAAGTTGAAGTGATAGCCAGTAAGAAGTTGTACAATTCAAGTTTTAGTTATCGATTATTCACTTTTTATCCGGCTCTGGAGGCTTGGACATGAGGTGGAACGTTAAGATTTTGCATGAAAGGAGGACTAGCAGCCACGTTGCACGGGAGAATGTGAAAAGTGTTCATATGTAGTGAAAACCTGAGAAATCCGTCCGTCTTCGTCATTTGTTATCGCATCGACTTAAAGCCAGATCGTCACATTGGCCGCTTTTCTCTCTGAGACGGTTACATTTATCGCCTGCAAAGCTATGTCGCGTGCTGCGGTATGCGGAGACACTAAAAGCACCATAGTAGAACACAGAAGAAGCTTCTAAGTTGAAGTAATAGCCAGTAAGAAGTAGTACTATTCAAGTTTTAGTTGTCGATTATTCACTTTTTAGCCGGCTTTGGTGGCTTGGACATGAGGTGGAACCTTAAGATTTTGCATCAAAGGAGGACTTGCAGCCGCGTTGCAAGGGAGAATGTGAAAAGTGTTCATATGTAGTAAAAACCTGAGAAATCCGTCCGTTTTCGTCATTTGTTATCGAATCGACTTAAAGCCAGATCGTCACATTGGCCGCTCTTCTCTTTGAAATGGTTACATTTATCGTCTGCAAAGCTATGTCGCGTGCTGCGGTATGGGGAAACACTTAAAGCACCATAGTAGAACACAGAAGAAGCTTCTAAGTTGAAGTAATAGCCAGTAAGAAGTAGTACAATTCAAGTTTTAGTTGTCGATTATTCACATTTTAGCCGGCTTTGGTGGCTTGGACATGACCTAGGACCTTAAGATTTTGCATGAAAGGAGGACTAGCAGCCGCGTTGCATGGGAGAATGTGAAAAGTGTTCATATGTAGAAAAAACCTGAGAAATCCGCCCGTTTTCGTCATTTGTTATCGAATCGACTTAAAGCCAGATCCTCACATTGGCCCCCTTTTCTCTCTGAGACGGTTACAATTGTTGTCTGCAAAGCTATGTCGCGTGCTGCGGTATGCGGAGACACTAAAAGCACCATAGTAGAACACAGAAGAAGCTTCTAAGTTGAAGTAATAGGCAGTAATAAGTAGTACTATTCAAGTTTTAGTTGTCGATTATTCCCTTTTTAGCCGGCTTTGGTGGCTTGGACATGACCTAGGACCTCAAGATTTTGCATGAAAGGAGTACTTGCAGCCGCGATGCACGGGAGAATGTGAAATGTGTTCATATGTAGTAAAAACCTGAGAAATCCGTCCGTTTTCGTCATTTGTTATCGAATCGACTTAAAGCCAGATCGTCACATTGGCCGCTTTTCTCTCTGAGACGGTCACATTTATCGTCTGCAAAGCTATGTCGCGTGCTGCGGTATGCGGAGACACTAAAAGCACCATTGAAGAACCCAGAAGATGCTTCTAAGTTGAAGTAATAGCCAGTAAGTAGTAGTACAATTCAAGTTTTAGTTATTGATTATTCACTTTTTAGCCGGCTTTGGTGGCTTGGACATGAGGTGGAACCTTAAGATTTTGCATGAAAGGAGGACTAGCAGCCGCGTTGCACGGGAGAATGTGAAAAGTGTTCATATGTAGTACAAACCTGAGAAATCCGGCCGTTTCCATCATTTGTTATCGAGTCGACTTAAAGCCAGATCGTCACATTGGCCGCTCTTCTCTCTGAAATGGTACATTTATCGTCTACAAAGCTATGTCGAGTGCTGCGGTATGCGGAAACACTAAAAGCACCATAGTAGAACACTGAAGGAGCTTCTAAGTTGAAGTAAAAGCCAGTAAGAAGTAGTACAATTCAAGTTTTAGTTTTCGATTGTTCACTTTTTAGCCGGCTTTGGTGGCTATGACATGACCTAGGATCATAAGATTTTGCATGAAAGGAGGACTAGCAGCCGCGTTGCACGGGAGAATGTGAAAAGTGTTCATATGTAGTACAAACCTGAGAAATCCGTCCGTTTTCATCATTTGTTATCGAATCGACTTAAAGCCAGATCGTCACATTGGCAGCTCTTCTCTCTGAAATGGTACATTTATCGTCTACAAAGCTATGTCGCGTGCTGCGGTATGCGGAAACACTAAAAGCACCATAGTAGAACACAGAAGAAGCTTCTAAGTTGAAGTAATAGCCAGTAATAAGTAGTACTATTCAAATTTTAGTTGTCGATTATTCACTTTTTAGCCTTCTTTGGTGGCTTGGACATGACCTAGGACCTTAAGATTTTGCATGAAAGGAGTACTTGCAGCCGCGTTGCACGGGAGAATGTGAAATGTGTTCATATGTAGTAAAAACCTGAGAAATCCGTCCATTTTCGTCATTTGTTATCGAATCGCCTTAAAGCCAGATCGTCACATTGGCCGCTCTTCTCTCTGAGACGGTTACATTAATCGTCTGCAAAGCTATGTCGCGAACTGCAGTATGCGGAAACACTAAAAGCACCATAGTAGAACACAGAAGAAGCTTCTAAGTTGAAGTGATAGCCAGTAAGAAGTTGTACAATTCAAGTTTTAGTTATCGATTATTCACTTTTTATCCGGCTCTGGAGGCTTGGACATGAGGTGGAACGTTAAGATTTTGCATAAAAGGAGGACTAGCAGCCACGTTGCACGGGAGAATGTGAAAAGTGTTCATATGTAGTAAAAACCTGAGAAATCTGTCCGTTTTCGTCATTTGTTATCGAATCGACTTATAGCCAGATCGTCACATTGGCCGCTTTTCTCTCTGACACGGTCACATTTATCGTCTGCAAAGCTATGTCGCGTGCTGCGGTATGCGGAGACACTAAAAGCACGATAGTAGAACACAGAAGAAGCTTCTAAGTTGAAGTAAAAGCCAGTAAGGAGTAGTACAATTCAAGATTTAGTTGTCGATTGTTAACACGCGATCTAGTGTTGGTGGCTATGACATGACCTAGGATCATAAGATTTTGCATGAAAGGAGGACTAGCAGACGCGTTGCAAGGGAGAATGTGAAAAGTGTTCATATGTAGTACAAACCTGAGAAATCCGTCCGTTTTCATCATTTGTTATCGAATCGACTTCAAGCCAGATCGTCACATTGGCCGCTCTTCTCTCTGAAATGGTACATTTATCGTCTACAAAGCTATGTCGCGTGCTGCGGTATGCGGAAACACTAAAAGCACCATAGTAGAACACTGAAGAAGCTTCTATGTTGAAGTAATATCCAGTAAGATGTAGTACAATTGAAGTTTTAGTTGTCAATTATTCACTTTTTAGCAGCCTTTGTTGGCTTGGACATGCCCTAGGACCTTAAGATTTTGCATGAAAGGAGGTCTAGCAGCCGCGTTGCATGGGAGAATGTGAAAAGTGTTCATATGTAGTAAAAACCTGTGAAATCCGTCCGTTTTCGTCATTTGTTATCGAATCGACTTAAAGCCAGATCGTCACATTGGCCGCTTTTCTCTCTGAGACGGTTAAATTTGTTGTCTGCAAAGCTATGTCACGTGCTGCGGTATGCGGAAACACTAAAAGCACCATAGTAGAACACAGAAGAAGCTTCTATGTTGAAGTAATAGCCAGTAAGAAGTAGTACAATTCAAGTTTTAGTTTTCGATTATTCACTTTTTAGCCGGCTTTGGTGGCTTGGACAGGACCTGGGACCTTACGATTTAGCATGAAAGGAGGACTAGCAGCCGCGTTGCACGGGAGAATGTGAAGAGTGTTCATATGTAGTAAAAACCTGAGAAATCCGTCCGTTTTCGTCATTTGTTATCGAATCGACTTAAAGCCAGATCGTCACATTGGCCGCTTTTCTCTCTGAGACGGTTACATTTATCGTCTGCAAAGCTATGTCGCGTGCTGCGGTATGCGGAGACACTAAAAGCACCATAGTAGAACACTGAAGAAGCTTCTAAGTTGAAGTAATAGCCAGTAAGAAGTAGTACAATTCAAGTTTTAGTTGTCGATTATTCACTTTTTAGCCTTCTTTGGTGGCTTGGACATGACATAGGACCTTAAGATTTTCCATGAAAGGAGGACTTGCAGCCCCGTTGCACGGGAGAATGTGAAAGGTGTTCATATGTAGTAAAAACCTGAGAAATCCGTCCGTTTTCGTCATTTGTTATCGAATCGACTTAAAGCCAGATCGTCACATTGGCCGTTCTTCTCTCTGAAACGGTTACATTTATCGTCTGCAAAGCTATTTTGCGTGCTGCGGTATGCGGAAACACTAAAAGCACCATAGAACAACACAGAAGAAGCTTCTAAGTTGAAGTAATAGACAGTAAGAAGTAGTACAATTCAAGTTTTAGTTGTCGGTTATTTACTTTTTAGCCGGCTTTGGTGGCTTGGACATGACCTAGGACCTTAAGATTTTGCATGAAAGGAGGACTAGCAGCCGAGTTGCACGGGAGAATGTGAAAAGTGTTCATATGTAGTAAAAACCTGAGAAATCCGTCCGTTTTCGTCATTTTTTATCGAATCGACTTAAAGCCAGATCTTCACATTGACCGCTTTTCTCTCTGAGAAGGTTACATTTGTTGTCTGCAAAGCTATGTCGCGTGCTGCGGTATGCGGAAACACTAAAAGCACGATAGTAGAACACAGAAGAAGCTCCTAAGTTGAAGTAATAGCCAGTAAGAAGTAGTACAATTCAAGTTTTAGTTGTCGATTGTTCACTTTTTAGCCGGCTTTGGTGGCTATGACATGACCTAGGATCATAAGATCTAGCATGAAAGGAGGACTAGCAGCCGCGTTGCACGGGAGAATGTGAAAAGTGTTCATATGTAGTACAAACCTGAGAAATCCGGCCGTTTTCATCATTTGTTATCGAATCGACTTAAAGCCAGATCGTCACATTGGCCGCTCTTCTCTCTGAAATGGTACATTTATCGTCTACAAAGCTATGTCGCGTGCTGCGGTATGCGGAAACACTAAAAGCACCACAGTAGAACACAGAAGAAGCTTCTATGTTGAAGTAATAGCCAGTAAGAAGTAGTACAATTGAAGTTTTAGTTGTCAATTATTCACTTTTTAGCCGCCTTTGTTGGTTTGAACATGCCCTAGGACCTTAAGATTTTGCATGAAAGGAGGACTAGCAGCCGCGTTGCATGGGAGAATGTGAAGAGTGTTCATACGTAGTAAAAACCTGACAAATCCGTCCGTTTTTGTCATTTGTTATCGAATCGACTTAAAGCCAGATCGTAACATTGGCCGCTTTTCTCTCTGAGACTTTTACATTTATCGTCTGCAAAGCTATGTCGCGTGCTGCGGTATGCGGAAACACTAAAAGCACCATAGTAGAACACAGAAGAATCTTCTAAGTTGAAGTAATAGCCAGTAAGAAGTTGTACAATTCAAGTTTTAGTTGTCGATTATTCACTTTTTAGCCTTCTTTGGTGGCTTGGACATGACCTAGGACCTTAAGATTTTCCATGAAAGGAGGACTTGCAGCCGCGTTGCACGGGAGAATGTGAAAAGTGTTCATATGTAGTAAAAACCTGAGAAATCCGTCCGTTTTCGTCATTTGTTATCGAATCGACTTAAAGCCAGATCGTCACATTGGCCGTTCTTCTCTCTGAAACGGTTACATTTATCGTCTGCAAAGCTATGTCGCGTGCTGCGGTATGCGGAGACACTAAAAGCACCATAGAAGAACACAGAAGAAGCTTCTACGTTGAAGTAATAGCCAGTAAGACGTAGTACAATTCAAGTTTTAGTTGTCGATTATTCACTTTTTAGCAGCCTTTGTTGGCTTGGACATGCCCTAGGACCTTAAGATTTTGCATGAAAGGAGGTCTAGCAGCCGCGTTGCATGGGAGAATGTGAAAAGTGTTCATATGTAGTAAAAACCTGTGAAATCCGTCCGTTTTCGTCATTTGTTATCGAATCGACTTAAAGCCAGATCGTCACATTGGCCGCTTTTCTCTCTGAGACGGTTAAATTTGTTGTCTGCAAAGCTATGTCACGTGCTGCGGTATGCGGAAACACTAAAAGCACCATAGTAGAACACAGAAGAAGCTTCTATGTTGAAGTAATAGCCAGTAAGAAGTAGTACAATTCAAGTTTTAGTTTTCGATTATTCACTTTTTAGCCGGCTTTGGTGGCTTGGACAGGACCTGGGACCTTACGATTTTGCATGAAAGGAGGACTAGCAGCCGCGTTGCACGGGAGAATGTGAAGAGTGTTCATATGTAGTAAAAACCTGAGAAATCCGTCCGTTTTCGTCATTTGTTATCGAATCGACTTAAAGCCAGATCGTCACATTGGCCGCTTTTCTCTCTGAGACGGTTACATTTATCGTCTGCAAAGCTATGTCGCGTGCTGCGGTATGCGGAGACACTAAAAGCACCATAGTAGAACACTGAAGAAGCTTCTAAGTTGAAGTAATAGCCAGTAAGAAGTAGTACAATTCAAGTTTTAGTTGTCGATTATTCACTTTTTAGCCTTCTTTGGTGGCTTGGACATGACATAGGACCTTAAGATTTTCCATGAAAGGAGGACTTGCAGCCCCGTTGCACGGGAGAATGTGAAAGGTGTTCATATGTAGTAAAAACCTGAGAAATCCGTCCGTTTTCGTCATTTGTTATCGAATCGACTTAAAGCCAGATCGTCACATTGGCCGTTCTTCTCTCTGAAACGGTTACATTTATCGTCTGCAAAGCTATTTTGCGTGCTGCGGTATGCGGAAACACTAAAAGCACCATAGAACAACACAGAAGAAGCTTCTAAGTTGAAGTAATAGACAGTAAGAAGTAGTACAATTCAAGTTTTAGTTGTCGGTTATTTACTTTTTAGCCGGCTTTGGTGGCTTGGACATGACCTAGGACCTTAAGATTTTGCATGAAAGGAGGACTAGCAGCCGAGTTGCACGGGAGAATGTGAAAAGTGTTCATATGTAGTAAAAACCTGAGAAATCCGTCCGTTTTCGTCATTTTTTATCGAATCGACTTAAAGCCAGATCTTCACATTGACCGCTTTTCTCTCTGAGAAGGTTACATTTGTTGTCTGCAAAGCTATGTCGCGTGCTGCGGTATGCGGAAACACTAAAAGCACGATAGTAGAACACAGAAGAAGCTCCTAAGTTGAAGTAATAGCCAGTAAGAAGTAGTACAATTCAAGTTTTAGTTGTCGATTGTTCACTTTTTAGCCGGCTTTGGTGGCTATGACATGACCTAGGATCATAAGATCTAGCATGAAAGGAGGACTAGCAGCCGCGTTGCACGGGAGAATGTGAAAAGTGTTCATATGTAGTACAAACCTGAGAAATCCGGCCGTTTTCATCATTTGTTATCGAATCGACTTAAAGCCAGATCGTCACATTGGCCGCTCTTCTCTCTGAAATGGTACATTTATCGTCTACAAAGCTATGTCGCGTGCTGCGGTATGCGGAAACACTAAAAGCACCATAGTAGAACACAGAAGAAGCTTCTATGTTGAAGTAATAGCCAGTAAGAAGTAGTACAATTGAAGTTTTAGTTGTCAATTATTCACTTTTTAGCCGCCTTTGTTGGTTTGAACATGCCCTAGGACCTTAAGATTTTGCATGAAAGGAGGACTAGCAGCCGCGTTGCATGGGAGAATGTGAAGAGTGTTCATACGTAGTAAAAACCTGACAAATCCGTCCGTTTTTGTCATTTGTTATCGAATCGACTTAAAGCCAGATCGTAACATTGGCCGCTTTTCTCTCTGAGACTTTTACATTTATCGTCTGCAAAGCTATGTCGCGTGCTGCGGTATGCGGAAACACTAAAAGCACCATAGTAGAACACAGAAGAATCTTCTAAGTTGAAGTAATAGCCAGTAAGAAGTTGTACAATTCAAGTTTTAGTTGTCGATTATTCACTTTTTAGCCTTCTTTGGTGGCTTGGACATGACCTAGGACCTTAAGATTTTCCATGAAAGGAGGACTTGCAGCCGCGTTGCACGGGAGAATGTGAAAAGTGTTCATATGTAGTAAAAACCTGAGAAATCCGTCCGTTTTCGTCATTTGTTATCGAATCGACTTAAAGCCAGATCGTCACATTGGCCGTTCTTCTCTCTGAAACGGTTACATTTATCGTCTGCAAAGCTATGTCGCGTGCTGCGGTATGCGGAGACACTAAAAGCACCATAGAAGAACACAGAAGAAGCTTCTACGTTGAAGTAATAGCCAGTAAGACGTAGTACAATTCAAGTTTTAGTTGTCGATTATTCACTTTTTAGCCGGCTTTGGTGGCTTGGACATGACCTAGGACCTTAAGATTTTGCATGGAAGGAGGACTATCAGCCGCGTTGCACGGGAGAATGTGAAAAGTGTTCATATGTAGTAAAAACCTGAGAAATCCGTCCGTTTTCGTCATTTGATATCGAATCGACTTAAAGCCAGATCGCTCTTCTCTCTGAAACGGTTACACTTATCGGCTGCAAAGCTATTTTGCGTGCTGCGGTATGCGGAAACACTAAAAGCACCATAGAACAACACAGAAGAAGCTTCCAATTTGAAGTAATAGCCAGTAAGAAGTAGTACAATTCAAGTTTTAGTTGTCGATTATTTACTTTTTAGCCGGTTTTGGTTGCTTGGACATGACCTAGGACCTTAAGATTTTGCATGAAAGGAGGACTAGCAGTCGAGTTGCACGGGAGAATGTGAAAAGTGTTCATATGCAGTAAAAACCTGAGAAATCCGTCCGTTTTCGTCATTTTTTATCGAATCGACTTAAAGCCAGATCTTCACATTGGCCGCTTTTCTCTCTGAGACGGTTACATTTGTTGTCTGCAAAGCTATGTCGCGTGCTGCGGTATGCGGAAACACTAAAAGCACCATAGTAGAACACAGAAGAAGCTTCTAAGTTGAAGTAATAGCCAGTAAGAAGTAGTACAATTCAAGTTTTAGCTGTCGATTATTCACTTTTTAGCCGGTTTTGGTGGCTTGGACATGACCTAAGACCTTACGATTTAGCATGAAAGGAGGACTAGCAGCCGCGTTGCATGGGAGAATGTGAAAAGTGTTCATATGTAGTAAAAACCTGAGAAATCCGTCCGTTTTCGTCATTTGTTATCGAATCGACTTAAAGCCAGATCGTCACATTGGCCGCTTTTCTCTCTGAGGCGGTTACATTTATCGTCTGCAAAGCTATGTCGCGTGCTGCGGTATGCGGAGACACTAAAAGCACCATAGTGGAACACAGAAGAAACTTCTAAGTTGAAGTATTAGCCAGTAAGAAGTAGTACAATTCAAGTTTTAGTTATCGATTATTCACTTTTTAGCGGTCTTTGGTGGCTTGGACATAACCTAGGACCTTAAGATTTTGCATGAAAAGAGGACTAGCAGCAGCGTTGCATGGGAGAATGTGAAAAGTGTTCATATGTAGTAAAAACCTGAGAAATCCGTGGGTTTTCGTCATTTGTTATCGTATCGACTTAAAGCCAGATCGTCACATTGGCCGCTTTTCTCTCTGAGACGGTTACATTTATCGTCTGCAAAGCTATGTCGCGTGCTGCGGTATGCCGAAACACTAAAAGTACCATAGTAGAACACACAAGAAGCTTCTAATTTGAAGTAATAGCCAGTAAGAAGTAGTACAATTCAAGTTTTAGTTGTCGATTATTCACTTTTTAGCCGGCTTTGGTGGCTTTGACATTAGGTGGAACCTTAAGATTTTGCATGAAAGGAGGACTAGCAGCCGCGTTGCACTCGGGAATGTGAAAAGTGTTCATATGTAGTAAAAACCTGAGAAACCCGTCCGCTTTCGTCATTTGTTAACGAATCGACTTAAAGCCTGATCGTCAAATTGGCCGCTCTTCTCTTTGAAACGGTTACATTTATCGTCTGCAAAGCTATGTCGCGTGCTGCGGTATGCGGAGACACTAAAAGCACCATAGTAGAACACAGAAGAAGCTTCTAAGTTGAAGAAATAGCCAGTAAGAAGTAGTACAATTCAAGTTTTAGGTATCGATTATTCACTTTTTAGCCGTCTTTGGTGGCTTGGACATGACCTAGGACCTTAAGATTTTGCATAACAGGAGGACTAGCAGCAGCGTTGCATGGGAGAATGTGAAAAGTGTTCATATGTAGTAAAAACCTGAGAAACCCGTCCGTTTTCGTCATTTGTTATCGAATCGACTTAAAGCCAGATCGTCACATTGGCCGCTTTTCTCTCAGAGACGGTTACATTTATCGTCTGCAAAGCTATGTCGCGTGCTGCGGTATGCGGAAACACTAAAAGCACCATAGTAGAACACAGAAGAAGCTTCTAAGTTGAAGTAATAGCCAGTAAGAAGTAGTACAATTCAAGTTTTAGTTGTCGATTATTCACTTTTTAGCCTTCTTTGGTGGCTTGGACATGACATGGGACCTTAAGATTTTCCATGAAAGGAGGACTTGCAGCCGCGTTGCCCGCGAGAATGTGAAAAGTGTTCATATGTATTAAAAACCTGAGAAATCCTTCCGTTTTCGTCATTTGTTATCGAATCGACTTAAAGCCAGATCGTCACATTGGCCGTTCTTCTCTCTGAAACAGTTACATTTATCGTCTGCAAAGCTATGTCGCGTGCTGCGGTATGCCGAAACACTAAAAGCACCATAGGAGAACACAGAAGAAGCTTCTAATTTGAAGTAATAGCCAGTAAGAAGTAGTACAATTCAAATTTTAGTTGTCGATTATTCACTTTTTAGCCGGCTTTGGTGGCTTTGACATTAGGTGGAACCTTAAGATTTTGCATGAAAGGAGGACTAGCAGCCGCGTTGCACGCGAGAATGTGAAAAGTGTTCATATGTAGTAAAAACCTGAGAAATCCGTCCGCTTTCGTCATTTGTTATCGAATCGACTTAAAGCCAGATCGTCACATTGGCCGCTCTTCTCTCTGAAACGGTTACATTTATCGTCTGCAAAGCTATGTCGCGTGCTGCGGTATGCGGAAACACTAAAAGCACCATAGTAGAACACAGAAACGCTTCTAAGTTGAAGTAATAGCCAGAAAGAAGTAGTACAATTCAAGTTTTAGTTGTCGATTATTCACTTTTTAGCCGGCTTTGGTGGCTTGGACATGACCTAGGACATTAAGATTTTGCATGAAAGGAGGACTAGCAGCCGCGTTGCATGGGAGAATGTGAAAAGTGTTCATATGTAGTAAAAACCTGAGAAATCAGTCCGTTTTCGTCATTTGTTATCGAATCGACTTAAAGCCAGATCGTCACATTGGGCGCTTTTCTCTCTGAGACGGTTACATTTATCGTCTGCAAAGCTATGTCGCGTGCTGCGGTATGCGGAGACACTAAAAGGACCATAGTAGAACACAGAAGAAGCTTCTAAGTTAAAGTAATAGCCAGTAAGAAGTAGTACAATTCAAGTTTTAGTTATCGATTATTCACTTTTTAGCCGTCTTTGGTGGCTTGGACATGACCTAGGACCTTAAGATTTTGCATGAAAGGAGGACTAGCAGCCGCGTTGCATGGGAGAATGTGAAAAGTGTTCATATGTAGTAAAAACCTGAGAAATCCGTCCGTTTTCGTCATTTGTTATCGAATCGACTTAAAGCCAGATCGTCACATTAGCCGTTCTTCTCTCTGAAACAGTTACATTTATCGTCTGCAAAGCTATGTCGCGTGGTGCGGTATGCCGAAACACTAAAAGCACCATAGGAGAACACAGAAGAAGCTTCTAATTTGAAGTAATAGCCAGTAAGAAGTAGTACAATTCAAGTTTTAGTTGTCGATTATTCACATTTTAGCCGGCTTTGGTGGCTTTGACATTAGGTGGAACCTTAAGATTTTGCATGAAAGGAGGACTAGCAGCCGCGTTGCACGCGAGAATGTGAAAAGTGTTCATATGTAGTAAAAACCTGAGAAATTCGTCCGTTTTCGTCATTTGTTATCGAATCGACTTAAAGCCAGATCGTCACATTGGCCGCTTTTCTCTCAGAGACGGTTACATTTATCGTCTGCAAAGCTATGTCGCGTGCTGCGGTATGCGGAAACACTAAAAGCACCATAGTAGAACACAGAAGAAGCTTGTAAGTTGAAGTAATAGCCAGTAAGAAGTAGTACAATTCAAGTTTTAGTTGTCGATTATTCACTTTTTAGCCTTCTTTGGTGCCTTGGACATGACCTAGGACATTAAGATTTTGCATGAAAGGAGGACTAGCAGCCGCGTTGCATGGGAGAATGTGAAAAGTGTTCATATGTAGTAAAAACCTGAGAAATCAGTCCGTTTTCGTCATTTGTTATCGAATCGACTTAAAGCCAGATCGTCAAATTGGCCGCTCTTCTCTCTGAAACGGTTACATTTATCGTCTGCAAAGCTATGTCGCGTGCTGCGGTATGCGGAAACACTAAAAGCACCATAGTAGAACACAGAAAAGCTTCTAAGTTGACGTAATAGCCAGAAAGAAGTAGTACTATTCAAGTTTTAGTTGTCGATTATTTACTTTTTAGCCGGCTTTGGTGGCTTGGACATGACCTAGGACCTTAAGATTTTGCATGAAAGGAGGACTAACAGCCGCGTTGCATGGGAGAATGTGAAAAGTGTTCATATGTAGTAAAAACCTGAGAAATCCGTCCGTTTTCGTCATTTTTTATCGAATCGACTTAAAGTCAGATCTTCACATTGACCGCTTTTCTCTCTGAGACGGTTACATTTGTTGTCTGCAAAGCTATGTCGCGTGCTGCGGTATGCGGAAACACTAAAAGCACGATAGTAGAACACAGAAGAAGCTCCTAAGTTGAAGTAATAGCCAGTAAGAAGTAGTACAATTCAAGTTTTAGTTGTCGATTGTTCACTTTTTAGCCGGCTTTGGTGGCTATGACATGACCTAGGATCATAAGATCTAGCATGAAAGGAGGACTAGCAGCCGCGTTGCACGGGAGAATGTGAAAAGTGTTCATATGTAGTACAAACCTGAGAAATCCGGCCGTTTTCATCATTTGTTATCGAATCGACTTAAAGCCAGATCGTCACATTGGCCGCTCTTCTCTCTGAAATGGTACATTTATCGTCTACAAAGCTATGTCGCGTGCTGCGGTATGCGGAAACACTAAAAGCACCATAGTAGAACACAGAAGAAGCTTCTATGTTGAAGTAATAGCCAGTAAGAAGTAGTACAATTGAAGTTTTAGTTGTCAATTATCACTTTTTAGCCGCCTTTGTTGGCTTGAACATGCCCTAGGACCTTAAGATTTTGCATGAGCTGAGGACTAGCAGCCGCGTAGCATGGGAGAATGTGAAAAGTGTTCATATGTAGTAAAAACCTGAGAAATCCGTACGTTTTCGTCATTTGTTATCGAATCGACTTAAAGCCAGATCGTCACATAGGCCGCTTTTCTCTCTAAGACGGTTACATTTATCGTCTGCAAAGCTATGTCGTGTGCTTCGTTATGCGGAAACACTAAAAGCACCACAGTAGAACACAGAAGAAGCTTCTAAGTTGATGGAATAGCCAGTAAGAAGTAGTACAATTCAAGTTTTAGTTATCGATTATTCACCTGATAGCCGGCTTTGGTGGCTTGGACATGACCTAGGACCTTAAGATTTTGCATGAAAGGAGGACTAGCAGCCGCGTTGCATGGGAGAATGTGAAATGTGTTCATATGTAGTAAAAACCTGAGAAATCCGTCCATTTTCGTCATTTGTTATCGAATCGCCTTAAAGCCAGATCGTCACATTGGCCGCTCTTCTCTCTGAGACGGTTACATTAATCGTCTGCAAAGCTATGTCGCGAACTGCGGTATGCGGAGACACTAAAAGCACCATAGTAGAACACAGAAGAAGTTTCTAAGTTGAAGTGATAGCCAGTAAGAAGTAGTACAATTCAAGTTTTAGTTATCGATTATTCACTTTTTAGCCGGCTTTGGAGGCTTGGACATGAGGTGGAACGTTAAGATTTTGCGTGAAAGGAGGACTAGCAGCCACGTTGCACGGGAGAATGTGAAAAGTGTTCATATGTAGTAAAAACCTGAGAAATCTGTCCGTTTTCGTCATTTGTTATCGAATCGACTTATAGCCAGATCGTCACATTGGCCGCTTTTCTCTCTGAGACGGTCACATTTATCGTCTGCAAAGCTATGTCGCGTGCTGCGGTATGCGGAGACACTAAAAGCACGATAGTAGAACACAGAAGAAGCTTCTAAGTTGAAGTAAAAGCCAGTAAGAAGTAGTACAATTCAAGTTTTAGTTGTCGATTGTTCACTTTTTAGCCGGCTTTGGTGGCTATGACATGACCTAGGATCATAAGATTTTGCATGAAAGGAGGACTAGCAGCCCCGTTGCACGGGAGAATGTGAAGAGTGTTCATACGTAGTAAAAACCTGACAAATCCGTCCGTTTTTGTCATTTGTTATCGAATCGACTTAAAGCCAGATCGTCACATTGGCCGCTTTTCTCTCTGAGACGGTTACATTTATCGTCTGCAAAGCTATGTCGCGTGGTGCGGTATGCGGAAACACTAAAAGCACCATAGTAGAACACAGAAGAATCTTCTAAGTTGAAGTAATAGCCAGTAAGAAGTAGTACAATTCAAGTTTTAGTTGTCGATTATTCACTTTTTAGCCTTCTTTGGTGGCTTGGACATGACCTAGGACCTTAAGATTTTGCATGAAAGGAGGACTTGCAGCCGCGTTGCACGGGAGAATGTGAAAAGTGTTCATATGTAGTAAAAACCTGAGAAATCCGTCCGTTTTCGTCATTTGTTATCGAATCGACTTAAAGCCAGATCGTCACATTGGCCGTTCTTCTCTCTGAAACGGTTACATTTATCGTCTGCAAAGCTATGTCGCGTGCTGCGGTATGCGGAGACACTAAAAGCACCATAGAAGAACACAGAAGAAGCTTCTACGTTGAAGTAATAGCCAGTAAGACGTAGTACAATTCAAGTTTTAGTTGTCGATTATTCACTTTTTAGCCGGCTTTGGTGGCTTGGACATGACCTAGGACCTTAAGATTTTGCATGGAAGGAGGACTAGCAGCCGCGTTGCATGGGAGAATGTGAAAAGTGTTCATATGTAGTAAAAACCTGAGAAATCCGTCCGTTTTCGTCATTTGTTATCGAATCGACTTAAAGCCAGATCGTCACATTGGGCTCTTTTCTCTCTGAGGCGGTTACATTTATCGTCTGCAAAGCTATGTCGCGTGCTGCGGTATGCGGAGACACTAAAAGCACCATAGTGGAACACAGAAGAAACTTCTAAGTTGAAGTATTAGCCAGTAAGAAGTAGTACAATTCAAGTTTTAGTTATCGATTATTCACTTTTTAGCCGTCTTTGGTGGCTTGGACATAACCTAAGACCTTAAGATTTTGCATGAAAAGAGGACTAGCAGCAGCGTTGCATGGGAGAATGTGAAAAGTGTTCATATGTAGTAAAAACCTGAGAAATCCGTGGGTTTTCGTCATTTGTTATCGTATCGACTTAAAGCCAGATCGTCACATTGGCCGCTTTTCTCTCTGAGACGGTTACATTTATCGTCTGCAAAGCTATGTCGCGTGCTGCGGTATGCCGAAACACTAAAAGTACCATAGTAGAACACAGAAGAAGCTTCTAATTTGAAGTAATAGCCAGTAAGAAGTAGTATAATTCAAGTTTTAGTTGTCGATTATTCACTTTTTAGCCGGCTTTGGTGGCTTTGACATTAGGTGGAACTTTAGGATTTTGCATGAAAGGAGGACTAGCAGCCGCGTTGCACGCGGGAATGTGAAAAGTGTTCATATGTAGTAAAAACCTGAGAAACCCGTCCGCTTTCGTCATTTGTTAACGAATCGACTTAAAGCCTGATCGTCAAATTGGCCGCTCTTCTCTTTGAAACGGTTACATTTATCGTCTGCAAAGCTATGTCGCGTGCTGCGGTATGCGGAGACACTAAAAGCACCATAGTAGAACACAGAAGAAGCTTCTAAGTTGAAGAAATAGCCAGTAAGAAGTAGTACAATTCAAGTTTTAGGTATCGATTATTCACTTTTTAGCCGTCTTTGGTGGCTTGGACATGACCTAGGACCTTAAGATTTTGCATAACAGGAGGACTAGCAGCAGCGTTGCATGGGAGAATGTGAAAAGTGTTCATATGTAGTAAAAACCTGAGAAATCCGTCCGTTTTCGTCATTTGTTATCGAATCGACTTAAAGCCAGATCGTCACATTGGCCGCTTTTCTCTCAGAGACGGTTACATTTATCGTCTGCAAAGCTATGTCGCGTGGTGCGGTATGCGGAAACACTAAAAGCACCATAGTAGAACACTGAATAAGCTTCTAAGTTGAAGTAATAGCCAGTAAGAAGTAGTACAATTCAAGTTTTAGTTGTCGATTATTCACTTTTTAGCCTTCTTTGGTGGCTTGGACATGACATGGGACCTTAAGAATTTCCATGAAAGGAGGACTTGCAGCCGCGTTGCACGGGAGAATGTGAAAAGTGTTCATATGTAGTAAAAACCTGAGAAATCCTTCCGTTTTCGTCATTTGTTATCGAATCGACTTAAAGCCAGATCGTCACATTGGCCGTTCTTCTCTCTGAAACAGTTACATTTATCGTCTGCAAAGCTATGTCGCGTGCTGCGGTATGCCGAAACACTAAAAGCACCATAGGAGAACACAGAAGAAGCTTCTAATTTGAAGTAATAGCCAGTAAGAAGTAGTACAATTCAAGTTTTAGTTGTCGATTATTCACTTTTTAGCCGGCTTTGGTGGCTTTGACATTAGGTGGAACCTTAAGATTTTGCATGAAAGGAGGACTAGCAGCCGCGTTGCACGCGAGAATGTGAAAAGTGTTCATATGTAGTAAAAACCTGAGAAATCCGTCCGCTTTCGTCATTTGTTATCGAATCGACTTAAAGCCAGATCGTCACATTGGCCGCTCTTCTCTCTGAAACGGTTACATTTATCGTCTGCAAAGCTATGTCGCGTGCTGCGGTATGCGGAAACACTAAAAGCACCATAGTAGAACACAGAAACGCTTCTAAGTTGAAGTAATAGCCAGAAAGAAGTAGTACAATGCAAGTTTTAGTTGTCGATTATTCACTTTTTAGCCGGCTTTGGTGGCTTGGACATGACCTAGGACCTTAAGATTTTGCATGAAAGGAGGACTAGCAGCCGCGTTGCATGGGAGAATGTGAAAAGTGTTCATATGTAGTAAAAACCTGAGAAATCAGTCCGTTTTCGTCATTTGTTATCGAATCGACTTGAAGCCAGATCGTCACATTGGGCGCTTTTCTCTCTGAGACGGTTACATTTATCGTCTGCAAAGCTATGTCGCGTGCTGCGGTATGCGGAGACACTAAAAGGACCATAGTAGAACACAGAAGAAGCTTCTAAGTTAAAGTAATAGCCAGTAAGAAGTAGTACAATTCAAGTTTTAGTTATCGATTATTCACTTTTTAGCCGTCTTTGGTGGCTTGGACATGACCTAGGACCTTAAGATTTTGCATGAAAGGAGGACTAGCAGCCGCGTTGCATGGGAGAATGTGAAAAGTGTTCATATGTAGTAAAAACCTGAGAAATCCGTCCGTTTTCGTCATTTGTTATCGAATCGACTTAAAGCCAGATCGTCACATTAGCCGTTCTTCTCTCTGAAATAGTTACATTTATCGTCTGCAAAGCTATGTCGCGTGCTGCGGTATGCCGAAACACTAAAAGCACCATAGGAGAACACAGAAGAAGCTTCTAATTTGAAGTAATAGCCAGTAAGAAGTAGTACAATTCAACTTTTAGTTGTCGATTATTCACTTTTTAGCCGGCTTTGGTGGCTTTGACATTAGGTGGAACCTTAAGATTTTGCATGAAAGGAGGACTAGCAGCCGCGTTGCACGCGAGAATGTGAAAAGTGTTCATATGTAGTAAAAACCTGAGAAATCCGTCCGTTTTCGTCATTTTTTATCGAATCGACTTAAAGCCAGATCGTCACATTGGCCGCTTTTCTCTCAGAGACGGTTACATTTATCGTCTGCAAAGCTATGTCGCGTGCAGCGGTATGCGGAAACACTAAAAGCACCATAGTAGAACACAGAAGAAACTTGTAAGTTGAAGTAATAGCCAGTAAGAAGTAGTACAATTCAAGTTTTAGTTGTCGATTATTCACTTTTTAGCCTTCTTTGGTGGCTTGGACATGACATGGGACCTTAAGATTTTCCATGAAAGGAGGACTTGCAGCCGCGTTGCACGGGAGAATGTGAAAAGTGTTCATATGTAGTAAGAACCTGAGAAATCCGTCCGCTTTCGTCTTTTGTTATCGAATCGACTTAAAGCCAGATCGTCAAATTGGCCGCTCTTCTCTCTGAAACAGTTACATTTATCGTCTGCAAAGCTATGTCGCGTGCTGCGGTATGCGGAAACACTAAAAGCACCATAGTAGAACACAGAAAAGCTTCTAAGTTGACGTAATAGCCAGAAAGAAGTAGTACTATTCAAGTTTTAGTTGTCGATTATTCACTTTTTAGCCGGCTTTGGTGGCTTGGACATGACCTAGAACCTTAAGATTTTGCATGAAAGGAGGACTAACAGCCGCGTTGCATGGGAGAATGTGAAAAGTGTTCATATGTAGTAAAAACCTGAGAAATCCGTCCGTTTTCCTCATTTGTTATCGAATCGACTTAAAGCCAGATCGTCACATTGGGCGCTTTTCTCTCTGATACGGTTACATTTATCGTCTGAAAAGCTATGTCGCGTGCTGCGGTATGCGTAAACACTAAAAGCACAATAGTAGAACACAGAAGAAGCTTCTAATTTGAAGTAATAGCCAGTAAGAAGTAGTACAATTAAAGTTTTAGTTGTCGATTATTCACTTTTTAGCCGGCTTTGGAGGCTTGGACATGACCTAGGACCTTAAGATTTTGCATGAAAGGAGGAGTAGCAGCCGCGTTGCCCGCAAGAATGTGAAAAGTGTTCATATGTAGTAAAAACCTGAGAAATCCGTCCGTTGTCGTCATTTGTTATCGAATCGACTTAAAGACAGATCGTCACATTGGCCGCTTTTCTCTCTGAGGCGGTTACATTTATCGTCTGCAAAGCTATGTCGCGTGCTGCGGTATGCGGAGACACTAAAAGCACCATAGTAGAACACAGAAGAAGCTTCTAAGTTGAAACAATGGCCAGTAAGAAGTAGTACAATTCAAGTTTTAGTTGTCAATTATTCACTTTTTAGCCGGCTTTGGTGGCTTGGACATCACTTAGGACCTTAAGATTTTGCATGAAAGGAGGACTAGCAGCCGCGATCCACGGGAGAATGTGAAAAGTGTTCATATGTAGTAAAAACCTGAAAAATCCGTCCCTTTTCGTCATTTGTTATCGAATCGACTTAAAGCCAGATCGTCACATTGACGCTCTTCTCTCTGAGACGGTTACATTTATCGTCTGCAAAGCTATGTCGCGTGCTGCGGTATGCGGAGACACTAAAAGCACCATAGTAGAACACAGAAGAAGCTTCTAAGTTGAAGCAATAGCCAGTAAGAAGTAGTACAATTCAAGTTTTGGCTATCGATTATTCACATTTTAGCCGGCTTTGGTGGCTTGGACATGACCTAGGACCTTAATATTTTGCATGAAAGGAGGACTAGCAGCCGCGGTGCACGGGAGAATGTGAAAAATGTTCATATGTAGTAAAAACCTGAGAAATCCGTTCGCTTTCGTCATTTGTTATCGAATCGACTTAAAGCCAGATCGTCACTATGGACGATTTTCTCTCTGAAACGGTTACGTTTGTCGTCTGCAAAGCTATGTCATGTGCTGCGGTATGCGGAGACACTAAAATCACCATAGTACAACACACAAGAAGCTTCCAAGTTGAAGCAATAACCAGTACGAAGTAGTACAAATCAAGTTTTAGTAGTCGATTATTCACTTTTTAGCCGGCTTTATTGGCTTGGACATGACCTAGTACCTTAAGATTTTGCTTGAAAGGAGGACTAGCAGCCGCGTTGCACGGGAGAATGTGAAAAGGGTTCATATGTAGTAAAAACCTGAGAAATCCGTCCGTTTTCGTCATTCGTTATCGAATCGACTTAAAGCCAGATCGTCACATTGGATGCTTTTCTCTGTGAAACGGTTACGTTTATCGTCTGCAAAGCTATGTCACGTGCTGCGGTATGCGGAGACACTAAAAGCACCATAGTAGAACACAGAAAGAGCTTCTAAGTTGAAGCAATGGTCAGTAACAAGTAGTACAATTCAAGTTTTGGCTATCGATTATTGATTTTTAGCCGGCTTTGGTGCCTTGGACATGAGGTGGAACCTTAAGATTTTGCATGAAAGGAAGACTAGCAGCCGCGGTGCACGGGAGAATGTGAAAAGTGTTCATATGTAGTAAAAACCTGAGAAATCCGTTCGTTTTCGTCTTTTGTTATCAAATCGACTTAAAGCCAGATCGTCACATTGGCCGCTTTTCTCTCTGAGACGGTTACATTTATCGTCTGCAAAGATATGTCGCGTGCTGCGGTATGATGAGACACTAAAAGCACCATAGTGGAACACAGATAAGCTTCTAAGTTGAAGCAATGGCCAGTAAGAAGTAGTACAATTCAAGTCTTGGCTATCGATTATTGATCTTTAGCCGGCTTTGGTGCCTTGGACATGAGGTCGAACCTTAAGATTTTGCTTGAAAGGAGGACTAGCAGCTGCGTTGCACGGGAGAATGTGAAAAGGGTTCATATGTAGTAAAAACCTGAGAAATCCGTCCGTTTTCGTCATTTGTTATCGAATCGACTTAAAGCCAGATCGTCACTATGGCCGCTTTTCTCTCTGAAATGGTTACGTTTATCGTCTGCAAGGCTATGTCACGTGCTGCGGTATGCGGAGACACTAAAAGCATCATAGTAGAACACAGAAGAAGCTTCTAAGTTGAAGCAATAAAAAGTAACGAGTAGTACAATTCAAGTATTAGTTGTCGATTATTCACTTTTTAGCCGGCTTTATTGGCTTGGGCATGACCTAGTACCTTAAGATTTTGCATGAAAGGAGGATTAGCAGCCGCGTTGCACGGGAGAATGTGGAAAGTGGTCATATGTACTAAAAACCTGAGAAATCTTTCCGTTTTCGTCATTTGTTATCGAATCGACTTAAAGCCAGATCGCCACATTGGCCGCTTTTCTCTCTGAGACGGTTACATTTATCGTCTGCAAAGCTATGTCGCGTGCTTCGGTATGCGGAGACACTAAAAGCACCATAGTAGAACACAGAAGAAGCTTCTAAGTTGAAGCAATAAAAAGTAACGAGGAGTACAATTCAAGTATTAGTTGTCGATTATTCACTTTTTAGCCGGCTTTATTGGCTTGGACATGACCTATTACCTTAAGATTTTGCATGAAAGGAGGACTTGCAGAAGCGTTGCACGGGAGAATGTGAAAAGTGTTCCTATGTACTAAAAACCTGAGAAATCCGTCCGTTTTCGTCATTTGTTATCGAATCGACTTAAAGCCAGATCTTCACATTGGCCGCTTTTCTCTCTGAGACGGTTACATTTATCGTCTGCAAAGCTATGTCGCGTGCTGCGGTATGCGGAGACACTAAAAGCAGCATAGTAGAACACAGAAGAAGCTTCTAAGTTGAAGTAATAGCCAGTAAGAAGTAGTACAATTCAAGTTTTAGGCGTCGATTATTCACTTTTTAGCGAGTTTTGGTGGCTTGGACATGACCTAGGACCTTAAGATTTTGCATGAAAGGAGGACTGGTAGCCGCGTTGCACGGCAGAATGTGAAAGGTGTTCATATGTAGTAAAAACCTGAGATATCCGTCCGTTTTCGTCATTTGTTAACGAATCGACTTAAAGCCAGAGCGTCACATTGGCCGCTTTTCTCTCTGAGACGGTTACATTTATCGTCTGCAAAGCTATGTCGCGTGCTGCGGTATGCGGAGACAATAAAAGCACCATAGTGGAACACAGAATAAGCTTCTAAGTTGAAGCAATGGCCAGTAAGAAGTAGTACAATTCAAGTTTTGTCTATCGATTATTGATCTTTAGCCGGCTTTGGTGCCTTGGACATGAGGTCGAACCTTAAGATTTTCCTTGAAAGAAAGACTAGCAGCTGCGTTGCACGGGAGTATGTGGAAAGGGTTCATATGTAGTAAAAACCTGAGAAATCCGTCCGTTTTCGTCATTTGTTATCGAATCGACTTAAAGCCAGATCGTCACTATGGCCGCTTTTCTCTCTGAAATGGTTACGTTTATCGTCTGCAAAGCAATGTCACGTGCTGCGGTATGCGGAGACACTAAAAGCACCATAGTAGAACACAGAAGAAGCTTCTAAGTTGAAGCAATAAAAAGTAACAAGTTGTACAATTCATGTAAGAGTTGTCGATTATTCACTTTTTAGCCGGCTTTATTGGCTTGGACATGACCTAGTACCTTAAGATTTTGCATGAAAGGAGGATTAGCAGCCGCGTTGCACGGGAGAATGTGAAAAGTGTTCATATGTACTAAAAACCTGAGAAATCCGTCCGTTTTCGTCATTTGTTATCGAATCACTTAAAGCCAGATCGTCACATTGGCCGCTCTTCTCTCTGAAACGGTTACACTTATCGTCTGCAAAGCTATGTCGCGTGCTGCGATATGCGGAAACACTAAAAGCACCACAGTACAACACAGAAGAAGCTTCTAAGTTGAAGTAATAGCCAGTAAGAAGTAGTACAATTCAAGTTTTAGTTGTCGATTATTCACTTTTTAGCCGGCTTTTTTGGATTGGACATGACCTAGGACCTTAGGATTTTGCATGAAAGGAGGACTAGCAGACGCGTTGCACGGTAGAATGTAATAAGTGTTCATAAGTAGTAAAAACCTGTGAAATCCGTCCGTTTTCGTCATTTGTTATCGAATCGACTTAAAGCCAGATCGTCACATTGGCCATTCTTCTCCCTCAAACGGTTACATTTATCGTCTGCAAAGCTATGTCGCGTGCTACGGTATGCCAAAACACTAAAAGCACCATAGTACAACCCAGAAGAAGCTTCTAAGTTGAAGTAATAGCCAGTAAGAAGTAGTACAATTCAAGTATTAGTTGTCGATTATTCACTTTTTAGCCGGCTTTGGTGGCTATGACATGACCTAGGACAATAAGATTTTGCATGAAAGGAGGACTAGCAGCCGCGTTGCACGGGAGAAAGTGAAAAGTGTTCATATGCAGTAAAAAAACTGAGAAATCCGTCCGTTTTCGTCATTTGTTATCGAATCGACTTAAAGTAAGATCGTCACATTTTTCTCTTTTCTCTCTGAAACGGTTACACTTATCGTCTGCAAAGCTATGTCGCGTGCTGCGGTATGTGGAGACACTAAAAGCTCCATAGTAGAACACAGAAGAAGCTTCTAAGTTGAAGTAATAGCCAGTAAGAAGTAGTACAATTCAAGTTTTAGTTGTCGATTATTCACTTTTTAGCCGGCTTTGGTGGCTTGGACATGACCTAGGACCATAAGATTTTGCATGAAAGGAGGACTAGCAGCCGCGTTGCACGGGAGAATGGGAAATGTGTTCATATGTAGTAAAAACCTGAGAAATCCGTCCGTTTTCGTCATTTGTTATCGAATCGACTTAAAGCCAGATCGTCACATTGGCCCCTCTTCTCTCTGAAACGGTTACACTTATCGTCTGCAAAGCTATGTCGCGTGCTGCGATATGCGGAAACACTAAAAGCACCACAGTACAACACAGAAGAAGCTTCTAAGTTGAAGTAATAGCCAGTAAGAAGTAGTACAATTCAAGTTTTAGTTGTCGATTATTCACTTTTTAGCCGGCTTCTTTGGCTTGGACATGATCTAGGACCTTAGGAATTTGCATGAAAGGAGGACTAGCAGCCGCTTTGCACGGTAGAATGTAATAAGTGTTCATAAGTAGTAAAAACCTGTGAAATCCGTCCGTTTTCGTCATTTGTTATCGAATCGACTTAAAGCCAGATCGTCACATTGGCCATTCTTCTCTCTCAAACGGTTACATTTGTCGTCTGCAAAGCTATGTCGCTTGATGCGGTGTGCGGAGACACTAGAAGCACCATAGTAGAACACAGAAGAAGCTTCTAAGTTGAAGTAATAGCCAGTAAGAAGTAGTACAATTCAAGTTTTAGTTGTCCATTATTCACTTTTTAGCCGGCTTTGGTGGCTTGGACATGACCTAGGACCTTAAGATTTTGCATGAAAGGAGGACTAGCAGACGCGTTGCACGGGAGAATGTGAAAAGTGTTCATATGTTGGAAAAACCTGAGAAAACCGTCCGTTTTCGTCATTTGTTATCGAATCGACTTAAAGCCAGATCGTCACATTGGCTGCTCTTCTCTCTGAAACGGTTACACTTATCGTCTGCAAAGCTATGTCGCCTGCTGCGATATGCGGATACACTAAAAGCACCACAGTACAACACAGAAGAAGCTTCTAAGTTGAAGTAATAGCCAGTAAGAAGTAGTACAATTCAAGTATTAGTTGTCGATTATTCACTATTTAGCCGGCTTTGGTGGCTATGACATGACCTAGGACAATAAGATGTTGCATGAAAGGAGGACTAGCAGCCGCGTTGCACGGGAGAATGTGAAAAGTGTTCATATGTAGTAAAAAACTGAGAAATCCGTCCGTTTTCGTCATTTGTTATCGATTTGACTTAAAGCCAGATCGTCTCATTGGCCCCTTTTCTCTCTGAGACGGTTACATTTATCGTCTGCAAAGCTATGTCGCGTGCTGCGGTATGCGGAGACACTAAAAGCACCATAGTAGAACACAGAAGAAGCTTCTAAGTTGAAGTAATATCCAGTAAGAAGTAATACAATACAAGTTTTAGTTGTCGATTATTCACGTTTTGCCGGCTTTTGTCGCTTGGACATGACCTAGGACCTTAAGATTTTGCATAAAAGGAGGACTAGCAGACGCGTTGCACGGGAGAATGTGAAAAGTGTTCACATGTAGTAAAAACCTGAGAAATCCGACCGTTTTCGCCATTTGTTATCGAATCGTCTTAATGCCAGATCGTCACATTGGAGGCTCTTCTCTCTGAAACGGTTACATTTATCGTCTGCAAAGCTATGTCGCGTGCTGCGATATGCCGAAACACTAAAAGCACCATAGTAGAACACAGAAGAAGCTTCTAAGTTTAAGTAATAGCCAGTAAGAAGTAGTACAATTCAAGTTTTAATTGTCGATTATTCACTTTTTAGCCGGCTTTGGTGGCTTGGACATGAGGTTGAACCTTAAGATTTTGCATGAAAGGACGACTAGCAGCCCCGTTGCACGGGAGAATGTGAAAAGTGTTCATATTTACTAAAACCCTGAGAAATATGTCCGTTTTCGTCATTTGTTATCGAATCGACTTAAAGCCAGATCGTCACATTGACCGCTCTTCTCTCTGAAACGGTTACACTTATCGTCTGCAAAGCTATGTCGCGTGCTGCGAACTGCGGAAACACTAAAAGCACCACAGTACAACACAGAAGAAGCTTCTAAGTTGAAGTAATAGCCAGTAAGAAGTAGTACTATTCAAGTATTAGTTGTCGATTATTCACTTTTTAGCCGGCTTTGGTGGCTATGACATGACCTAGGACAATAAGATTTTGCATGAAAGGAGGACTAGCAGCCGCGTTGCACGGGAGAATGTGAAAAGTGTTCATATGTAGTAAAAAACTGAGAAATCCGTCCGTTTTCGTCATTTGTTATCGAATCGACTTAAAGTCAGATCGTCACATTTTTCTCTTTTCTCTCTGAAACGGTTACACTTATCGTCTGCAAAGCTATGTCGCGTGCTGCGGCATGCGGAGACACTAAAAGCTCCATAGTAGAACACAGAAGAAGCTTCTAAGTTGAAGTAATAGCCAGTAAGAAGTAGTACAATTAAAGTTTTAGTTGTCGATTATTCACTTTTTAGCCGGCTTTGGTGGCTTGGACATGACCTAGGACCTTAAGATTTTGCATGAAAGGAGGACTAGCAGCCGCGTTGCACGGGAGAATGTGAAAAGTGTTCATATGTTGGAAAAACCTGAGAAATCCGTCCGTTTTCGTCATTTGTTATCGAATCGACTTAAAGCCAGATCGTCACATTGGCCGCTCTTCTCTCTGAAACGGTTACACTTATCGTCTGCAAAGCTATGTCGCGTGCTGCGATATGCGGAAACACTAAAAGCACCACAGTACAACACAGAAGAAGCTTCTAAGTTGAAGTAATAGCCAGTAAGAAGTAGTACAATTCAAGTTTTAGTTGTCGAATATTCACTTTTTAGCCGGCTTTTTTGGCTTGGACATGACCTAGGACCTTAGGATTTTGCATGAAAGGAGGACTAGCAGCCGCGTTGCACGGTAGAATGTAATAAGTGTTCATAAGTAGTAAAAACCTGAGAAATCCGTCCGTTTTCGTCATTTGTTATCGAATCGATTTAAAGCCAGATCGTCACATTGGCCGTTCTGCTCTCTGAAACGGTTACACTTATCGTTTGCAAAGCTATGTCGCGTGCTGCGATATGCGGAAACACTAAAAGCACCACAGTACAACACAGAAGAAGCTTCTAAGTTGAAGTAATAGCCAGTAAGAAGTAGTACAATTCAAGTTTTAGTTGTCGATTATTCACTTTTTAGCCGGCTTTTTTGGCTATGACATGACCCAGGACAATAAGAATTTGCATGAAAGGAGGACTAGCAGCCGCGTAGCACGGGAGAATGTGAAAAGTGTTCATATGTAGTAAAAAACTGAGAAATCCGTCCGCTTTCGTCATTTGTTATCGATTCGACTTAAAGCCAGATCGTCTCATTGGCCGCTTTTCTCTCTGAGACGGTTACATTTATCGTCTGCAAAGCTATGTCGCATGCTGCGGTATGCGGAGACACTAAAAGCACCATAGTACAACACAGAAGAAGCTTCTATGTTGAAGTAATAGCCAGTAAGAAGTAGTACAATTCAAGTTTTAGTTGTCGATTATTCACTTTTTAGCCGGCTTTGGTGGCTTGGACATGACCTAGGACCTTAAGATTTTGCATGAAAGGAGGACTAGCAGCCGCGTTGCACGGGAGAATGTGAAAAGTGTTCATATGTTGGAAAAACCTGAGAAATCCGTCCGTTTTCGTCATTTGTTATCGAATCGACTTAAAGCCAGATCGTCACATTGGCCGCTTTTCTCTCTGAGACGGTTACATTTATCGTCTGCAAAGCTATGTCGCGCGCTGCGGTATGCGGAGACACTAAATGCACCATAGTAGAACACAGAAGAAGCTTCTAAGTTAAAGTAATAGCCAGTAAGAAGTAATACAATTCAAGTTTTAGTTGTCGATTATTCACATTTTTGCCGGCTTTGGTCGCTTGGACATGACCTAGGACCTTAAGATTTTGCATAAAAGGAGGCCTAGCAGACGCGTTGCACGGGAGAATGGGAAAAGTGTTCACATGTAGTAAAAACCTGAGAAAACCGTCCGTTTTCGCCATTTGTTATCGAATCGTCTTAATGCCAGATCGTCACATTGGAGGCTCTTCTCTCTAAAACGGTTACACTTATCGTCTGCAAAGCTATGTCGCGTGCTGCGATATGCGGAAACACTAAAAGCACCACAGTACAACACAGAAGAAGCTTCTAAGTTGAAGTAATAGCCAGTAAGAAGTAGTACAATTCAAGTTTTAGTTGTCGATTATTCACTTTTTAGCCGGCTTTTTTGGCTATGACATGACCTAGGACAATAAGATTTTGTATGAAAGGAGGACTAGCAGCCACGTTGCACGGGAGAATGTGAAAAGTGTTCATATGTAGTAAAAAACTGAGAAATCCGTCCGTTTTCGTCATTTGTTATCGAATCGACTTAAAGTCAGATCGTCACATTTTTCTCTTTTCTCTCTAAAACGGTTACACTTATCGTCTGCAAAGCTATGTCGCGTGCTGCGGTATGCGGAGACACTAAAAGCTCCATAGTAGAACACAGATGAAGTTTCTATGTTGAAGTAATAGCCAGTAAGAAGTAGTAAAATTGAAGTTTTAGTTGTCGGTTATTCACTTTTTTGCCGGCTTTGGTGGCTTGGACATGACCTAGGACCTTAAGATTTTGCATGAAAGGAGGACTAGCAGTTGCGTTGCATGGGAGAATGTGAAAAGTGTTCATATGTAGTAAAAACCTGAGAAATCCGTCCATTTTCGTCATTTGTTATCGACTTGACTTCAAGCCAGATCGTCACATTGGCCATTCTTCTCTCTCAAACGGTTACATTTATCGTCTGCAAAGCTATGTCGCGTGCTGCGATATGCCGAAACACTAAAAGCACCATAGTAGAACACAGAAGGAGTTTCTAAGTTGAAGTAATAGCCAGTAAGAAGTAGTACAATTCAAGTTTTAGTTGTCGATAATTCACTTTTTAGCCGGCTTTGGTGGCTTGGACATGCGGTGGAACCTTAAGATTTTGCATGAAAGGAAGACTAGCAGCCGCGTTGCACGGGAGAATGTGAAAAGTGTTCATATGTAGTAAAAACCTGAGAAATCCGTCCGTTTTCGTCATTTGTTATCGAATCGACTTAAAGCCAGATCGTCTCATTGGCCCGTTTTCTCTCTGAGACGGTTACATTTATCGTCTGCAAAGCTATGTCGCGTGCTGCGGTATGTGGAGACACTAAAAGCACCATAGTAGAACACAGAAGAAGATTCTAAGTTGAAGTAATAGCCAGTAAGAAGTAGTAAAATTCAAGTTTTAGTTGTCGATTATTCACATTTTTGCCGGGTTTGGTCGCTTGGACATGACCTAGGACCTTAAGATTTTGCATGAAAGGAGGACTAGCAGCCGCGTTACGCGGGAGAATGTGAAAATTGTTCATATGTAGTAAAAACCTGAGAAAACTGTCCGTTTTCGCCATTTGTTATCGAATCGTCTTAATGCCAGATCGTCACTTTGGCCGCTCTTCTCTCTGAAACGGTTACATTTATCGTCTGCAAAGCTATGTCGCGTGCTGCGATATGCCAAAACACTACAAGTACCATAGTAGAACACAGATGAAGCTTCTATGTTGAAGTAATAGCCAGTAAGAAGTAGTACAATTCAAGTTTTAGTTGTCGGTTATTCACTTTTTTGCCGGCTTTGGTGGCTTGGACATGACCTAGGACCTTAAGATTTTGCATGAAAGGAGGACTAGCAGATGCGTTGCATGGGAGAATGTGAAAAGTGTTCATATGTAGTAAAAACCTGAGAAATCCGTCCATTTTCGTCATTTGTTATCGAATTGACTTCAAGCCAGATCGTCACATTGGCCATTCTTCTCTCTCAAACGGTGACATTTATCGTCTGCAAAGCTATGTCGCGTGCTGCGATATGCCGAAACACTAAAAGCACCATAGTAGAACACAGAAGGAGTTTCTAAGTTGAAGTAATAGCCAGTAAGAAGTAGTACAATTCAAGTTTTAGTTGTCGATAATTCACTTTTTAGCCGGCTTTGGTGGCTTGGACATGCGGTGGAACCTTAAGATTTTGCATGAAAGGAAGACTAGCAGCCGCGTTGCACGGGAGAATGTGAAAAGTGTTCATATGTAGTAAAAACCTGAGAAATCCGTCCGTTTTCGTCATTTGTTATCGAATCGACTTAAAGCCAGATCGTCTCATTGGCCCCTTTTCTCTCTGAGACGGTTACATTTATCGTCTGCAAAGCTATGTCGCGTGCTGCGGTATGTGGAGACACTAAAAGCACCATAGTAGGACACAGAAGAAGATTCTAAGTTGAAGTAATAGCCAGTAAGAAGTAGTAAAATTCAAGTTTTAGTTGTCGATTATTCACACTTTTGCCGGGTTTGGTCGCTTGGACATGACCTAGGACCTTAAGATTTTGCATGAAAGGAGGACTAGCAGCCGCGTTACGCGGGAGAATGTGAAAATTGTTCATATGTAGTAAAAACCTGAGAAAACTGTCCGTTTTCGCCATTTGTTATCGAATCTTCTTAATGCCAGATCGTCACTTTGGCCGCTCTTCTCTCTGAAACGGTTACATTTATCGTCTGCAAAGCTATGTCGCGTGCTGCGATATGCCAAAACACTACAAGTACCATAGTAGAACACAGAAGAAGCTTCTAAGTTGAAGTAATAGCCAGTAAGAAGTAGTACAATTCAAGTTTTAGTTGTCGATTATTCACTTTTTAGCCGGCTTTGGTGGCTTGGTCATGAGGTTGAACCTTTAGATTTTGCATGAAAGGACGACTAGCAGCCGCGTTGCACGGGAGAATGTGAAAAGTGCTCATATGTAGTAAAAACCTGAGAAATCAGTCCGTTTTCGTCATTTGTTATCGAATCGACTTAAAGCCAGATCGTCACATTGGCCGCTCTTCTCTCTGAAACGGTTACACTTATCGTCTGCAAAGCTATGTCGCGTGCTGCGATATGCGGAAACACTAAAAGCACCATAGTACAACACAGAAGAAGAATCTAAGTTGAAGTAATAGCCAGTAAGAAGTAGTACAATTCAAGTTTTAGTTGTCGATTATTCACTTTTTAGCCGGCTTTGGTGGCTTGGACATGACCTAGGACCTTAAGAATTTCCATGAAAGGAGGACTAGCATCCGCGTTGGACGGTAGAATGTGAAAACTGTTCATATGCAGTAAAAACCTGAGAAATCCGTCCGTTTTCTTCATTTGTTATCGAATCGACTTAAAGCCAGATCGTCATATTGCCCATTCTTCTCTCTCAAACGGTTACATTTTTCGCCTGCAAAAGCTATGTCGCGTGCTACGGTATGCCAAAACACTAAAAGCACCATAGTAGAACCCAGAAGAAGCTTCTAAGTTGAAGTAATAGCCAGTAAGGAGTAGTACAATTCAAGTTTTAGTTGTCGATTATTCACTTTTAAGCCGACTTTGGTGGCTATGACATGACCTAGGACCATAAGATTTTGCATGAAAGGAGGACTAGCAGCCGCGTTGCACGAAAGAATGTGAAATGTGTTCATATGCAGTAAAAACCTGAGAAATCCGTCCGTTTTCGTCATTTGTTATCGAATCGACTTAAAGCCAGATCGTCATATTGGCCGCTCTTCTCTCTGAAACGGTTACGTTTATCGTCTGCAAAGCTATGTCGCGTGATGCTGTATGCGGAAACACTAAAAGCACCATAGTAGAACACAGAAGAAGCTTCTATGTTGAAGTAATAGCCAGTAAGAAGTAGTACAATTCAAGTTTTAGTTGTCGATTATTCACTTTTTAGCCGGCTTTGGTGGCTTGGACATGCGGTGGAACCTTAAGATTTTGCATGAAAGGAAGACAAGCAGCCGCGTTGCACGGGAGAATGTGAAAAGTGTTCATATGTATTAAAAACCTGAGAAATCCGTCCGTTTTCGTCATTTGTTATCGAATCGACTTAAAGCCAGATCGTCTCATTGGCCCCTTTTCTCTTTGAGTCGGTTACATTTATCGTCTGCAAAGCTATGTCGCGTGCTGCGGTATGCGGAGACACTAAAAGCACCATAGTAGAACACAGAAGTAGATTCTAAGTTGAAGTAATAGCCAGTAAGAAGTAGTACAATTCAAGTTTTAGTTGTCGATTATTCACTTTTTAGCCGGCTTTGGTGGCTATGACATGACCTAGGACAATAAGATTTTGCATGAAAGGAGGACTAGCAGCCGCGTTGCACGGGAGAATGTGAAAAGTGTTCATATGTAGTTAAAAACGGAGAAATCCGTCCGTTTTCGTCATTTGTTATCGAATCGACTTAAAGCCAGATCGTCACATTGGTCTCTTTTCTCTCTGAAACGGTTACACTTATCGTCTGCAAAGCTATGTCGCGTGCTGCGGTATGCGGAGACACTAAAAGCACCATAGTAGAACACAGAAGAAGATTCTAAGTTGAAGTAATAGCCAGTAAGAAGTAGTAAAATTCAAGTTTTAGTTGTCGATTATTCACATTTTTGCCGGGTTTGGTCGCTTGGACATGACCTAGGACCTTAAGATTTTGCATGAAAGGAGGACTAGCAGCCGCGTTGCACGGGAGAATGTGAAAATTGTTCATATGTAGTAAAAACCTGAGAAAACCGTCCATTTTCGCCATTTGTTATCGAATCGTCTTAATGCCAGATCGTCACTTTGGCCGCTCTTCTCTCTGAAACGGTTACATTTATCGTCTGCAAAGCTATGTCGCGTGCTGCGATATGCCAAAACACTAAAAGTACCATAGTAGAACACAGAGGAAGCTTCTAAGTTGAAGTAATAGCCAGTAAGAAGTAGTACAATTCAAGTTTTAGTTGTCGATTATTCACTTTTTAGCCGGCTTTGGTGGCTTGGACATGAGGTTGAACCTTTAGATTATGCATGAAAGGACGACTAGCTGCCGCGTTGCACGGGAGAATGTGAAAAGTGCTCATATGTAGTAAAAACCTGAGAAATCCGTCCGTTTTCGTCATTTGTTATCGAATCGACTTAAAGCCAGATCGTCACATTGGCCGCTCTTCTCTCTGAAACGGTTACACTTATCGTCTGCAAAGCTATGTCGCGTGCTGCGATATGCGGAAACACTAAAAGCACCATAGTACAACACAGAAGAAGAATCTTAGTTGAAGTAATAGCCAGTAAGAAGTAGTACAATTCAAGTTTTAGTTGTCGATTATTCACTTTTTAGCCGGCTTTGGTGGCTTGGACATGACCTAGGACCTTAGGATTTTGCATGAAAGGAGGATTAGCAGCCGCGTTGGACGGTAGAATGTGAAAACTGTTCATATGCAGTAAAAACCTGAGAAATCCGTCCGTTTTCTTCATTTGTTATCGAATCGACTTAAAGCCAGATCGTCATATTGGCCATTCTTCTCTCTCAAACGGTTACATTTATCGTCTGCAAAGCTATGTCGCGTGCTGCGATATGCCGAAACACTAAAAGCACCATAGTAGAACAAAGAAGGAGCTTCTAAGTTGAAGTAATAGCCAGTAAGAAGTAGTACAATTCAAGTCTTAGTTGTCGATTATTCACTTTTTAGCCGGCTTTGGTGGCTTGGACATGCGGTGGAACCTTAAGATTTTGCATGAAAGGAAGACTAGCAGCCGCGTTGCACGGGAGAATGTGAAAAGTGTACATATGTTGGAAAAACCTGAGAAATCCGTCCCTTTTCGTCATTTGTTATCGAATCGACTTCAAGCCAGATCGTCACATTGGCCGCTTTTCTCTCTGAGACGGTTACATTTATCGTCTGCAAAGCTATGTCGCGTGCTGCGGTATGCGGAGACACTAAAAGCACCATAGTAGAACACAGAAGAAGCTTCTAAGTTGAAGTAATAGCCAGTAAGAAGTAGTACAATTCAAGTTTTAGTTGTCGATTATTCACTTTTTATCCGGCTTTGGTGGCTTGGACATGACCTAGGACCTTAAGATTTTGCATGAAGGGAGGACTAGCAGCCGCGTTGCACGGGAGAATGTGAAAAGTGTACATATGTTGGAAAAACCTGAGAAATCCGTCCCTTTTCGTCATTTGTTATCGAATCGACTTCAAGCCAGATCGTCACATTGGCCGCTTTTCTCTCTGAGACGGTTACATTTATCGTCTGCAAAGCTATGTCGCGTGCTACGGTATGCCAAAACACTAAAAGCACCATAGTAGAACCCAGAAGAAGCTTCTAAGTTGAAGTAGTAGCCAGTAAGGAGTAGTACAATTCAAGTTTTAGTTGTCGATTATTCACTTTTTACCCTGCTTTGGTGGCTATGACATGACCTAGGACCATAAGATTTTGCATGAAAGGAGGACTAGCAGCCGCGTTGCACGGGAGAATGTGAAAAGTGTTCATATGTAGTAAAAACCTGAGAAATATGTCCGTTTTCGTCATTTGTTATTAATCGACTTAAAGCCAGATCGTCATATTGGCCGCTCTTCTCTCTGAAACGGTTACACTTATCGTCTGCAAAGCTATGTCGCGTGCTGCGGTATGCGGAGACACTAAAAGCTCCATAGTAGAACACAGAAGAAGCTTCTAAGTTGAAGTAATAGCCAGTAAGAAGTAGTACAATTCAAGTTTTAGTTTTCGATTATTCACTTTTAGCCGGTTTTGGTGGCTTGGACATGAGGTTGAACCTTAAGATTTTGCATGAAAAAGAGGACTAGCAGCCGCGTTGCACGAAAGAATGTGAAATGTGTTCATATGCAGTAAAAACCTGAGAAATCCGTCCGTTTTCGTCATTTGTTATCGAATCGACTTAAAGCCAGATCGTCTCATTGGCCCCTTTTCTCTCTGAGTCGGTTACATTTATCGTCTGCAAAGCTATGTCGCGTGCTGCGGTATGCGGAGACACTAAAAGCACCATAGTAGAACACAGAAGAAGATTCTAAGTTGAAGCAATAGCCAGTAAGAAGTAGTACAATTCAAGTTTTAGTTGTCGATTATTCACTTTTTAGCCGGCTTTGGTGGCTTGGACATGACCTAGGACCTTAGGATTTTGCATTAAAGGAGGACTAGCAGCCGCGTTGGACGGTAGAATGTGAAAAGTGTTCATATGCAGTAACAACCTGAGAAATCCGTCCGTTTTCTTCATTTGTTATCGAATCGACTTAAAGCCAGATCGTCATATTGGTCATTCTTCTCTCTCAAACGGTTACATTTATCGTCTGCAAAGCTATGTCGCGTGCTACGGTATGCCAAAACACTAAAAGCACCATAGTAGAACCCAGAAGAAGCTTCTAAGTTGAAGTAGTAGCCAGTAAGAAGTAGTACAATTCAAGTTTTAGTTGTCGATTATTCACATTTTAGCCGGCTTTGGTGGCTTGGACATGACCTAGGACCTTAAGATTTTCCATGAAAGGAGGACTAGCAATCGCGTTGCACGGGAGAATATGAAAGGTGTTCATATGTAGTAAAAACCTAAGAAATCCGTCCGTTTTCGCCATTTGTTCTCGAATTGCCTTAAAGCCAGATCGTCACATTGGCCGCTCTTCTCTCTGAAACACTTACATTTATCGTCTACAAAGCTATGTCGCGTGCTGCGGTATGCGGAAACACTAAAAGCACCATAGTAGAACACAGAAGAAGCTTCTATGTTGAAGTAATAGCCAGTAAGAAGTAGTACAATTGAAGTTTTAATTGTCGATTATTCACTTTTTTGCCGGCTTTGGTAGCTTGGACATGACCTAGGACCTTAAGATTTTGCATGAAAGGAGGACTAGCAGCCGCGTTGCACGGGAGAATGTGAAAAGTGTTCATAAGTAGTAAAATCCTGAGAAATCCGTCCATTTTCGTCATTTGTTATCGAATTGACTTCAAGCCAGATCGTCACATTTTCCATTCTTCTCTCTCAAACGGTTACATTTATCGTCTGCAAAGCTATGTCGCGTGCTGCGATATGCCGAAACACTAAAAGCACCATAGTAGAACACAGAAGGAGCTTCTAAGTTGAAGTAATAGCCAGTAAGAAGTAGTACAATTCAAGTTTTAGTTGTCGATTATTCACTTTTTAGCCGGCTTTGGTGGCTTGGACATGCGGTGGAACCTTAAGATTTTGCATGAAAGGAAGACTAGCAGCCGCGTTGCACGGGAGAATGTGAAAAGTGTTCATATTAGTAAAAACCTGAGAAATCCGTCCGTTTTCGTCATTTGTTATGGAATCGACTTAAAACCAGATCGTCTCATTGGCCCCTTTTCTCTCTGAGACGGTTACATTTATCGTCTGCAAAGCTATGTCGCGTGCTGCGGTATGCGGAGACACTAAAAGCACCATAGTAGAACACAGAAGAAGCTTCTAAGTTGAAGTAATAGCCAGTAAGATGTAGTACAATTCAAGTTTTAGTTGTCGATTATTCACTTTTTAGCCGGCTTTGGTGGCTTGGACATGACCTAGGACCTTAAGATTTTGCATGAAAGGAGGACTAGCAGCCGCGTTGCACGGGAGAATGTGAGAAGTGTACATATGTTGGAAAAACCTGAGAAATCCGTCCCTTTTCGTCATTTGTTATCGAATCGACTTCAAGCCAGATCGTCACATTGGCCGCGTTTCTCTCTGAGACGGTTACATTTATCGTCTGCAAAGCTATGTCGCGTGCTACGGTATGCCAAAACACTAAAAGCACCATAGTAGAACCCAGAAGAAGCTTCTAAGTTGAAGTAATAGCCAGTAAGGAGTAGTACAATTCAAGTTTTAGTTGTCGATTATTCACTTTTTAGCCGGCTTTGGTGGCTATGACATGACCTAGGACCATAAGATTTTGCATGAAAGGAGGACTAGCAGCCGCGTTGCACGGGAGAATGTGAAAAGTGTTCATATGTAGTAAAAACCTGAGAAATCCGTCCGTTTTCGTCATTTGTTATCGAATCGACTTAAAGCCAGATCGTCACGTCGGCCGCTTTTCTCTCTGAGACGATTACATTTATCGTCTGCAAAGCTATGTCGCGTGCTGCGGTATGCGGAGACACTAAAAGCACCATAGTAGAACACAGAAGAAGCTTCTAAGTTGAAGTAATAGCCAGTAAGAAGTAATACAATTCAAGTTTTAGTTGTCGATTATTCACATTTTTGCCGGCTTTGGGCGCTTGGACATGACCTAGGACCTTAAGATTTTGCATGAAAGGAAGACTAGCAGCCGCGTTGCACGGGAGAATGTGAAAAGTGTTCATATGTAGTAAAAACCTGAGAAAACCGTCCGTTTTCGCCATTTGTTATCGAATCGACTTAATGCCAGATCGTCACATTGGCCGCTCTTCTCTCTGAAACGGTTACATTTATCGTCTGCAACGCTATGTCGCGTGCTGCGGTATGCCGAAACACTAAAAGCACCATAGTAGAACACAGAAGAAGCTTCTAAGTTGAAGTAATAGCCAGTAAGAAGTAGTACAATTCAAGTTTTAGTTGTCGATTATTCACTTTTTAGCCGGCTTTGGTGGCTTGGACATGAGGTTGAACCTTAAGATTTTGCATGAAAGGACGACTAGGAGCCGCGTTGCACGGGAGAATGTGAAAAGTGCTCATATGTAGTAAAAACCTGAGAAATCAGTCCGTTTTCGTCATTTGTTATCGAATCGACTTAAAGCCAGATCGTCACATTGGCCGCTCTTCTCTCTGAAACGGTTACACTTATCGTCTGCAAAGCTATGTCGCGTGCTGCGATATGCGGAAACACTAAAAGCACCATAGTACAACACAGAAGAAGCCTCTAAGTTGAAGTAATAGCCAGTAAGAAGTAGTACAATTCAAGTTTTAGTTGTCGATTATTCACTTTTTAGCCGGCTTTGGTGGCTTGGACATGACCTAGGACCTTAGGATTTTGCATTAAAGGAGGACTAGCAGCCGCGTTGGACGGTAGAATGTGAAAAGTGTTCATATGCAGTAACAACCTGAGAAATCCGTCCGTTTTCTTCATTTGTTATCGAATCGACTTAAAGCCAGATCGTCATATTGGTCATTCTTCTCTCTCAAACGGTTACATTTATCGTCTGCAAAGCTATGTCGCGTGCTACGGTATGCCAAAACACTAAAAGCACCATAGTAGAACCCAGAAGAAGCTTCTAAGTTGAAGTAGTAGCCAGTAAGAAGTAGTACAATTCAAGTTTTAGTTGTCGATTATTCACATTTTAGCCGGCTTTGGTGGCTTGGACATGACCTAGGACCTTAAGATTTTCCATGAAAGGAGGACTAGCAATCGCGTTGCACGGGAGAATATGAAAGGTGTTCATATGTAGTAAAAACCTAAGAAATCCGTCCGTTTTCGCCATTTGTTCTCGAATTGCCTTAAAGCCAGATCGTCACATTGGCCGCTCTTCTCTCTGAAACACTTACATTTATCGTCTACAAAGCTATGTCGCGTGCTGCGGTATGCGGAAACACTAAAAGCACCATAGTAGAACACAGAAGAAGCTTCTATGTTGAAGTAATAGCCAGTAAGAAGTAGTACAATTGAAGTTTTAATTGTCGATTATTCACTTTTTTGCCGGCTTTGGTAGCTTGGACATGACCTAGGACCTTAAGATTTTGCATGAAAGGAGGACTAGCAGCCGCGTTGCACGGGAGAATGTGAAAAGTGTTCATAAGTAGTAAAATCCTGAGAAATCCGTCCATTTTCGTCATTTGTTATCGAATTGACTTCAAGCCAGATCGTCACATTTTCCATTCTTCTCTCTCAAACGGTTACATTTATCGTCTGCAAAGCTATGTCGCGTGCTGCGATATGCCGAAACACTAAAAGCACCATAGTAGAACACAGAAGGAGCTTCTAAGTTGAAGTAATAGCCAGTAAGAAGTAGTACAATTCAAGTTTTAGTTGTCGATTATTCACTTTTTAGCCGGCTTTGGTGGCTTGGACATGCGGTGGAACCTTAAGATTTTGCATGAAAGGAAGACTAGCAGCCGCGTTGCACGGGAGAATGTGAAAAGTGTTCATATTAGTAAAAACCTGAGAAATCCGTCCGTTTTCGTCATTTGTTATGGAATCGACTTAAAACCAGATCGTCTCATTGGCCCCTTTTCTCTCTGAGACGGTTACATTTATCGTCTGCAAAGCTATGTCGCGTGCTGCGGTATGCGGAGACACTAAAAGCACCATAGTAGAACACAGAAGAAGCTTCTAAGTTGAAGTAATAGCCAGTAAGATGTAGTACAATTCAAGTTTTAGTTGTCGATTATTCACTTTTTAGCCGGCTTTGGTGGCTTGGACATGACCTAGGACCTTAAGATTTTGCATGAAAGGAGGACTAGCAGCCGCGTTGCACGGGAGAATGTGAGAAGTGTACATATGTTGGAAAAACCTGAGAAATCCGTCCCTTTTCGTCATTTGTTATCGAATCGACTTCAAGCCAGATCGTCACATTGGCCGCGTTTCTCTCTGAGACGGTTACATTTATCGTCTGCAAAGCTATGTCGCGTGCTACGGTATGCCAAAACACTAAAAGCACCATAGTAGAACCCAGAAGAAGCTTCTAAGTTGAAGTAATAGCCAGTAAGGAGTAGTACAATTCAAGTTTTAGTTGTCGATTATTCACTTTTTAGCCGGCTTTGGTGGCTATGACATGACCTAGGACCATAAGATTTTGCATGAAAGGAGGACTAGCAGCCGCGTTGCACGGGAGAATGTGAAAAGTGTTCATATGTAGTAAAAACCTGAGAAATCCGTCCGTTTTCGTCATTTGTTATCGAATCGACTTAAAGCCAGATCGTCACGTCGGCCGCTTTTCTCTCTGAGACGATTACATTTATCGTCTGCAAAGCTATGTCGCGTGCTGCGGTATGCGGAGACACTAAAAGCACCATAGTAGAACACAGAAGAAGCTTCTAAGTTGAAGTAATAGCCAGTAAGAAGTAATACAATTCAAGTTTTAGTTGTCGATTATTCACATTTTTGCCGGCTTTGGGCGCTTGGACATGACCTAGGACCTTAAGATTTTGCATGAAAGGAAGACTAGCAGCCGCGTTGCACGGGAGAATGTGAAAAGTGTTCATATGTAGTAAAAACCTGAGAAAACCGTCCGTTTTCGCCATTTGTTATCGAATCGACTTAATGCCAGATCGTCACATTGGCCGCTCTTCTCTCTGAAACGGTTACATTTATCGTCTGCAACGCTATGTCGCGTGCTGCGGTATGCCGAAACACTAAAAGCACCATAGTAGAACACAGAAGAAGCTTCTAAGTTGAAGTAATAGCCAGTAAGAAGTAGTACAATTCAAGTTTTAGTTGTCGATTATTCACTTTTTAGCCGGCTTTGGTGGCTTGGACATGAGGTTGAACCTTAAGATTTTGCATGAAAGGACGACTAGGAGCCGCGTTGCACGGGAGAATGTGAAAAGTGCTCATATGTAGTAAAAACCTGAGAAATCAGTCCGTTTTCGTCATTTGTTATCGAATCGACTTAAAGCCAGATCGTCACATTGGCCGCTCTTCTCTCTGAAACGGTTACACTTATCGTCTGCAAAGCTATGTCGCGTGCTGCGATATGCGGAAACACTAAAAGCACCATAGTACAACACAGAAGAAGCCTCTAAGTTGAAGTAATAGCCAGTAAGAAGTAGTACAATTCAAGTTTTAGTTGTCGATTATTCACTTTTTAGCCGGCTTTGGTGGCTTGGACATGACCTAGGACCTTAGGATTTTGCATTAAAGGAGGACTAGCAGCCGCGTTGCACGGTAGAATGTGAAAAGTGTTCATATGCAGTAAAAACCTGAGAAATCCGTCCGTTTTCTTCATTTGTTATCGAATCGACTTTAAGCCAGATCGTCATATTGGCCATTCTTCTCTCTCAAACGGTTACATTTATCGTCTGCAAAGCTATGTCGCGTGCTACGGTATGCCAAAACACTAAAAGCACCATAGTAGAACCGAGAAGAAGCTTCTAAGTTGAAGTAATAGCCAGTAAGGAGTAGTACAATTCAAGTTTTAGCTGTCGATTGTTCACTTTTTAGCCGGCTTTGGTGGCTATGACATGACCTAGTACCATAAGATTTTGCATGAAAGGAGGACTACCAGCCGCGTTGCACGGGAGAATGTGAAAAGTGTTCATATGTAGTAAAAACCTGAGAAATCCGTCCGTTTTCGTCATTTGTTATCGAATCGACTTAAAGCCAGATCGTCACATTGGTCTCTTTTCTCTCTGAAACGATTACACTTATCGTCTGGGTAGTTATGTCGCGTGCTGCGGTATGCGGAGACACTAAAAGCTCCATAGTAGAACAGAGAAGAAGCTTCTAAGTTGAAGTAATAGCCAGTAAGAAGTAGTACAATTCAAGTTTTAGTTGTCGATTATTCACTTTTTAGCCAGCTTTGGTGGCTTGGACATGACCTAGTACCTTAAGATTTTCCATGAAAGGAGGACTAGCAGCCACGTTGCAGGGGAGAATGTGAAAGGTGTTCATATGTAGTAAAAACCTAAGAAATCCGTCCGTTTTCGCCATTTGTTATCGAATCGCCTTAAAGCCAGATCGTCGCATTGGCCGCTCTTCTCTCTGAAACGGTTACATTTATCGTCTACAAAGCTATGTCGCGTGCTGCGGTATGCGGAAACACTAAAAGCACCATAGCAGAACACAGAAGAAGCTTCTATGTTCAAGTAATAGTCAGTAAGAAGTAGTACAATTGAAGTTTTAATTGTCGATTATTCACTTTTTTGCCGGCTTTGGTGGCTTGGACATGACCTAGGACCTTAAGATTTTGCATGAAAGGAGGACGAGCAGCCGCGTTGCACACGAGAATGTGAAAAGTGTTCATAAGTAGTAAAATCCTGAGAAATCCGTCCATTTTCGTCATTTGTTATCGAATTGACTTCAAGCCAGATCGTCACATTTTCCATTCTTCTCTCTCAAACGGTTAAATTTAGGGTCTGCAAAGCTATGTCGCGTGCTGCGATATGCCGAAACACTAAAAGCACCATAGTAGAACACAGAAGGAGCTTCTATGTTCAAGTAATAGCCAGTAAGAAGTAGTACAATTCAAGTTTTAGTTGTCGATTATTCACTTTTTAGCCGCCTTGGTGGCTTGGACATGACCTAGGACCTTAAGATTTTGCATGAAAGGAGGACTAGCAGCCGCGTTGCACGGGAGAATGTGAAAAGTGTTCATATGTAGTAAAAACCTGAGAAATACGTCCGTTTTCGTCATTTGCTATCGAATCGACTTAAAGCCAGATCGTAACATTGGCCGCTTTTCTCTCCGAGACGGTTACATTTATTGTCTGCAAAGCTATGTCGCGTACTGCGGTATGCGGAGACACTAAAAGCACCATAGTAGAACATAGAAGAAGCTTCTAAGTTAAAGTAATATTCAGTAAGAAGTAGTACAATTCAAGTTTTAGTTATCGATTATTCACTTTTTAGCCGGCTTTCATGGCTTGGACATGCCCTAGGGCCTTAAGATTTTGCATGAAAAGAGGTCTAGCAGCCGCGTTGCATGGGAGAATGTGAAAAGTGTTCATATGTAGTAAAAACCTGAGAAATCCGTCCGTTTTCGTCATTTGTTATCGAATCGACTTAAGCCAGATCGTCACATTTTCCGCTTTACTCTCTGAGACGGTTACATTTGTTGTCTTCAAAGCTATGTCGCGAGCTGCGGTATGCGGAGACACTAAAAGCACCATAGTACAACACAGAAGAAGCTTCTAAGTTGAAGAAATAGCCAGTAAGAAGTAGTACTATTCAAGTTTTAGTTGTCGATTATTCACTTTTTAGCCGGCTTTGGAGGCTTGGACATGTGGTGGAACCTTAAGATTTTGCATGAAAGGATGACTAGCAGCCGCGTTGCATGGGAGAATGTGAAAAGTGTTCATATGTAGTAAAAACCTGAGAAATCAGTCCGTTTTCGTCATTTGTTATCGAATCGGCTTAAAGCCAGATCGTCACATTGGCCGTTCTTCTCTCTGAAACGGTTATATTTATCGTCTGCAAAGCTATGTCGCGTGCTGCGGTATGCGGAAACACTAAAAGCACCATAGTAGAACACAGAAGAGGCTTCTAAGTTGAAGAAACAGCCAGTAAGATGTAGTACAATTCAAGTTTTAGGCGTCGATTATTCACTTTTTAGCCGGCTTTGGTGGCTTGGATATGACCTAGGACCTTAAGATTTTGCATGAAAGGAGGACTAGCAGCCGCGTTGCACGGGAGAGTGTGAAAAGTGTTCATATGTAGTAAAAACCTGAGAAATCCGTCCGTTTCCGTCATTTGTTATCGAATCGACCTAAAGCCAGATCGTCACATAGGCCGCTTTTCTCTCTGAGACGGTTACATTTATCGTCTGCAGAGCTTATTCGCGTGCTGCGGTATGCGGAGACTCTAAAAGCACCATAGTAGAACACAGAAGAAGCTTCTAAATTGAAGCAATAGCCAGTAAGAAGTAGTACAATACAAGTTTTAGTTGTCGATTATTCACTTTTTAGCCGGCTTTGGTGGCTTGGACATGACCTAGGTCCTTAAGATTTTGCATGAAAGGAGGACTAGCAGCCGCGTTGTATGGGAGAATGTTAAAAGTGTTCATATGTAGTAAAACCCTGAGAAATCCGTCCGTTTTCGTCATTTGTTATCGAATCGACTTAAAGCCAGATCGTCACATTTTCCGCTTTACTCTCTGAGACGGTTACATTTGTTGTCTTCAAAGCTATGTCGCGAGCTGCAGTATGCGGAGACACTAAAAGCACCATAGTAGAACACAGAAGAAGCTTCTAAGTTGAAGTAACAGCCAGTAAGAAGTAGTACAATTCAAGTTTTAGTTGTCGATTATTCACATTTTAGCCGGCTTTGGTGGCTTGGACATGACCTAGTACCTTAAGATTTTGCATGAAAGGAGGACTAGCAGCCGCGTTCCACGGGAGAATGTGAAAAGTGTTCATATGTAGTAAAAACCTGAGAAATCCGTCCGTTTTCGTCATTTGTTATCGAATCGACTTAAAGCCAGATCGTCACATTGGCCGCTTCTCTCTCTGAGACGGTTACATTTATCGTCTGCAACGCTATGTCGCGTGCTGCGGTGTGCGGAGACACTAAAAGCACCATAGTAGAACACAGAAGAAGCTTCTATGTTGAAGTAATAGCCAGTAAGAAGTAGTACAATTCAAGTTTTAGTTGTCGATTATTCACATTTTAGCCGGCTTTGGTGGCTTGGACATGACCTAGGACCTTAAGATTTTGCATGCAAGGAGTACTTGCAGCCGCGTTGCACGGGAGAATGTGAAAAGTGTTCCTATGTAGAAAAACCTGAGAAATCCGTCCGTTTTCGTCATTTGTTATCGAATCGACTTAAAGCCAGATCGTCACATTGGCCGCTTTTCTCTCTGAAACGGTTACATTTATCGTCTGCAACGCTATGTCGCGTGCTGCGGTGTGCGGAGACACTAAAAGCACCATAGTAGAACACAGAAGAAGCTTCTATGTTGAAGTAATATCCAGTAAGAAGTAGTACAATTCAAGTTTTAGTTGTCGATTATTCACTTTTTAGCCGGCTTTGGTGGCTTGGACATTAGGTGGAACCTTAAGATTTTGCATGAAAGGAAGACTAGCAGCCGCGTTGCACGGGAGAATGTGAAAAGTGTTCATATGTAGTAAAAACCTGAGAAATCCGTCCGTTTTCGTAATATGTTATCGAATCGACTTAAAGCCAGATCGCCACATTGGCCGCTCTACTCTCTGAAACGGTTACATTTATCGTCTGCAAAGCTATGTCGCGTGCTGCTGTATGCGGAAACACAAAAAGCACCATAGTAGAACACAGAAGAAGCTTCTAAGTTGAAGTAATAGCCAGTAAGAAGTAGTACAATTCAAGTTTTTGTTGTCGATTATTCACTTTTTAGCCGGCTTTGGTGGCTTGGACATGACCTAGGACCATACGATTTTGCATGAAAGGAGGACTAGCAGCCGCGTTGCACGGGAGAATGTGAAATGTGTTCATATGTAATAAAAACCTGAGAAATCCGTCCGTTTTCGTCATTTGTTATCGAATCGACTTAAAGCCAGATCGTCATATTGGCCGCTCTTCTCTCTGAAACGGTTACATTTATCGTCTGCAAAGCTATGTCGCGTGCTGCGATATGCCGAAACACTAAAAGCACCATAGTAGAACACAGAAGGAGCTTCTAAGTTGAAGTAATAGCCAGTAAGAAGTAGTACAATTCAAGTTTTAGTTGTCGATTATTCACTTTTTAGCCGGCTTTGGTGGCTTGGATATGACCTAGGACCTTAAGATTTTGCATGAAAGGAGGACTAGCAGCCGCGTTGCACGGGAGAATGTGAAAAGTGTACATATGTTGGAAAAACCTGAGAAATCCGTCCCTTTTCGTCATTTGTTATCGAATCGACTTCAAGCCAGATCGTCACATTGGCCGCGTTTCTCTCTGAGACGGTTACATTTATCGTCTGCAAAGCTATGTCGCGTGCTACGGTATGCCAAAACACTAAAAGCACCATAGTAGAACCCAGAAGAAGCTTCTAAGTTGAAGTAATAGCCAGTAAGGAGTAGTACAATTCAAGTTTTAGTTGTCGATTATTCACTTTTTAGCCGGCTTTGGTGGCTATGACATGACCTAGGACCATAAGATTTTGCATGAAAGGAGGACTAGCAGCCGCGTTGCACGGGAGAATGTGAAAAGTGTTCATATGTAGTAAAAACCTGAGAAATCCGTCCGTTTTCGTCATTTGTTATCGAATCGACTTAAAGCCAGATCGTCTCATTGGCCCCTTTTCTCTCTGAGACGGTTACATTTATGTCTGCAAAGCTATGTCGCGTGCTGCGGTATACGGAGACACTAAAAGCACCATAGTAGAAGACAGAAGAAGATTCTAAGTTGAAGTAATAGCCAGTAAGAAGTAGTACAATTCAAGTTTTAGTTGTCGATTATTCACATTTTTGCCGGCTTTGGGCGCTTGGACATGACCTAGGACCTTAAGATTTTGCATGAAAGGAAGACTAGCAGCCGCGTTGCACGGGAGAATGTGAAAAGTGTTCATATGTAGTAAAAACCTGAGAAAACCGTCCGTTTTCGCCATTTGTTATCGAATCGTCTTAATGCCAGATCGTCACATTGGCCGCTCTTCTCTCTGAAACGGTTACATTTATCGTCTGCAACGCTATGTCGCGTGCTGCGGTATGCCGAAACACTAAAAGCACCATAGTAGAACACAGAAGAAGCTTCTAAGTTGAAGTAATAGCCAGTAAGAAGTAGTACAATTCAAGTTTTAGTTGTCGATTATTCACTTTTTAGCCGGCTTTGGTGGCTTGGACATGAGGTTGAACCTTAAGATTTTGCATGAAAGGACGACTAGGAGCCGCGTTGCACGGGAGAATGTGAAAAGTGCTCATATGTAGTAAAAACCTGAGAAATCAGTCCGTTTTCGTCATTTGTTATCGAATCGACTTAAAGCCAGATCGTCACATTGGCCGCTCTTCTCTCTGAAACGGTTACACTTATCGTCTGCAAAGCTATGTCGCGTGCTGCGATATGCGGAAACACTAAAAGCACCATAGTGCAACACAGAAGAAGCCTCTAAGTTGAAGTAATAGCCAGTAAGAAGTAGTACAATTCAAGTTTTAGTTGTCGATTATTCACTTTTTAGCCGGCTTTGGTGGCTTGGACATGACCTAGGACCTTAGGATTTTGCATTAAAGGAGGACTAGCAGCCGCGTTGGACGGTAGAATGTGAAAAGTGTTCATATGCAGTAAAATCCTGAGAAATCCGTCCGTTTTCTTCATTTGTTATCGAATCGACTTTAAGAAAGATCGTCATATTGGCCATTCTTCTCTCTCAAACGGTTACATTTATCGTCTGCAAAGCTATGTCGCGTGCTACGGTATGCCAAAACACTAAAAGCACCATAGTAGAACCGAGAAGAAGCTTCTAAGTTGAAGTAATAGCCAGTAAGGAGTAGTACAATTCAAGTTTTAGCTGTCGATTATTCACTTTTTAGCCGGCTTTGGTGGCTATGACATGACCTAGGACCATAAGATTTTGCATGAAAGGAGGACTACCAGCCGCGTTGCACGGGAGAATGTGAAAAGTGTTCATATGTAGTAAAAACCTGAGAAATCCGTCCGTTTTCGTCATTTGTTATCGAATCGACTTACAGCCAGATCGTCACATTGGTCTCTTTTCTCTCTGAAACGGTTACACTTATCGTCTGGATAGTTATGTCGCGTGCTGCGGTATGCGGAGACACTAAAAGCTCCATAGTAGAACAGAGAAGAAGCTTCTAAGTTGAAGTAATAGCCAGTAAGAAGTAGTACTATTCAAGTTTTAGTTGTCGAATATTCACTTTTTAGCCGGCTTTGGTGGCTTGGACATGGCCTAGGACCTTAAGATTTTGCATGCAAGGAGTACTTGCAGCCGCGTTGCACGGGAGAATGTGAAAAGTGTTCATATGTAGTAAAAACCTGAGAAATCCGTCCGTTTTCGTCATTGGTTATCGAATCGACTTAAAGCCAGATCGTCACATTTGCCGCTTTATTCTCTGAGACGGTTACATTTATCGTCTGCAACGCTATGTCGCGTGCTGCGGTGTGCGGAGACACTAAAAGCACCATAGTAGAACACAGAAGAAGCTTCTATGTTGAAGTAATAGCCAGTAAGAAGTAGTACAATTCAAGTTTTAGTTGTCGATTATTCACTTTTTAGCCGGCTTTGGAGGCTTGGACATGTGGTGGAACCTTAAGATTTTGCATGGAAGGATGACTAGCAGCCGCGTTGCATGGGAGAATGTGAAAAGTGTTCATATGTAGTAAAAACCTGAGAAATCCGTCCGTTTTCGTCATTTGTTATCGAATCGACTTAAAGCCAGATCGTCACATTGGCCGTTCTTCTCTCTGAAACGGTTATATTTATCGTCTGCAAAGCTATGTCGCGTGCTGCGGTATGCGGAAACACTAAAAGCACCATAGTAGAACACAGAAGAGGCTTCTAAGTTGAAGAAACAGCCAGTAAGATGTAGTACAATTCATGGTTCTAATTATCGATTATTCACTTTTTAGCCGGCTTTGGTGGCTTGGATATGACCTAGGACCTTAAGATTTTGCATGAAAGGAGGACTAGCAGCCGCGTTGCACGGGAGAATGTGAAAAGTGTTCATATGTAGTAAAAACCTGAGAAATCCGTCCGTTTCCGTCATTTGTTATCGAATCGACCTAAAGCCAGATCGTCACATAGGCCGCTTTTCTCTCTGAGACGGTTACATTTATCGTCTGCAGAGCTTATTCGCGTGCTGCGGTATGCGGAGCCTCTAAAAGCACCATAGTAGAACACAGAAGAAGCTTCTAAATTGAAGCAATAGCCAATAAGAAGTAGTACAATACAAGTTTTAGTTGTCGATTATTCACTTTTTAGCCGGCTTTGGTGACTTTGACATGACCTAGGTCCTTAAGATTTTGCATGAAAGGAGGACTAGCAGCCGCGTTGTATGGGAGAATGTTAAAAGTGTTCATATGTAGTAAAACCCTGAGAAATCCGTCCGTTTTCGTCATTTGTTATCGAATCGACTTAAAGCCAGATCGTCACATTTTCCGCTTTACTCTCTGAGACGGTTACATTTGTTGTCTTCAAAGCTATGTCGCGAGCTGCAGTATGCGGAGACACTAAAAGCACCATAGTAGAACACAGAAGAAGCTTCTAAGTTGAAGTAATAGCCAGTAAGAAGTAGTACAATTCAAGTTTTAGTTGTCGATTATTCACATTTTAGCCGGCTTTGGTGGCTTGGACATGACCTAGTACCTTAAGATTTTGTATGAAAGGAGGACTAGCAGCCGCGTTCCACGGGAGAATGTGAAAAGTGTTCATATGTAGTAAAAACCTGAGAAATCCGTCCGTTTTCGTCATTTGTTATCGAATCGACTTAAAGCCAGATCGTCACATTGGCCGCTTTTCTCTCTGAGACGGTTACATTTATCGTCTGCAACGCTATGTCGCGTGCTGCGGTGTGCGGAGACACTAAAAGCACCATAGTAGAACACAGAAGAAGCTTCTATGTTGAAGTAATAGCCAGTAAGAAGTAGTACAATTCAAGTTTTAGTTGTCGATTATTCACATTTTAGCCGGCTTTGGTGGCTTGGACATGACCTAGGACCTTAAGATTTTGCATGCAAGGAGTACTTGCAGCCGCGTTGCAGGGGAGAATGTGAAAGGTGTTCATATGTAGTAAAAACCTAAGAAATCCGTCCGTTTTCGCCATTTGTTATCGAATCGACTTAAAGACAGATCGTCGCATTGGCCGCTCTTCTCTCTGAAACGGTTACATTTATCGTCTACAAAGCTATGTCGCGTGCTGCGGTATGCGGATACACTAAAAGCACCATAGCAGAACACAGAAGAAGCTTCTATGTTCAAGTAATATTCAGTAAGAAGTAGTACAATTGAAGTTTTAATTGTCGATTATTCACTTTTTTGCCGGCTTTGGTGGCTTGGACATGACCTAGGACCTTAAGATTTTGCATGAAAGGAGGACTAGCAGCCGCGTTGCACACGAGAATGTGAAAAGTGTTCATAAGTAGTAAAATCCTGAGAAATCCGTCCATTTTCGTCATTTGTTATCGAATTGACTTCAAGCCACATCGTCACATTTTCCATTCTTCTCTCTCAAACGGTTAAATTTAGGGTCTGCAAAGCTATGTCGCGTGCTGCGATATGCCGAAACACTAAAAGCACCATAGTAGAACACAGAAGGAGCTTCTAAGTTGAAGTAATAGCCAGTAAGAAGTAGTACAATTCAAGTTTTAGTTGTCGATTATTCACTTTTTAGCCGCCTTGGTGGCTTGGACATGACCTAGGACCTTAAGATTTTGCATGAAAGGAGGACTAGCAGCCGCGTTGCACGGGAGAATGTGAAAAGTGTTCATATGTAGTAAAAACCTGAGAAATACGTCCGTTTTCGTCATTTGCTATCGAATCGACTTAAGCCAGATCGTCACATTGGCCGCTTTTCTCTCTGAGACGGTTACATTTATTGTCTGCAAAGCTATGTCGCGTACTGCGGTATGCGGAGACACTAAAAGCACCATAGTAGAACATAGAAGAAGCTTCTAAGTTGAAGTAATATTCAGTAAGAAGTAGTACAATTCAAGTTTTAGTTATCGATTATTCACTTTTTAGCCGGCTTTCGTGGCTTGGACATGACCTAGGGCCTTAAGATTTTGCATGAAAAGAGGTCTAGCAGCCGCGTTGCATGGGAGAATGTGAAAAGTGTTCATATGTAGTAAAAACCTGAGAAATCCGTCCGTTTTCGTTATTGGTTATCGAATCGACTTAAAGCCAGATCGTCACATTTGCCGCTTTATTCTCTGAGACGGTTACATTTATCGTCTGCAACGCTATGTCGCGTGCTGCGGTGTGCGGAGACACTAAAAGCACCATAGTAGAACACAGAAGAAGCTGCTATGTTGAAGTAATAGCCAGTAAGAAGTAATACAATTCAAGTTTTAGTTGTCGATTATTCACTTTTTAGCCGGCTTTGGAGGCTTGGACATCTGGTGGAACCTTAAGATTTTGCATGAAAGGATGACTAGCAGCCGCGTTGCATGGGAGAATGTGAAAAGTGTTCATATGTAGTAAAAACCTGAGAAATCAGTCCGTTTTCGTCATTTGTTATCGAATCGGCTTAAAGCCAGATCGTCACATTGGCCGCCTTTCTCTCTGAGACGGTTACATTTATCGTCTGCAAAGCTATGTCGAGTGCTGCGGTATGCGGAAACACTAAAAGCACCATAGTAGAACACAGAAGAAGCTTCTAAGTTGAAGAAACAGCCAGTAAGAAGTAGTACAATTCAAGTAGTCGATTATTCACTTTATAGCAAGCTTTGGTGGCTTGGACATGACCTAGGACCTTAAGATTTTCCATGGAAGGAGGACTTGCAGCCGCGTTGCACGGGGAATGTGAAAAGTGTTCATATGTAGTAAAAACCTGAGAAATCCGTCCGTTTTCGTCATTTGTTATCGAATCGACTTAAAGCCAGATCGTCACATTGGCAGTTCTTCTCTCTGAAACGGTTATATTTATCGTCTGCAAAGCTATGTCGCGTGCTGCGGTATGCGGAAACACTAAAAGCACCATAGTAGAACACAGAAGAGGCTTCTAAGTTGAAGAAACAGCCAGTAAGATGTAGTACAATTCAAGTTCTAATTATCGATTATTCACTTTTTAGCCGGCTTTGGTGGCTTGGATATGACCTAGGACCTTAAGATTTTGCATGAAAGGAGGACTAGCAGCCGCGTTGCACGGGAGAATGTGAAAAGTGTTCATATGTAGTAAAAACCTGAGAAATCCGTCCGTTTCCGTCATTTGTTATCGAATCGACCTAAAGCCAGATCGTCACATAGGCCGCTTTTCTCTCTGAGACGGTTACATTTATCGTCTGCAGAGCTTATTCGCGTGCTGCGGTATGCGGAGCCTCTAAATGCACCATAGTAGAACACAGAAGAAGCTTCTAAATTGAAGCAATAGCCAGTAAGAAGTAGTACAATACAAGTTTTAGTTGTCGATTATTCACTTTTTAGCCGGCTTTGGTGGCTTGGACATGACCTAGGTCCTTAAGATTTTGCATGAAAGGAGGACTAGCAGCCGCGTTGTATGGGAGAATGTTAAAAGTGTTCATATGTAGTAAAACCCTGAGAAATCCGTCCGTTTTCGTCATTTGTTATCGAATCGACTTAAAGCCAGATCATCACATTTTCCGCTTTACTCTCTGAGACGGTTACATTTGTTGTCTTCAAAGCTATGTCGCGAGCTGCAGTATGCGGAGACACTAAAAGCACCATAGTAGAACACAGAAGAAGCTTCTAAGTTGAAGTAATAGCCAGTAAGAAGTAGTACAATTCAAGTTTTAGTTGTCGATTATTCACATTTTAGCCGGCTTTGGTGGCTTGGACATGACCTAGTACCTTAAGATTTTGCATGAAAGGAGGACTAGCAGCCGCGTTCCACGGGAGAATGTGAAAAGTGTTCATATGTAGTAAAAACCTGAGAAATCCGTCCGTTTTCGTCATTTTTTATCGAATCGACTTAAAGCCATATCGTCAGATTGGCCGCTTTTCTCTCTGAGACTGTTACATTTATCGTCTGCAAAGCTATGTCGCGTGCTGCGGTATGCGGAGACACTAAAAGCACCATAGTAGAACACAGAAGGAGCTTCTAAGTTGAAGCAATAGCCAGTAAGAAGTAGTACAATTCAAGTTTTAGTTGTCGATTATTCACTTTTTAGCCGGCTTTGGTGGATTGGACATTACGTAGGACGTTAAGATTTTGCATGAAAGGAGGACTGGCAGCCGCGTTGCACAAGAAAATGTGAAATGTGTTCATATGTGGTAAAAACCTGAGAAATCCGTCCGCTTTCGTCATTTGTTATCGAATCGACTTAAAGCCAGATCGTCACATTGGCCGCTTTTCTCTCTGAAACGGTTACATTTATCGTCTGCAAAGCTATGCCGCGTGCTGCGGTATGCGGAAACACTAAAAGCACCATAGTAGAACACAGAAGAAGCTTCTAAGTTGAAGAAACAGAAAGTAAGAAGTAGTACAATTCAAGTTTTAGTTGTCGATTATTCACCTTATAGCCGGCTTTGGTGGCTTGGACATGACCTAGGACCTTAAGATTTTGCATGAAAGGAGGACTTTTAGCCGCGTTGCACGGGAGAATGTGAAAAGTGTTCATATGTAGTAAAAACCTGAGAAATCCGTCCGTTTTCGTCATTTGTTATCGAATCGACTTAAAGCCAGATCGTCACATTGGCCGTTCTTCTCTCTGAAACGGTTACATTTATCGTCTGAAATGCTATGTCGCGTGCTGCGGTATGCGGAAACACTAAAAGCACCATAGTAGAAAACAGAAGAAGCTTCTAAGTTGAAGAAACAGCCAGTAAGATGTAGTACAATTCAAGTTTTAATTATCGATTATTCACTTTTTAGCCGGCTTTGGTGGCTTGGATATGACCTAGGACCTTAAGATTTTGCATGAAAGGAGGACTAGCAGCCGCGTTGCACGGGAGAATGTGAAAAGTGTTCATATGTAGTAAAAACCTGAGAAAACCGTCCGTTTCCGTCATTTGTTATCGAATCGACTTAAAGCCAGATCGTCACATTGGCCGCTTTTCTCTCTGAGACGGTTACATTTATCGTCTGCAAAGCTAAGTCGCGTGCTGCGGTATGCGGAGACACTAAAAGCACCATAGTAGAACACAGAAGAAGCTTCTAAGTTGAAGCAATAGCCAGTAAGAAGTAGTACAATTCAAGTTGTAGTTGTCGATTATTCACTTTTTAGCCGGCTTTTAGTGGCTTGGACACCACCTAGGACCTTAAGATTTTGCATGAAAGGAGGACTTGCAGCTGCGTTGCACGGGAGAATGTGAAAAGTGTTCATATGTAGTAAAAACCTGAGAAATCCGTCCGTTTTTGTCATTTGTTATCGAATCGACTTAAAGCCAGATCTTCACGTTGGCCGCTCTTCTCTCTGAAACGGTTACATTTATCGTCTGCAAAGCTATGACGCGTGCTGCAGTATGCGGAAACACTAAAAGCACCATAGTAGAACACAGAAGAAGCTTCTAAGTTGAAGTAATAGTCAGTAAGAGGTAGTACAATTCAAGTTTTGGATGTCGATTATTCACTTTTTTGCCGGCTTTGGTGGCTATGACATGACCTAGGACCTTAAGATTTTGCATGAAAGGAGGACTAGCAGCCGCGTTGTATGGGAGAATGTGAAAAGTGTTCATATGTAGTAAAAACCTGAGAAATCAGTCCGTTTTCGTCATTTGTTATCGAATCGACTTAAAGCCAAATCGTCAATTTGGCCGAATTTCTCTCTGAGACACTTACATTTATCGTCTGCAAAGCTATGTCGCGTGCTGCGGTATGCGGAGACACTTAAAGCACCATAGAAGAACACAGAAGAAGCTTCTAAGTTGAAGTAATAGCCAGTAAGAAGTAGTACAATTCAAGTTTTAGCTGTCGTTTATTCACTTTTTAGCCGGCTATGGTGGCTTGGACATGACCTAGGACCTTAAGATTTTGCATGAAAGGAGTACTTGCAGCCGCGTTGCACGGGAGAATGTGAAATGTGTTCATATGTAGTAAAAACCTGATAAATCCGTCCGTTTTCGTCATTTGTTATCGAATCGACTTAAAACTAGATTGTCACATTGGCCGCCCTTCTCTCTGAAACGGTTACATTTATCGTCTACAAAGCTATGTCGCGTGCTGCGGTATGCGGAAACACTAAAAGCACCATAGTAGAACACAGAAGAAGCTTCTATGTTGAAGTAATAGCCAGTAAGACGCTGTACAATTGAAGTTTTAGTTGTCGATTATTCACTCTTTAGCCGGCTTTGGTGGCTTGGACATGACCAAGGACCTTAAGATTTTGCATGAAAGGAGGACTAGCAGCCGCGTTCCATGGGATACTGTGAAAAGTGTTCATATGTAGTAAAAACCTTAGAAATCCGTCCGTTTTCGTCATTTGTTATCGAATCGACTTAAAGCAAGATCGTCACATTGGCAGCTTTTCTCTCTGAAACGGTTACATTTATCGTCTGCAAAGCTATGTCGCGTGCTGCGGTGTGCGGAGACACTAAAAGCACCATAGTAGAACACAGAAGAAGCTTCTAAGTTGAAGTAATAGCCAGTAAGAAGTAGTACAATTCAAGTTTTAGTTGTCGATTATTCACTTTTTAGCCGGCTTTGGTGGCTTTGACATGAACTAGGACCTTAAGATTTTGCATGAAAGGAGTACTTGCAGCCGCGTTGCACGGGAGAATGTGAAATATGTTCATATGTAGTAAAAACCTGTGAAATCCGTCCTTTTTCGTCATTTGTTATCGAATCGACTTGAAGCCAGATCGTCACATTGGCCGCTTTTCTCTCTGAGACGGTTACATTTATCGTCTGCCAAGGTATGTCGCGTGCTGCGGTATGCGGAGACACTAAAAGCACCATAGTAGAACACAGAAGAAGCTTCTAAGTTGAAGTAATAGCCAGTAAGACGTAGTACAATTCAAGTTTTAGTTATCGATTATTCACTTTTTAGCCGGCTTTGGTGGCTTTTACATGACCTAGGACCTTACGATTTTGCATGAAAGGAGGTCTAGCAGCCACGTTGCATGGGAGAATGTGTAAAGTGTTCATATGTAGTAAAAACCTGAGAAATCCGGCCGTTTTCGTCATTTGTTATCGAATCGACTTAAAGCCAGATCGTCACATTGGCCGTTCTTCTCTCTGAAACGGTTACATTTATCGTCTGCAATGCTATGTCGCGTGCTGCGGTATGCGGAGACACTAAAAGCACCATAGTAGAACACAGAAGAAGCTTCTAAGTTGAAGCAATAGCCAGTAAGAAGTAGTACAATTCAAGTTGTAGTTGTCGATTATTCACTTATTAGCCGGCTTTGGTGGCTTGGACACCACCTAGGACCTTAAGATTTTGCATGAAAGGAGGACTTGCAGCTGCGTTGCACGGGAGAATGTGAAAAGTGTTCATATGTAGTAAAAACCTGAGAAATCCGTCCGTTTTTGTCATTTGTTATCGAATCGACTTAAAGCCAGATCGTCACGTTGGCCGCTCTTCTCTCTGAAACGGTTACATTTATCGTCTGCAAAGCTATGACGCGTGATGCAGTATGCGGAAACACTAAAAGCACCATAGTAGAACACAGAAGAAGCTTCTAAGTTGAAGTAATAGCCAGTAAGAGGTAGTACAATTCAAGTTTTGGATGTCGATTATTCACTTTTTGCCGGCTTTGGTGGCTATGACATGACCTAGGACCATAAGATTTTGCATGAAAGGAGGACTAGCAGCCGCGTTGTATGGGAGAATGTGAAAAGTGTTCATATGTAGTAAAAACCTGAGAAATCAGTCCGTTTTCGTCATTTGTTATCGAATCGACTTAAAGCCAGATCGTCACATTGGCCGCCTTTCTCTCTGAGACGGTCACATTTATCGTCTGCAAAGCTATGTCGCGTGCTGCGCTATGCGGAAACACTAAAAGCACCATAGTAGAACACAGAAGAAGCTTCTAAGTTGAAGGGACAGCCAGTAAGATGTAGTACAATTCAAGTTTTAGCTGTCGATTATTCACTTTTTAGCCGGCTATGGTGGCTTGGACATGACCTAGGACCTTAAGATTTTGCATGAAAGGAGTACTTGCAGCCGCGTTGCACGGGAGAATGTGAAATGTGTTCATATGTAGTAAAAACCTGATAAATCCGTCCGTTTTCGTCATTTGTTATCGAATCGACTTAAAGCTAGATCGTCACATTGGCCGCCCTTCTCTCTGAAACGGTTACATTTATCGTCTACAAAGCTATGTCGCGTGCTGCGGTATGCGGAAACACTAAAAGCACCATAGTAGAACACAGAAGAAGCTTCTATGTTGAAGTAATAGCCAGTAAGACGATGTACAATTGAAGTTTTAGTTGTCGATTATTCACTCTTTAGCCGGCTTTGGTGGCTTGGACATGACCAAGGACCTTAAGATTTTGCATGAAAGGAGGACTAGCAGCCGCGTTCCATGGGATACTGTGAAAAGTGTTCATATGTAGTAAAAACCTTAGAAATCCGACCGTTTTCGTCATTTGTTATCGAATCGACTTAAAGCAAGATCGTCACATTGGCAGCTTTTCTCTCTGAGACGGTTACATTTATCGTCTGCAAAGCTATGTCGCGTGCTGCGGTGTGCGGAGACACTAAAAGCACCATAGTAGAACACAGAAGAAGCTTCTAAGTTGAAGTAATAGCCAGTAAGAAGTAGAACAATTCAAGTTTTAGTTGTCGATTATTCACTTTTTAGCCGGCTTTGGTGGCTTGGACATGAACTAGGACCTTAAGATTTTGCATGAATGGAGTACTTGCAGCCGCGTTGCACGGGAGAATGTGAAATATGTTCATATGTAGTAAAAACCTGAGAAATCCGTCCTTTTTCGTCATTTGTTATCGAATCGACTTGAAGCCAGATCGTCACATTGGCCGCTTTTCTCTCTGAGACGGTTACATTTATCGTCTGCCAAGGTATGTCGCGTGCTGCGGTATGCGGAGACACTAAAAGCACCATAGTAGAACACAGAAGAAGCTTCTAAGTTGAAGTAATAGCCAGTAAGACGTAGTACAATTCAAGTTTTAGTTGTCGATCATTCACTTTTTAGCTGGCTTTGGTGGCTTCGACATGACCTAGGACCTTAAGATTTTGCATGAAAGAAGGACTAGCAGCCGCGTTGCATGGGAGAATGTAAAAAGTGTTCATATGTAGTAAAAACCACAGAAATCCGTCCGTTTTCGTCATTTGTTATCGAATCGACTTAAAGCCAGATCGTCACATTGGCCGCTTTTCTCTATGAGACTGTTACATTTATCGTCTGCAAAGCTATGTAGCGTGCTGCCGTCTGCGGAGACCCTAAAAGCACCATAGGAGAACACAGAAGAAGCTTCTAAGTTGAAGTAATAGCCAGTAAGAAGTAGTACAATTGAAGTTTTAATTGTCGATTATTCACTTTTTAGCCGGCTATGGTGGCTCGGACATGACCTAGGACATTAAGATTTTGCATGAAAGGAGGACTAGCAGCCGCGTTGCACTGGAGAATGTGAAAAGTGTTCATATGTGGTAAAATCCTGAGAAATCCGTCCGTTTTCGTCATTTGTTATCGATTCGACTTAAAGCCAGATCGTCACATTGGCCGCTCTTCTCTCTGAAACGGTTACATTTATCGTCTACAGAGCTGTGTCGCGTGCTGCGGTATGCGGAAACACTAAAAGCACCATAGTAGAGCACAGAAGAAGCTTCTAAGTTGAAGTAATAGCCAGTAAGAAGTAGTATAATTGAAGTTTTAGTTGTCGATCATTCACTTTTTAGCTGGCTTTGGTGGCTTAGACATGACCTAGGACCTTAAGATTTTGCATGAAAGGAGGACTAGCAGCCGCGTTGCATGGGAGAATGTGAAAAGTGTTCATATGTAGTAAAAACCACAGAAATCCGTCCGTTTTCGTCATTTGTTATCGAATCGACTTAAAGCCAGATCGTCACATTGGTCGCTTTTCGCTCTGAGACGGTTACATTTATCGTCTGCAAAGCTATGTCGCGTGCTGCGGTATGCGGAGACACTAAAAGCACCTTAGTAGAACACAGAAGAAGCTTCTAAGTTCAAGTAATAGCCAGTAAGAAGTAATACAATTCAAATTTTAGTTGTCGATTATTCACATTTTAGCCGGCTTTGGTGGCTTGCACATGACTTATGACCTTACGATTTTGCATGAAAGGAGGACTAGCAGCCGCGTTGCATGGGAGAATGTGAAAAGTGTTCATATGTAGTAAAAACCTGAGAAATCCGTCCGTTTTCGTCATTTGTTATCTAATCGACTGAAAGCCAGATCGTCACATTGGCCGCTTTTCTCTCTGAGACGGTTACATTTATCGTCTGCAAAAGCTATGTCGCGTGCTGCGGTATGCGGACACACTAAAAGCACCATAGTAGAACACAGAAGAAGCTTCTAAGTTGAAGTAATAGCCAGTAAGAAGTAGTAAAATTCAAGTTTTAGTTATCGATTATTGACTTTTCAGCCGGCTTTGGTAGCTTGGACATGACCTAGGACCTTAAGATTTTGCATGAAAGGGGGTCTAGCAGCCGTGTTGCATGGGAGAATGTGAAAAGTGTTCATATGTAGTAAAAACCTGAGAAATCCGTCCGTTTTCGTCATTTGTTATCGAATCGACTTAAAGCCAGATCGTCACATTGGCCGTTTTTCTCTCTGAGACGGTTACATTTATCGTCTGCAAAGCTATGTCGCGTGCTGCGGTGTGCGGAGACACTAAAAGCACCATAGTAGAACACAGAAGAAGCTTCTAAGTTGAAGTAATAGCCAGTAAGAAGTAGTAGAATTCAAGTTTTAGTTGTCGATTATTCACTTTTTAGCCGGCTTTGGTGGCTTTTACATGACCTAGGACCTTAAGATTTTGCATGAAAGGAGGTCTAGCAGCCGCGTTGCATGGGAGAATGTGAAAAGTGTTCATATGTAGTAAAAACCTGAGAAATCCGTCCGTTTTCGTCATTTGTTATCGAATCGCCTTAAAGCCAGATCGTCACATTGGCCGCTCTACTCTCTGAAACGGTTACACTTATCGTCTGCAAAGCTATGTCGCGTGCTGCGGTATGCCGAAACACTAAAAGCACCATAGTAGAACACAGAAGAAGCTTATAAGTTGAAGTAATAGCCAGTAAGAAATAGTACAATTTAAGTTTTAGTTGTCGATTATTCTCATTTTAGCCCGCTTTGGTGGCTTGGACATGACCTAGGACCTTAAGATTTTGCATGAAAGGAGGACTAGCAGCCGCGTTGGACGGGAGAATGTGAAAAGTGTTCATATGTAGTAAAAACCTGAGAAATCCGTCCGTTTTCGTCATTTGTTATCGAATCGACTTAAAGCCAGATCGTCACATTGGCCGCTCTTCTCTCTGAAACGGTTACATTTATCGTCTGCAAAGCTATGTCGCGTGCTGCGGTATGTTGAAACACTAAAAGCACCATAGTAGAACACAGAAGAAGCTTATAAGTTGAAGTAATAGCCAGTAAGAAGTACTACAATTCAAGTTTTAGTTGTCGATTATTCACTTTTTAGCCGGCTTTGGTGGCTTGGACATGACCTAGGACCTTAAGATTTTGCATGAAAGGAGTACTTGCAGCCGCGTTGCACGGGAGAATGTGAAATGTGTTCATATGTAGTAAAAACCTGAGAAATCCGTCCGTTTTCGTCATTTGTTATCGAATCGACTTAAAGCCAGATCGTCACATTGGCCGCTCCACTCTCTGCAACGGTTCATTTATCGTCTGCAAAGCTATGTCGCGCGCTGCAGTATGCGGAAACGCTAAAAGCACCATAGTAGAACACAGAAGAAGCTTCTATGTTGAAGTAATAGCCAGTAAGACGATGTACAATTGAAGTTTTAGTTGTCGATTATTCACTCTTTAGCCGGCTTTGGTGGCTTGGACATGACCAAGGACCTTAAGATTTTGCATGAAAGGAGGACTAGCAGCCGCGTTCCATGGGATACTGTGAAAAGTGTTCATATGTAGTAAAAACCTTAGAAATCCGTCCGTTTTCGTCATTTGTTATCGAATCGACTTAAAGCAAGATCGTCACATTGGCAGCTTTTCTCTCTGAGACGGTTACATTTATCGTCTGCAAAGCTATGTCGCGTGCTGCGGTGTGCGGAGACACTAAAAGCACCATAGTAGAACACAGAAGAAGCTTCTAAGTTGAAGTAATAGCCAGTAAGAAGTAGAACAATTCAAGTTTTAGTTGTCGATTATTCACTTTTTAGCCGGCTTTGGTGGCTTGGACATGAACTAGGACCTTAAGATTTTGCATGAATGGAGTACTTGCAGCCGCGTTGCACGGGAGAATGTGAAATATGTTCATATGTAGTAAAAACCTGAGAAATCCGTCCTTTTTCGTCATTTGTTATCGAATCGACTTGAAGCCAGATCGTCAAATTGGCCGCTTTTCTCTCTGAGACGGTTACATTTATCGTCTGCCAAGGTATGTCGCGTGCTGCGGTATGCGGAGACACTAAAAGCACCATAGTAGAACACAGAAGAAGCTTCTAAGTTGAAGTAATAGCCAGTAAGACGTAGTACAATTCAAGTTTTAGTTGTCGATCATTCACTTTTTAGCTGGCTTTGGTGGCTTCGACATGACCTAGGACCTTAAGATTTTGCATGAAAGAAGGACTAGCAGCCGCGTTGCATGGGAGAATGTGAAAAGTGTTCATATGTAGTAAAAACCACAGAAATCCGTCCGTTTTCGTCATTTGTTATCGAATCGACTTAAAGCCAGATCGTCACATTGGCCGCTTTTCTCTATGAGACTGTTACATTTATCGTCTGCAAAGCTATGTAGCGTGCTGCCGTCTGCGGAGACCCTAAAAGCACCATAGGAGAACACAGAAGAAGCTTCTAAGTTGAAGTAATAGCCAGTAAGAAGTAGTACAATTGAAGTTTTAATTGTCGATTATTCACTTTTTAGCCGGCTATGGTGGCTCGGACATGACCTAGGACATTAAGATTTTGCATGAAAGGAGGACTAGCAGCCGCGTTGCACTGGAGAATGTGAAAAGTGTTCATATGTGGTAAAATCCTGAGAAATCCGTCCGTTTTCGTCATTTGTTATCGATTCGACTTAAAGATAGATCGTGACATTGGCCGCTCTTCTCTCTGAAACGGTTACATTTATCGTCTACAGAGCTGTGTCGCGTGCTGCGGTATGCGGAAACACTAAAAGCACCATAGTAGAGCACAGAAGAAGCTTCTAAGTTGAAGTAATAGCCAGTAAGAAGTAGTATAATTGAAGTTTTAGTTGTCGATCATTCACTTTTTAGCTGGCTTTGGTGGCTTAGACATGACCTAGGACCTTAAGATTTTGCATGAAAGGAGGACTAGCAGCCGCGTTGCATGGGAGAATGTGAAAAGTGTTCATATGTAGTAAAAACCACAGAAATCCGTCCGTTTTCGTCATTTGTTATCGAATCGACTTAAAGCCAGATCGTCACATTGGACGCTTTTCGCTCTGAGACGGTTACATTTATCGTCTGCAAAGCTATGTCGCGTGCTGCGGTATGCGGAGACACTAAAAGCACCTTAGTAGAACACAGAAGAAGCTTCTAAGTTCAAGTAATAGCCAGTAAGAAGTAATACAATTCAAATTTTAGTTGTCGATTATTCACATTTTAGCCGGCTTTGGTGGCTTGCACATGACCTATGACCTTAAGATTTTGCATGAAAGGAGGACTAGCAGCCGCGTTGCATGGGAGAATGTGAAAAGTGTTCATATGTAGTAAAAACCTGAGAAATCCGTCCGTTTTCGTCATTTGTTATCTAATCGACTGAAAGCCAGATCGTCACATTGGCCGCTTTTCTCTCTGAGACGGTTACATTTATCGTCTGCAAAGCTATGTCGCGTGCTGCGGTATGCGGACACACTAAAAGCACCATAGTAGAACACAGAAGAAGTTTCTAAGTTGAAGTAATAGCCAGTAAGAAGTAGTAAAATTCAAGTTTTAGTTATCGATTATTGACTTTTCAGCCGGCTTTGGTAGCTTGGACATGACCTAGGACCTTAAGATTTTGCATGAAAGGGGGTCTAGCAGCCGTGTTGCATGGGAGAATGTGAAAAGTGTTCATATGTAGTAAAAACCTGAGAAATCCGTCCGTTTTCGTCATTTGTTATCGAATCGACTTAAAGCCAGATCGTCACATTGGCCGCTTTTCTCTCTGAGACGGTTACATTTATCGTCTGCAAAGCTATGTCGCGTGCTGCGGTGTGCGGAGACACTAAAAGCACCATAGTAGAACACAGAAGAAGCTTCTAAGTTGAAGTAATAGCCAGTAAGAAGTAGTAGAATTCAAGTTTTAGTTGTCGATTATTCACTTTTTAGCCGGCTTTGGTGGCTTTTACATGACCTAGGACCTTAAGATTTTGCATGAAAGGAGGTCTAGCAGCCGCGTTGCATGGGAGAATGTGAAAAGTGTTCATATGTAGTAAAAACCTGAGAAATCCGTCCGTTTTCGTCATTTGTTATCGAATCGCCTTAAAGCCAGATCGTCACATTGGCCGCTCTACTCTCTGAAACGGTTACACTTATCGTCTGCAAAGCTATGTCGCGTGCTGCGGTATGCCGAAACACTAAAAGCACCATAGTAGAACACAGAAGAAGCTTCTAAGTTGAAGTAATAGCCAGTAAGAAGTAGTACAATTTAAGTTTTAGTTGTCGATTATTCTCATTTTAGCCCGCTTTGGTGGCTTGGACATGACCTAGGACCTTAAGATTTTGCATGAAAGGAGGACTAGCAGCCGCATTGGACGGGAGAATGTGAAAAGTGTTCATATGTAGTAAAAACCTGAGAAATCCGTCCGTTTTCGTCATTTGTTATCGAATCGACTTAAAGCCAGATCGTCACATTGGCCGCTCTTCTCTCTGAAACGGTTACATTTATCGTCTGCAAAGCTATGTCGCGTGCTGCGGTGTGCGGAGACTCTAAAAGCACCATAGTAGAACACAGAAGAAGCTTCCAAGTAGGAGTAATAGCCAGTAAGAAGTAGTACAATTCAAGTTTTAGTTGTCGATTATTCACATTTTAGCCGGCTTTGGTGGCTTGGACATGACCTAGGTCCTCAAGATTTTGCATGAAAGGAGTACTTGCAGCCGCGTTGCACGGGAGAATGTGAAATGTGTTCATATGTAGTAAAAACCTGAGAAATCCGTCCGTTTTCGTCATTTGTTATCGAATCGACTTAAAGCCAGATCGTCACATTGGCCGCTCCACTCTCTGCAACGGTTCATTTATCGTCTGCAAAGCTATGTCGCGCGCTGCAGTATGCGGAAACGCTAAAAGCACCATAGTAGAACACAGAAGAAGCTTCTAAGTTGAAGTAATAGCCAGTAAGAGGTAGTACAATTCAAGTTTTAGTTGTCGATTATTCACTTTTTATCCGGCTTTGGTGGCTTTGACATGACCTAGGACGTTAAGATTTTGCATGAAAGGAGGACTGGCAGCCGCGTTGCACGGGAGAATGTGAAAAGTGTTCATATGTAGTAAAAACCTGAGAAATCCGTCCGTTTTCGTCATCTGTGATCGAATCGCCTTAAAGCCAGATGGTTACATTGGCCGCTCTACTCTCTGAAACTCTTACACTTATCGTCTGCAAAGCTATGTCGCGTGCTGCGGTATGCCGAAACACTAAAAGCACCATAGTAGAACACAGAAGAAGCTTCTAAGTTGAAGTAATAGCCAGTAAGATGTAGTACAATTTAAGTTTTAGTTGTCGATTATTCACATTTTAGCCGGCTTTGGTGGCTTGGACATGACCTAGGACCTTACGATTTTGCATGAAAGGAGGACTAGCAGCCGCGTTGGACGGGAGAATGTGAAAAGTGTTCATATGTAGTAAAAACCTGAGAAATCCGTCCGTTTTCGTCATTTGTTATCGAATCGACTTAAAGCCAGATCGTCACATTGGCCGCTCTTCTCTCTGAAACGGTTACATTTATCGTCTGCAAAGCTATGTCGCGTGCTGCGGTATGCTGAAACACTAAAAGCACCATAGTAGAACACAGAAGAAGCTTCTCAGTTGAAGTAATAGCCAGTAAGAAGTAGTACGATTCAAGTTTTAGTTATCGATTATTCACTTTTTAGCCGGCTTTGGTGGCTTTTACATGACCTAGGACCTTAAGATTTTGCATGAAAGGAGGTCTAGCAGCCGCGATGCATGGGAGAATGTGAAAAGTGTTCATATGTAGTAAAAAACCTGAGAAATCCGTCCGTTTTCGTCATTTGTTATCGAATCGACTTGAAGCCAGATCGTCACATTGGCCGCTTTTCTCTCTGAGACGGTTACATTTATCGTCTGCAAAGCTATGTCGCGTGCTGCGGTATGCGGAGACACGAAAAGCGCCATAGTAGAACAAAGAAGAAGTTTCTAAGTTGAAGTAATAGCCAGTAAGAAGTAGTACAATTCAAGTTTTAGTTGTCGATTATTCACTTTTTAGCCGGCTTTGGTGGCTTGGACATGACCTAGGACCTTACGTATTTGCATGAAAGGAGGACTAGCAGCCGCGTTGGACGGGAGAATGTGAAATGTGTTCATATGTAGTAAAAACCTGAGATATCCGTCCGTTTTCGTCATTTGTTATCGAATCGACTTAAAGCCAGATCGTCACATTGGCCGCTTTTCTCTCTGAGACGGTTACATTTATCGTCTGCAAAGCTATGTCGCGTGCTGCGGTATGCGGAGACACTAAAAGCACCATAGTAGAACACAGAAGAAGCTTCTCAGTTGAAGTAATAGCCAGTAAGAAGTAGTACGATTCAAGTTTTAGTTATCGATTATTCACTTTTTAGCCGGCTTTGGTGGCTTTTACATGACCTAGGACCTTAAGATTTTGCATGAAAGGAGGTCTAGCAGCCGCGATGCATGGGAGAATGTGAAAAGTGTTCATATGTAGTAAAAAACCTGAGAAATCCGTCCGTTTTCGTCATTTGTTATCGAATCGACTTGAAGCCAGATCGTCACAGTGGCCGCTCTTCTCTCTGAAACGGTTACATTTATCGTCTGCAAAGCTATGTCGCGTGCTGCGGTGTGCGGAGACACTAAAAGCACCATAGTAGAACACAGAAGAAGCTTCTAAGTTGAAGTAATAGTTAGTAAGAAGTAGTACAATTCAAGTTTTAGTTGTCGATTATTCACTTTTCAGCCGGCTTTGGTGGCTTGGACTTGACCTAGGACCTTAAGATTTTGCATGAAAGGAGGTCTAGCAGCCGCGTTGCATGGGAGAATGTGAAAAGTGTTCATATGTAGTAAAAACCTGAGAAACCCGTCCGTTTTCGTCATTTGTTATCGAATCGACTTAAAGCCAGATCGTCACATTGGCCGCTTTTCTCTCTGAGACGGTTACATTTATCGTCTGCAAAGCTACGTCGCATGCTGCGGTGTGCGGAGACTCTAAAAGCACCATAGTAGAACACAGAAGAAGCTTCCAAGTTGGAGTAATAGCCAGTAAGAAGTAGTACAAATCAAGTTTTAGTTGTCGATTATTCACATTTTAGCCGGCTTTGGTGGCTTGGACATGACCTAGGACCTTAAGATTTTGCATGAAAGGAGGACTAGCAGCCGCGTTGCATGGGAGAATGTGAAAAGTGTTTATATGTAGTAAAAACCTGAGAAATCCGTCCGTTTTCGTCATTTGTTATCGAATCGACTTAAAGCCAGATCGTCACATTGGCCGCTCTTCTCTCTGAAACGCTTAAATTTATCGTCTACAAAGCCATGTCGCGTGCTGCGGTATGCGGAAACACTAAAAGCACCATAGTAGAACAGAGAAGAAGCTTCTAAGTTGAAGTAATAGCCAGTAAGAAGTAGTACAATTCAAGTTTTAGTTGTCGATTATTCACTTTTTAGAAAGCTTTGGTGGCTTGGACATGACCTAGGTCCTCAAGATTTTGCATGAAAGGAGGACTAGCAGCCGCGTTGCATGGGAGAATGTGAAAAGTGTTCATATGTAGTAAAAACCTGAGAAATTCGTCCGTTTTCGTCATTTGTTATCGAATCGATTTAAAGCCAGATCGTCACAGTGGCCGCTCTTCTCTCTGAAACGGTTACATTTATCGTCTGCAAAGCTATGTCGCGTGCTGCGATATGCGGTAACACTAAAAGCACCATAGTAGAACACAGAAGAAGCTTCTATGTTGAAGAAATAGCCAGTAAGAAGTAGTACAATTCAACTTTTAGTTGTCGATTATTCACTTTTTAGATGACTTTGGTGGCTTGGACATGACCTAGGACCTTAAGATTTTGCATGAAAGGAGGACTGGCAGCCGCGTTGCACAGGAGAATGTGAAAAGTGTTCATATGTAGTAAAAACCTGAGAAATTCGTCCGTTTTCGTCATTTGTTATCGAATCGACTTAAAGCCAGATCGTCACATTGGCCGGTTTTCTCTCTGAGACGGTTACATTTATCGTCTGCAAAGTTATGTCGCGTGCTGCGGTATGCGGAGACACTAAAAGCACCATAGTAGAACACAGAAGAAGCTTCTAAGTTGAAGTAATAGCCAGTAAGAAGTAGTACAATTCAAGTTTTAGTTATCGATTATTCACTTTTTAGCCGGCTTTGGTGGCTTTTACATGACCTAGGACCTTAAGATTTTGCATGAAAGGAGGACTAGCAGCCGCGTTGCACGGGAGAATGTAAAAAGTGTTCATATGTAGTAAAAACCTGCGAAATCCGTCCGTTTTCGTCATTTGTTATCAAATCGACTTGAAGCCAGATCGTCACATTGGCCGCTCTTCTCTCTGAAACGGTTACATTTATCGTCTGCAAAGCTATGTCGCGTGCTGCGATATGCGGTAACACTAAAAGCACCATAGTAGAACACAGAAGAAGCTTCTATGTTGAAGAAATAGCCAGTAAGAAGTAGTACAATTCAACTTTTAGTTGTCGATTATTCACTTTTTAGATGACTTTGGTGGCTTGGACATGACCTAGGACCTTAAGATTTTGCATGAAAGGAGGACTGGCAGCCGCGTTGCACAGGAGAATGTGAAAAGTGTTCATATGTAGTAAAAACCTGAGAAATCCGTCCGTTTTCGTCATTTGTTATCGAATCGACTTAAAGCCAGATCGTCACATTGGCAGCTCTTCTCTCTTAAACGGTTACATTTATCGTCTGCAAAGCTATGTCGCGTGCTGCGGTATGCTGAAACACTAAAAGCACCATAGTAGAACACAGAAGAAGCTTCTCAGTTGAAGTAATAGCCAGTAAGAAGTAGTACGATTCAAGTTTTAGTTATCGATTATTCACTTTTTAGCCGGCTTTGGTGGCTTTTACATGACCTAGGACCTTAAGATTTTGCATGAAAGGAGGTCTAGCAGCCGCGTTGCATGGGAGAATGTGAAAAGTGTTCATATGTAGTAAAAAACCTGAGAAATCCGTCCGCTTTCGTCACTTGTTATCGAATCGACTTAAAGTCAGATCGTCACATTGGCCGCTTTTCTCTCTGAGACGGTTACATTTATCGTCTGCAAAGCTATGTCGCGTGCTGCGGTATGCGGAGACACTGAAAGTACCATAGTAGAACACAGAAGAAGCTTCTAAGTTGAAGTAATAGCCAGTAAGAAGTTATACGATTGAAGTTTTAGTAGTCGATTATTCACATTTTAGCCGGCTTTGGTGGCTTGGACATGACCTAGGACGTTAAGATTTTGCATGAAAGGAGGACTAGCAGCCGCGTTGCACGGGAGAATGTGAAAAGTGTTCATATGTAGTAAAAACTTGCGAAATCCATCCGTTTTCGTCATTTGTTATCGAATCGATTTAAAGCCAGATCGTCACAGTGGCCGCTCTTCTCTCTGAAACGGTTACATTTATCGTCTGCAAAGCTATGTCGCGTGCTGCGGTGTGCGGAGACACTAAAAGCACCATAGTAGAACACAGAAGAAGCTTCTAAGTTGAAGTAATAGTTAGTAAGAAGTAGTACAATTCAAGTTTTAGTTGTCGATTATTCACTTTTCAGCCGGCTTTGGTGGCTTGGACTTGACCTAGGACCTTAAGATTTTGCATGAAAGGAGGTCTAGCAGCCGCGTTGCATGGGAGAATGTGAAAAGTGTTCATATGTAGTAAAAACCTGAGAAACCCGTCCGTTTTCGTCATTTGTTATCGAATCGACTTAAAGCCAGATCGTCACATTGGCCGCTTTTCTCTCTGAGACGGTTACATTTATCGTCTGCAAAGCTACGTCGCATGCTGCGGTGTGCGGAGACTCTAAAAGCACCATAGTAGAACACAGAAGAAGCTTCCAAGTTGGAGTAATAGCCAGTAAGAAGTAGTACAAATCAAGTTTTAGTTGTCGATTATTCACTTTTTAGCCGGCTTTGGTGGCTTTTACATGACCTAGGACCTTAAGATTTTGCATGAAAGGAGGACTAGCAGCCGCGTTGCACGGGAGAATGTAAAAAGTGTTCATATGTAATAAAAACCTGCGAAATCCGTCCGTTTTCGTCATTTGTTATCAAATCGACTTGAAGCCAGATCGTCACATTGGCCGCTCTTCTCTCTGAAACGGTTACGTTTATCGTCTGCAAAGCTATGTCGCGTGCTGCGATATGCGGTAACACTAAAAGCACCATAGTAGAACACAGAAGAAGCTTCTATGTTGAAGAAATAGCCAGTAAGAAGTAGTACAATTCAACTTTTAGTTGTCGATTATTCACTTTTTAGATGACTTTGGTGGCTTGGACATGACCTAGGACCTTAAGATTTTGCATGAAAGGAGGACTGGCAGCCGCGTTGCACAGGAGAATGTGAAAAGTGTTCATATGTAGTAAAAACCTGAGAAACCCGTCCGTTTTCGTCATTTGTTATCGAAACGACTTAAAGCCAGATCGTCACATTGGCCGCTTTTCTCTCTGAGAAGGTTACATTTATTGTCTGCATAGCTATGTCGCGTGCTGCGGTATGCGGAGACACTAAAAGCACCATAGTAGAACACAGAAGAAGCTTCTAAGTTGAAGTAATAGCCAGTAAGAAGTAGTACAATTCAAGTTTTAGTTGTCGATTATTCACTTTTTAGCCGGCTTTGGTGGCTTGGAGATGACCTAGGACCTTAAGAATTTGCATGAAAGGAGTACTTGCAGCCGCGTTGCACGGGAGAATGTGAAATGTGTTCATATGTAGTAAAAACCTGAGAAATCCGTCCGTTTTCGTCATTTGTTCTCGAATCGACTTAAAGCCGGATCGTCACATTGGCCGCCTTTCTCTCTGAGAAGGTTACATTTATCATCTGCAAAACTATGTCGCGTGCTGCGGTATGCGGAGACACTAAAAGCACCATAGTAGAACGCAGAAGAAGCTTCTAAGTTGAAGTAATAGCCAGTAAGAAGTAATACAATTCAAGTTTTAGTTGTCGATTATTCACATTTTAGCCGGCTTTGGTGGCTTGGACATGACCTAGCACCTTAAGATTTTGCATGAAAGGAGGACTAGCAGCCGCGTTGCTCGGGAGAATGTGAAAACTGTTCATATGTAGTAAAAACCTGAGAAATCCGTCAGTTTTCGTCATTTGTTATCGAATCGACTTAAAGCAGATCGTCAATTTGGCCGCTTTTCTCTCTGAGACGGTTACATTTATCGTCTGCAAAGCTATGTCGCATGCTGCGGTATGCGGAGACACTAAAAGCACCATAGTAGAATACAGAAGAAGCTTCTAAGTTGAAGTAATAGCCAGTAAGAAGTAGTGCAATTCAAGTTTTAGTTATCGATTATTCACTTTTTAGCCGGCTTTGGCGGCTTTTACATGACCTAGGACCTTAAGATTTTGCATGAAAGGAGGTCTAGCAGCCGCGTTGTATGGGAGAATGTGAAAAGTGTTCATATGTAGTAAAAACCTGAGAAATCCGTCCGTTTTCGTCATTTTTTATCGAATCGACTTAAAGCCAGATCGTCACATTGGCCGCTTTTCTCTCTGAGACGGTTACATTTATCGTCTGCAAAGCTATGTCGCGTGCTGCGGTCTGCGGAGACACTAAAAGCACCATAGGAGAACACAGAAGAAGCTTTTAAGTTGAAGTAAAAGAAAGTAAGAAGTAGCACAATTGAAGTTTTAGTTGTCGTTTATTCACTTTTTAGCCGGCTTTGGTGGCCTGGACATGACCTAGGACCTTAAGATTTTGCATGAAAGGAGGTCTAACAGCCGAGTTGCATGGCAGAATGTGAAAAGTGTTCATATGTAGTAAAAACCTAGGAAATCCGTCCGTTTTCGTCATTTGTTATCGAATCGACTTAAAGCCAGATCGTCACATTGGCCGCCTTTCTCACTGAGAAGGTTACATTTATCATCTGCAAAACTATGTCGCGTGCTGCGGTATGCGGAGACACTAAAAGCACCATAGTAGAACGCAGAAGAAGCTTCTAAGTTGAAGTAATAGCCAGTAAGAAGTAATACAATTCAAGTTTTAGTTGTCGATTATTCACATTTTAGCAGGCTTTGGTGGCTTGGACATGACCTAGCACCTTAAGATTTTGCATGAAAGGAGGACTAGCAGCCGCGTTGCTCGGGAGAATGTGAAAACTGTTCATATGTAGTAAAAACCTGAGAAATCCGTCAGTTTTCGTCATTTGTTATCGAATCGACTTAAAGCCAGATCGTCAATTTGGCCGCTTTTCTCTCTGAGACGGTTACATTTATCGTCTGCAAAGCTATGTCGCATGCTGCGGTATGCGGAGACACTAAAAGCACCATAGTAGAATACAGAAGAAGCTTCTAAGTTGAAGTAATAGCCAGTAAGAAGTAGTGCAATTCAAGTTTTAGTTATCGATTATTCACTTTTTAGCCGGCTTTGGCGGCTTTTACATGACCTAGGACCTTAAGATTTTGCATGAAAGGAGGTCTAGCAGCCGCGTTGTATGGGAGAATGTGAAAAATGTTCATATGTAGTAAAAACCTGAGAAATCCGTCCGTTTTCGTCATTTTTTATCGAATCGACTTAAAGCCAGATCGTCACATTGGCCGCTTTTCTCTCTGAGACGGTTACATTTATCGTCTGCAAAGCTATGTCGCGTGCTGCGGTCTGCGGAGACACTAAAAGCACCATAGGAGAACACAGAAGAAGCTTTTAGGTTGAAGTAAAAGAAAGTAAGAAGTAGCACAATTGAAGTTTTAGTTGACGTTTATTCACTTTTTAGCCGGCTTTGGTGGTCTGGACATGACCTAGGACCTTAAGATTTTGCATGAAAGGAGGACTAGCAGCCGAGTTGCATGGCAGAATGTGAAAAGTGTTCATATGTAGTAAAAACCTAGGAAATCCGTCCGTTTTCGTCATTTGTTATCGAATCGACTTAAAGCCAGATCGTCACATTGGCCGCCTTTCTCACTGAGAAGGTTACATTTATCATCTGCAAAACTATGTCGCGTGCTGCGGTATGCGGAGACATTAAAAGCACCATAGTAGAACGCAGAAGAAGCTTCTAAGTTGAAGTAATAGCCAGTAAGAAGTAATACAATTCAAGTTTTAGTTGTCGATTATTCACATTTTAGCCGGCTTTGGTGGCTTGGACATGACCTAGCACCTTAAGATTTTGCATGAAAGGAGGACTAGCAGCCGCGTTGCTCGGGAGAATGTGAAAACTGTTCATATGTAGTAAAAACCTGAGAAATCCGTCAGTTTTCGTCATTTGTTATCGAATCGACTTAAAGCAGGATCGTCAATTTGGCCGCTTTTCTCTCTGAGACGGTTACATTTATCGTCTGCAAAGCTATGTCGCATGCTGCGGTATGCGGAGACACTAAAAGCACCATAGTAGAATACAGAAGAAGCTTCTAAGTTGAAGTAATAGCCAGTAAGAAGTAGTGCAATTCAAGTTTTAGTTATCGATTATTCACTTTTTAGCCGGCTTTGGCGGCTTTTACATGACCTAGGACCTTAAGATTTTGCATGAAAGGAGGTCTAGTAGCCGCGTTGTATGGGAGAATGTGAAAAATGTTCATATGTAGCAAAAACCTGAGAAATCCGTCCGTTTTCGTCATTTTTTATCGAGTCGACTTAAAGCCAGATCGTCACATTGGCCGCTTTTCTCTCTGAGACGGTTACATTTATCGTCTGCAAAGCTATGTCGCGTGCTGCGGTCTGCGGAGACACTAAAAGCACCATAGGAGAACACAGAAGAAGCTTTTAAGTTGAAGTAAAAGAAAGTAAGAAGTAGCACAATTGAAGTTTTAGTTGTCGCTTATTCACTTTTTAGCCGGCTTTGGTGGCCTGGACATGACCTAGGACCTTAAGATTTTGCATGAAAGGAGGACTAGCAGCCGCGTTGCATGGCAGAATGTGAAAAGTGTTCATATGTGGTAAAAACCTGAGAAATGCGTCCGTTTTCGTCATTTGTTATCGAATCGACTTAAAGCCAGATCGTCACATTGGCCGCCTTTCTCTCTGAGAAGGTTACATTTATTGTCTGCAAAGCTATGTCGCGTGCTGCAGTATGCGGAGACACTAAAAGCACCATAGAAGAACACAGATGATGCTTCTAAGTTGAAGTAATAGCCAGTAAGAAGTAGTACAATTAAAGTTTTAGTTGTCGATTATTCACTTTTTAGCCGGCTTTGGTGGCTTGGACATCACCTAGGACGTTAAGATTATGCATGAAAGGAGGACTTGCAGCCGCGTTGCACGGGAGAATGTGAAAAGTGTTCATATGTGGTAAAAACCTGAGAAATGCTTGCGTTTTCGTCATTTGTTATCGAATCGACTTAAAGGCAGATCGTCACATTGGCCGCTTTTCTCTCTGAGACGGTTACATTTATCGTCTGCAACGCTATGTCGCGTGCTGCAGTATGCGGAGACACTAAAAGCACCATAGTAGAACACAGAAGAAGCTTCTAAGTTGAAGTAATAGCCAGTAAGAAGTAATACAATTCAAGTTTTAGTTGTCGATTATTCACATTTTAGCCGGCTTTGGTGGCTTGGACATGACCTAGGACCTTAAGATTTTGCATGAAAGGAGGACTAGCAGCCGCGTTGCACGGGAGAATGTGAAAAGTGTTCATATGTAGCAAAAACCTGAGAATTCCGTCAGTTTTCGTCATTTGGTATCGAATCGACTTAAAGCCAGATCGTCACATTGGCTGCTCTTCTCTCTGAAACGGTTACATTTATCGTCTACAAAGCTATGTCGCGTGCTGCGTTATGCAGAAACACTAAAAGCACCATAGTAGAACACAGAAGAAGCTTCTATGTTGAAGTAATAGCCAGTAAGAAGTAGTACAATTGAAGTTTTAGTTGTCGATTATTCACTTTTTAGCCGGCTTTGGTGGCTTGGACATGAGGTGGAACCATAAGATTTTGCATGAAAGGAAGACTAGCAGCCAAGTTGCACGGGAGAAAGTGAAAAGTGTTCATATGTAGTAAAAACCTGAGAAATCCGTCCGTTTTCGTCATTTTTTATCGAATCGACTTAAAGCCAGATCGTCACATTGGCTGCTTTTCTCTCTGAGACTTTTACATTTATCGTCTGCAAAGCTATGTCGCGTGCTGCGGTCTGCAGAAACACTAAAAGCACCATAGTAGAACACAGAAGAAGCTTCTAAGTTGAATTAATAGCCAGTAAGAAGTAGTACAATTCAACTTTTAGTTGTCGATTATTCACTTTTTAGATGACTTTGGTGGCTTGGACATGACCTAGGACCTTAAGATTTTGCATGAAAGGAGGACTGGCAGCCGCGTTGCACGGGAGAATGTGAAAAGTGTTCATATGTAGTAAAAACCTGAGAAACCCGTCCGTTTTCGTCATTTGTTATCGAATCGACTTAAAGCCAGATCGTCACATTGGCCGCTTTTCTCTCTGAGAAGGTTACATTTATTGTCTGCATAGCTATGTCGCGTGCTGCGGTATGCGGAGACATTAAAAGTACCATAGTAGAACACAGAAGAAGGTCCTAAGTTGAAGTAATAGCCAGTAAGAAGTAGTACAATTCAAGTTTTAGTTGTCGATTATTCACTTTTTAGCCGGCTTTGGTGGCTTGGACATGACCAAGGACCTTAAGAATTTGCATGAAAGGAGTACTTGCAGCCGCGTTGCACGGGAGAATGTGAAATGTGTTCATATGTAGTAAAAACCTGAGAAATCCGTCCGTTTTCGTCATTTGTTATCGAATCGACTTAAAGCCAGATCGTCACATTGGCCGCCTTTCTCTCTGAGAAGGTTACATTTATTGTCTGCAAAGCTATGTCGCGTGCTGCGGTATGCGGAGACACTAAAAGCACCATAGAAGAACACAGAAGATGCTTCTAAGTTGAAGTAATAGCCAGTAAGAAGTAGTTCAATTCAAGTTTTAGTTGGTGATTATTCACTTTTTAGCCGGCTTTGGTGGCTTGGACATGACCTAGGACGTTAAGATTTTGCATGAAAGGAGGACTAGCATCCGCGTTGCATGGGAGAATGTGAAAAGTGTTCATATGTAGTAAAAACCTGAGAAATCCGTCCGTTTTCGTCATTTGTTATCGAATCGACTTAAAGCCAGATCGTAAAATTGGCCGCTTTTCTCTCTGAGACGGTTACATTTATCGTCTGCAAAGCTATGTCGCGTGCTGCGGTATGCGGAGACACTAAACGCACCATAGTAGAACACAGAAGAAGCTTCTAAGTTGAAGTAATAGCCAGTAATAAGTAGTACAATTCAAGTTTTAGTTGTCGATTATTCACTTTTTGGCCGGCATTGGTAGCTCGGACATCACCTAGGACGTTAAGATTTTGCATGAAAGGAGGACTGGCAGCCGCGTAGCACGGGGGAATATAAAAAGTGTTCATATGTAGTAAAAACCTGAGAAATCCGTCCGTTTTCGTCATTTGTTATCGAATCGACTTAAAGCCAGATCGTCACATAACCGCTCTTCTCTCTGAAACGGTTACACTTATCGTCTGCAAATCTATGTCGCCTGCTGTGGTATGCGGAGACACTAAAAGCACCATAGTAGAACACTGAAGAAGCTTCTAAGCTGAAGCAATAGCCAGTAAGAAGTAGTACAATTGAAGTTTTAGTTGTCGATTATTCACTTTTTAGCCGGCTTTGGTGGCTTGGACATGACCTAGGATAATAAGATTTTGCATGAAAGGAGGACTAACAGCCGCGTTGCACGGGAGAATGTGAAAAGTGTTCATATGTAGTAAAAACCTGAGTAATCCGTCCGTTTTCGTCATTTGTTATCGAATCGTCTTAAAGCCAGATCGTCACATTGGCCGCTTTTCTCTCTGAGACGGTTACATTTATCGTCTGCAACGCTATGTCGCGTGCTGCGGTATGCGGAGACACTAAAAGCACCATAGTAGAACACAGAAGAAGCTTCTAAGTTGAAGTAATAGCCAGTAAGAAGTAATACAATTCAAGTTTTAGTTGTCGATTATTCACATTTTAGCAGGCTTTGGTGGCTTGGACATGACCTAGGACCTTAAGATTTTGCATGAAAGGAGGACTAGCAGCCGCGTTGGACGGGAGAATGTGAAAAGTGTTCATATGTAGTAAAAACCTGAGAAATCCGTCCGTTTTCGTCATTTGTTATCGAATCGACTTTAAGCCAGATCGTCACATTGGCCGCTCTTCTCTCTGAAACGGTTACATTTATCGTCTACAAAGCTATGTCGCGTGCTGCGTTATGCGGAAACACTAAAAGCACCATAATAGAACACAGAAGAAGCTTCTATGTAGAAGTAATAGATAGTAAGAAGTAGTACAATTGAAGTTTTAGTTGTCGATTATTCACTTTTTAGCCGGCTTTGGTGGCTTGGATAGGAGGTGGAACCATAAGATTTTGCATGAAAGGAAGACTAGCAGCCATGTTGCACGGGAGAATGTGAAAAGTGGTCATATGTAGTAAAAACCTGAAAAATGCGTCCGTTTTCGTCATTTGTTATCGAATCGAATTAAAGCCACATAGTCACATTGGCTGCTTTTCTCTCTGAGACTGTTACATTTATCGTCTGCAAAGCTATGTCGCGTGCTGCGGTATGCGGAGACACTAAAAGCACCATAGGAGAACACAGAAGAAGCTTCTAAGTTGAAGTAATAGCCAGTAAGAAGTAGTACAATTTAAGTTTTAGTTGTCGATTATTCACATTTTAGCCGGCTTTGGTGGCTTGGACATGACATAGGACCATAAGATTTTGCATGAAAGGAGGACTAGTTGCCGCGTTGTATGGGAGAAAGTGAAAAGAGTTCATATGTAGTAAAAACCTGAGAAATCCGTCCGTTTTCGTCATTTGTTATCGGATCGACTTAAAGCCAGTTCGTCACATTGGCCGCTTTTCTCTCTGAGACGGTTACATTTATCGTCTGCAAAGCTATGTCGCGTGCTGCGGTATGCGGAGACACTAAAAGCACCATAGTAGAACACAGAAGAAGCTTCTAAGTTGAAGTAATAGCCAGTAAGAAGTAGTACAATTGAAGTTTTAGTTGTCGATTATTCACTTTTTAGCCGGCTTTGGTGGCTTGGACATGACCTAGGACCATAAGATTTTGCATGAAAGGAGGACTAGCAGCCGCGTTGCACGGGAGAATGTGAGAAGTGTTCATATGTAGTAAAAGCCTGAGAAATCCGTCCGTTTTCGTCATTTGTTATCGAATCGACTTAAAGCCAGATCGTCACATTGGCCACTCTTCTCTCTGAATCGGTTACATTTATCGTCTGCAAAGCTATGTCGCGTGCTGCAATATGCGGAAACCCTAAAAGCACCATAGTAGAACACAGAAGAAACTTCTAAGTTGAAGTAATAGCCAGTAAGAAGTATTTCAATTCAAATTTAGTTGTCGATTATTCACTTTTTAGCCGGCTTTGGTGGCTTGGACATGACCTAGGACCTTAAGATTTTGCATGAAAGGAGTACTAGCAGCCGCGTTGCACGGGAGAATGTGAAAAGTGTTCATATGTAGTAAAAACCTGAGAAATCCGTCCGTTTTCGTCATTTGTTATCGAATCGACTTAAAGCCAGATCGTCACATTGGCCCCTCTTCTCTCTGAAACGGTTACATTTATCGTCTGCAAAGCTATGTCGCGTGCTGCGGTATGCGGAAACACTAAAAGCACCATAGTAGAACACAGAAGAAGCTTCTATGTTGATGTGATAGCCAGTAAGAAGTAGTACAATTAAAGTTTTAGTTGTCGATTATTCACTTTTTAGCCGGCTTTGGTGGCTTTTACATGACCAAGGACCTTAAGATTTTGCATGAAAGGAGGTCTAGCAGCCGCGTTGCACGGGAGAATGTGATAAGTGTTCATATGTAGTAAAAACCTGAGAAATCCGTCCGTTTTCGTCATTTGTTATCGAATCGACTTAAAGCCAGATCGTCACATTGGCCGCTTTTCTCTCTGAGACTGTTACATTTATCTTCTGCAAAGCTATGTCACGTGCTGCGGTCTGCGGAGACACTAAAAGCACCATAGGAGAACACAGAAGAAGCTTCTAAGTTGAAGTAATAGAAAGTAAGAAGTAGTATAATTGAAGTTTTAGTTGTCGATTATTCACTTTTTAGCCGGCTTTGGTGGCTTGGACATGACCTAGGACCTTAAGATTTTGCATGAAAGGAGGACTAGCAGCCGCGTTGCATGGCAGAATCTGAAAAGTGTTCATATGTGGTAAAAACCAGAGAAATGCGTCCGTTTTCGTCATTTGTTATCGAATTGACTTGAAGCCAGATCGTCACATTGGCCGCTTTTCTCTCTGAGACGGTTACATTTATCGTCTGCAAAGCTATGTCGCGTGCTGCGGTATGCGGAGACACTAAAAGCACCATAGTAGAACACAGAAGAAGCTTCTAAGTTGAGGTAATAGCCAGTAAGAAGTAGTAAAATTGAAGTTTTAGTTGTCGATTATTCACTTTTTAGCCGGCTTTGGTGGCTTGGACATGACCTGGGACCATAAGATTTTACATGAAAAGAGGACTGGCAGCCGCGATGTACGGGAGAATGTGAAAAGTGTTCATATGTGGTAAAAACCTGATATATCCGTCCGTTTTCGTCATATGTTATCGAATCGACTTAAAGGCAAATCGTCACATTGGCCGCTTTTCTCTCTGAGACGGTTACATTTATCGTCTGCAACGCTATGTCGCGTGCTGCGGTATGCGGAGACACTAAAAGCACCATAGTAGAAAAACAGAAGAAACTTCTAAGTTGAAGTAATAGCCAGTAAGAAGAAATACAATTAAAGTTTTAGTTGTCGATTATTCACTTTTTAGCCGGCTTTGGTGGCTTGGACATGACTTAGGACCATAAGATTTTGCATGAAAGGAGGACTAACAACCGCGTTGCACGGGAGAATGTGAAAAGTGTTCATATGTAGTAAAAACCTGAGAAATCCGTCCGTTTTCGTCATTTGTTATCGAATCGACTTAAAGCCAGATCGTCACATTGGCCGCTTTTCTCTCTGGGACGGTTACATTTATCGTCTGCAAAGCTATGTCGCGTGCTGCGGTATGCGGAGACACTAAAAGCACCATAGTAGAACACAGAAGAAACTTCAAAGTTGAATCAATAGCCAGTAAGAAGTAGTACAATTCAAGTTTTAGTTGTCGATTATTCACTTTTAGCCGGCTTTGGTGGCTTGGATATGACCTAGGACCATAAGATTTTACATGAAAGGAGGACTAGCAGACGCGTTGCACGGGAGAATGTGAAAAGTGTTCATATGTAGTAAAAACCTGAGAAATCCGTCCGTTTTCGTCATTTGTTATCGAATCGACTTAAAGCCACATAATCACATTGGCCGCTCTACTCTCTGAAACGGTTACATTTATCGTCTGCAAAGCTATGTCGCGTGCTGCAGTATGCGGAAACACTAAAAGCACCATAGTAGAACACAGAAGAAGCTTCTAAGTTGAAGTAATAGCCAGTAAGAAGTATTTCAAATCAAATTTAGTTGTCGATTATTCACTTTTTAGCCGGCTTTGGTGGCTTGGACATGACCAAGGACCTTAAGAATTTGCATGAAAGGAGTACTTGCAGCCGCGTTGCACGGGAGAATGTGAAATGTGTTCATATGTAGTAAAAACCTGAGAAATCCGTCCGTTTTCGTCATTTGTTATCGAATCGACTTAAAGCCAGATCGTAAAATTGGCCGCTTTTCTCTCTGAGACGGTTACATTTATCGTCTGCAAAGCTATGTCGCGTGCTGCGGTATGCGGAGACACTAAACGCACCATAGTAGAACACAGAAGAAGCTTCTAAGTTGAAGTAATAGCCAGTAATAAGTAGTACAATTCAAGTTTTAGTTGTCGATTATTCACTTTTTAGCCGGCATTGGTAGCTCGGACATCACCTAGGACGTTAAGATTTTGCATGAAAGGAGGACTGGCAGCCGCGTAGCACGGGGGAATATAAAAAGTGTTCATATGTAGTAAAAACCTGAGAAATCCGTCCGTTTTCGTCATTTGTTATCGAATCGACTTAAAGCCAGATCGTCACATAACCGCTCTTCTCTCTGAAACGGTTACACTTATCGTCTGCAAATCTATGTCGCCTGCTGTGGTATGCGGAGACAATAAAAGCACCATAGTAGAACACTGAAGAAGCTTCTAAGCTGAAGCAATAGCCAGTAAGAAGTAGTACAATTGAAGTTTTAGTTGTCGATTATTCACTTTTTAGCCGGCTTTGGTGGCTTGGACATGACCTAGGATAATAAGATTTTGCATGAAAGGAAGACTAACAGCCGCGTTGCACGGGAGAATGTGAAAAGTGTTCATATGTAGTAAAAACCTGAGTAATCCGTCCGTTTTCGTCATTTGTTATCGAATCGTCTTAAAGCCAGATCGTCACATTGGCCGCTTTTCTCTCTGAGACGGTTACATTTATCGTCTGCAACGCTATGTCGCGTGCTGCGGTATGCGGAGACACTAAAAGCACCATAGTAGAACACAGAAGAAGCTTCAAAGTTGAAGTAATAGCCAGTAAGAAGTAATACAATTCAAGTTTTAGTTGTCGATTATTCACATTTTAGCAGGCTTTGGTGGCTTGGACATGACCTAGGACCTTAAGATTTTGCATGAAAGGAGGACTAGCAGCCGCGTTGGACGGGAGAATGTGAAAAGTGTTCATATGTAGTAAAAACCTGAGAAATCCGTCCGTTTTCGTCATTTGTTATCGAATCGACTTTAAGCCAGATCGTCACATTGGCCACTCTTCTCTCTGAAACGGTTACATTTATCGTCTACAAAGCTATGTCGCGTGCTGCGTTATGCGGAAACACTAAAAGCACCATAATAGAACACAGAAGAAGCTTCTATGTAGAAGTAATAGATAGTAAGAAGTAGTACAATTGAAGTTTTAGTTGTCGATTATTCACTTTTTAGCCGGCTTTGGTGGCTTGGATAGGAGGTGGAACCATAAGATTTTGCATGAAAGGAAGACTAGCAGCCATGTTGCACGGGAGAATGTGAAAAGTGGTCATATGTAGTAAAAACCTGAAAAATGCGTCCGTTTTCGTCATTTGTTATCGAATCGAATTAAAGCCACATAGTCACATTGGCTGCTTTTCTCTCTGAGACTGTTACATTTATCGTCTGCAAAGCTATGTCGCGTGCTGCGGTATGCGGAGACACTAAAAGCACCATAGGAGAACACAGAAGAAGCTTCTAAGTTGAAGTAATAGCCAGTAAGAAGTAGTACAATTTAAGTTTTAGTTGTCGATTATTCACATTTTAGCCGGCTTTGGTGGCTTGGACATGACATAGGACCATAAGATTTTGCATGAAAGGAGGACTAGTTGCCGCGTTGCATGGGAGAAAGTGAAAAGAGTTCATATGTAGTAAAAACCTGAGAAATCCGTCCGTTTTCGTCATTTGTTATCGGATCGACTTAAAGCCAGTTCGTCACATTGGCCGCTTTTCTCTCTGAGACGGTTACATTTATCGTCTGCAAAGCTATGTCGCGTGCTGCGGTATGCGGAGACACTAAAAGCACCATAGTAGAACACAGAAGAAGCTTCTAAGTTGAAGTAATAGCCAGTAAGAAGTAGTACAATTGAAGTTTTAGTTGTCGATTATTCACTTTTTAGCCGGCTTTGGTGGCTTGGACATGACCTAGGACCATAAGATTTTGCATGAAAGGAGGACTAGCAGCCGCGTTGCACGGGAGAATGTGAGAAGTGTTCATATGTAGTAAAAGCCTGAGAAATCCGTCCGTTTTCGTCATTTGTTATCGAATCGACTTAAAGCCAGATCGTCACATTGGCCACTCTTCTCTCTGAATCGGTTACATTTATCGTCTGCAAAGCTATGTCGCGTGCTGCAGTATGCGGAAACCCTAAAAGCACCATAGTAGAACACAGAAGAAACTTCTAAGTTGAAGTAATAGCCAGTAAGAAGTATTTCAATTCAAATTTAGTTGTCGATTATTCACTTTTTAGCCGGCTTTGGTGGCTTGGACATGACCTAGGACCTTAAGATTTTGCATGAAAGGAGGACTAGCAGCCGCGTTGCACGGGAGAATGTGAAAAGTGTTCATATGTAGTAAAAACCTGAGAAATCCGTCCGTTTTCGTCATTTGTTATCGAATCGACTTAAAGCCAGATCGTCACATTGGCCCCTCTTCTCTCTGAAACGGTTACATTTATCGTCTGCAAAGCTATGTCGCGTGCTGCGGTATGCGGAAACACTAAAAGCACCATAGTAGAACACAGAAGAAGCTTCTATGTTGATGTGATAGCCAGTAAGAAGTAGTACAATTAAAGTTTTAGTTGTCGATTATTCACTTTTTAGCCGGCTTTGGTGGCTTTTACATGACCTAGGACCTTAAGATTTTGCATGAAAGGAGGTCTAGCAGCCGCGTTGCACGGGAGAATGTGATAAGTGTTCATATGTAGTAAAAACCTGAGAAATCCGTCCGTTTTCGTCATTTGTTATCGAATCGACTTAAAGCCAGATCGTCACATTGGCCGCTTTTCTCTCTGAGACTGTTACATTTATCTTCTGCAAAGCTATGTCACGTGCTGCGGTCTGCGGAGACACTAAAAGCACCATAGGAGAACACAGAAGAAGCTTCTAAGTTGAAGTAATAGAAAGTAAGAAGTAGTATAATTGAAGTTTTAGTTGTCGATTATTCACTTTTTAGCCGGCTTTGGTGGCTTGGACATGACCTAGGACCTTAAGATTTTGCATGAAAGGAGGACTAGCAGCCGCGTTGCATGGCAGAATCTGAAAAGTGTTCATATGTGGTAAAAACCAGAGAAATGCGTCCGTTTTCGTCATTTGTTATCGAATTGACTTGAAGCCAGATCGTCACATTGGCCGCTTTTCTCTCTGAGACGGTTACATTTATCGTCTGCAAAGCTATGTCGCGTGCTGCGGTATGCGGAGACACTAAAAGCACCATAGTAGAACACAGAAGAAGCTTCTAAGTTGAGGTAATAGCCAGTAAGAAGTAGTAAAATTGAAGTTTTAGTTGTCGATTATTCACTTTTTAGCCGGCTTTGGTGGCTTGGACATGACCTGGGACCATAAGATTTTACATGAAAAGAGGACTGGCAGCCGCGATGTACGGGAGAATGTGAAAAGTGTTCATATGTGGTAAAAACCTGATATATCCGTCCGTTTTCGTCATATGTTATCGAATCGACTTAAAGGCAAATCGTCACATTGGCCGCTTTTCTCTCTGAGACGGTTACATTTATCGTCTGCAACGCTATGTCGCGTGCTGCGGTATGCGGAGACACTAAAAGCACCATAGTAGAAAAACAGAAGAAACTTCTAAGTTGAAGTAATAGCCAGTAAGAAGAAATACAATTAAAGTTTTAGTTGTCGATTATTCACTTTTTAGCCGGCTTTGGTGGCTTGGACATGACTTAGGACCATAAGATTTTGCATGAAAGGAGGACTAACAACCGCGTTGCACGGGAGAATGTGAAAAGTATTCATATGTAGTAAAAACCTGAGAAATCCGTCCGTTTTCGTCATTTGTTATCGAATCGACTTAAAGCCACATAATCACATTGGCCGCTCTACTCTCTGAAACGGTTACATTTATCGTCTGCAAAGCTATGTCGCGTGCTGCAGTATGCGGAAACACTAAAAGCACCATAGTAGAACACAGAAGAAGCTTCTAAGTTGAAGTAATAGCCAGTAAGAAGTATTTCAAATCAAATTTAGTTGTCGATTATTCACTTTTTAGCCGGCTTTGGTGGCTTGGACATGACCAAGGACCTTAAGAATTTGCATGAAAGGAGTACTTGCAGCCGCGTTGCACGGGAGAATGTGAAATGTGTTCATATGTAGTAAAAACCTGAGAAATCCGTCCGTTTTCGTCATTTGTTATCGAATCGACTTAAAGCCAGATCGTCACATTGGCCGCCTTTCTCTCTGAGAAGGTTACATTTATTGTCTGCAAAGCTATGTCGCGTGCTGCGGTATGCGGAGACACTAAAAGCACCATAGAAGAACACAGAAGATGCTTCTAAGTTGAAGTAATAGCCAGTAAGAAGTAGTTCAATTCAAGTTTTAGTTGGTGATTATTCACTTTTTAGCCGGCTTTGGTGGCTTGGACATGACCTAGGACGTTAAGATTTTGCATGAAAGGAGGACTAGCATCCGCGTTGCATGGGAGAATGTGAAAAGTGTTCATATGTAGTAAAAACCTGAGAAATCCGTCCGTTTTCGTCATTTGTTATCGAATCGACTTAAAGCCAGATCGTAAAATTGGCCGCTTTTCTCTCTGAGACGGTTACATTTATCGTCTGCAAAGCTATGTCGCGTGCTGCGGTATGCGGAGACACTAAACGCACCATAGTAGAACACAGAAGAAGCTTCTAAGTTGAAGTAATAGCCAGTAATAAGTAGTACAATTCAAGTTTTAGTTGTCGATTATTCACTTTTTAGCCGGCATTGGTAGCTCGGACATCACCTAGGACGTTAAGATTTTGCATGAAAGGAGGACTGGCAGCCGCGTAGCACGGGGGAATATAAAAAGTGTTCATATGTAGTAAAAACCTGAGAAATCCGTCCGTTTTCGTCATTTGTTATCGAATCGACTTAAAGCCAGATCGTCACATAACCGCTCTTCTCTCTGAAACGGTTACACTTATCGTCTGCAAATCTATGTCGCCTGCTGTGGTATGCGGAGACACTAAAAGCACCATAGTAGAACACTGAAGAAGCTTCTAAGCTGAAGCAATAGCCAGTAAGAAGTAGTACAATTGAAGTTTTAGTTGTCGATTATTCACTTTTTAGCCGGCTTTGGTGGCTTGGACATGACCTAGGATAATAAGATTTTGCATGAAAGGAGGACTAACAGCCGCGTTGCACGGGAGAATGTGAAAAGTGTTCATATGTAGTAAAAACCTGAGTAATCCGTCCGTTTTCGTCATTTGTTATCGAATCGTCTTAAAGCCAGATCGTCACATTGGCCGCTTTTCTCTCTGAGACGGTTACATTTATCGTCTGCAACGCTATGTCGCGTGCTGCGGTATGCGGAGACACTAAAAGCACCATAGTAGAACACAGAAGAAGCTTCTAAGTTGAAGTAATAGCCAGTAAGAAGTAATACAATTCAAGTTTTAGTTGTCGATTATTCACATTTTAGCAGGCTTTGGTGGCTTGGACATGACCTAGGACCTTAAGATTTTGCATGAAAGGAGGACTAGCAGCCGCGTTGGACGGGAGAATGTGAAAAGTGTTCATATGTAGTAAAAACCTGAGAAATCCGTCCGTTTTCGTCATTTGTTATCGAATCGACTTTAAGCCAGATCGTCACATTGGCCGCTCTTCTCTCTGAAACGGTTACATTTATCGTCTACAAAGCTATGTCGCGTGCTGCGTTATGCGGAAACACTAAAAGCACCATAATAGAACACAGAAGAAGCTTCTATGTAGAAGTAATAGATAGTAAGAAGTAGTACAATTGAAGTTTTAGTTGTCGATTATTCACTTTTTAGCCGGCTTTGGTGGCTTGGATAGGAGGTGGAACCATAAGATTTTGCATGAAAGGAAGACTAGCAGCCATGTTGCACGGGAGAATGTGAAAAGTGGTCATATGTAGTAAAAACCTGAAAAATGCGTCCGTTTTCGTCATTTGTTATCGAATCGAATTAAAGCCACATAGTCACATTGGCTGCTTTTCTCTCTGAGACTGTTACATTTATCGTCTGCAAAGCTATGTCGCGTGCTGCGGTATGCGGAGACACTAAAAGCACCATAGGAGAACACAGAAGAAGCTTCTAAGTTGAAGTAATAGCCAGTAAGAAGTAGTACAATTTAAGTTTTAGTTGTCGATTATTCACATTTTAGCCGGCTTTGGTGGCTTGGACATGACATAGGACCATAAGATTTTGCATGAAAGGAGGACTAGTTGCCGCGTTGCATGGGAGAAAGTGAAAAGAGTTCATATGTAGTAAAAACCTGAGAAATCCGTCCGTTTTCGTCATTTGTTATCGGATCGACTTAAAGCCAGTTCGTCACATTGGCCGCTTTTCTCTCTGAGACGGTTACATTTATCGTCTGCAAAGCTATGTCGCGTGCTGCGGTATGCGGAGACACTAAAAGCACCATAGTAGAACACAGAAGAAGCTTCTAAGTTGAAGTAATAGCCAGTAAGAAGTAGTACAATTGAAGTTTTAGTTGTCGATTATTCACTTTTTAGCCGGCTTTGGTGGCTTGGACATGACCTAGGACCATAAGATTTTGCATGAAAGGAGGACTAGCAGCCGCGTTGCACGGGAGAATGTGAGAAGTGTTCATATGTAGTAAAAGCCTGAGAAATCCGTCCGTTTTCGTCATTTGTTATCGAATCGACTTAAAGCCAGATCGTCACATTGGCCACTCTTCTCTCTGAATCGGTTACATTTATCGTCTGCAAAGCTATGTCGCGTGCTGCAGTATGCGGAAACCCTAAAAGCACCATAGTAGAACACAGAAGAAACTTCTAAGTTGAAGTAATAGCCAGTAAGAAGTATTTCAATTCAAATTTAGTTGTCGATTATTCACTTTTTAGCCGGCTTTGGTGGCTTGGACATGACCTAGGACCTTAAGATTTTGCATGAAAGGAGGACTAGCAGCCGCGTTGCACGGGAGAATGTGAAAAGTGTTCATATGTAGTAAAAACCTGAGAAATCCGTCCGTTTTCGTCATTTGTTATCGAATCGACTTAAAGCCAGATCGTCACATTGGCCCCTCTTCTCTCTGAAACGGTTACATTTATCGTCTGCAAAGCTATGTCGCGTGCTGCGGTATGCGGAAACACTAAAAGCACCATAGTAGAACACAGAAGAAGCTTCTATGTTGATGTGATAGCCAGTAAGAAGTAGTACAATTAAAGTTTTAGTTGTCGATTATTCACTTTTTAGCCGGCTTTGGTGGCTTTTACATGACCTAGGACCTTAAGATTTTGCATGAAAGGAGGTCTAGCAGCCGCGTTGCACGGGAGAATGTGATAAGTGTTCATATGTAGTAAAAACCTGAGAAATCCGTCCGTTTTCGTCATTTGTTATCGAATCGACTTAAAGCCAGATCGTCACATTGGCCGCTTTTCTCTCTGAGACTGTTACATTTATCTTCTGCAAAGCTATGTCACGTGCTGCGGTCTGCGGAGACACTAAAAGCACCATAGGAGAACACAGAAGAAGCTTCTAAGTTGAAGTAATAGAAAGTAAGAAGTAGTATAATTGAAGTTTTAGTTGTCGATTATTCACTTTTTAGCCGGCTTTGGTGGCTTGGACATGACCTAGGACCTTAAGATTTTGCATGAAAGGAGGACTAGCAGCCGCGTTGCATGGCAGAATCTGAAAAGTGTTCATATGTGGTAAAAACCAGAGAAATGCGTCCGTTTTCGTCATTTGTTATCGAATTGACTTGAAGCCAGATCGTCACATTGGCCGCTTTTCTCTCTGAGACGGTTACATTTATCGTCTGCAAAGCTATGTCGCGTGCTGCGGTATGCGGAGACACTAAAAGCACCATAGTAGAACACAGAAGAAGCTTCTAAGTTGAGGTAATAGCCAGTAAGAAGTAGTAAAATTGAAGTTTTAGTTGTCGATTATTCACTTTTTAGCCGGCTTTGGTGGCTTGGACATGACCTGGGACCATAAGATTTTACATGAAAAGAGGACTGGCAGCCGCGATGTACGGGAGAATGTGAAAAGTGTTCATATGTGGTAAAAACCTGATATATCCGTCCGTTTTCGTCATATGTTATCGAATCGACTTAAAGGCAAATCGTCACATTGGCCGCTTTTCTCTCTGAGACGGTTACATTTATCGTCTGCAACGCTATGTCGCGTGCTGCGGTATGCGGAGACACTAAAAGCACCATAGTAGAAAAACAGAAGAAACTTCTAAGTTGAAGTAATAGCCAGTAAGAAGAAATACAATTAAAGTTTTAGTTGTCGATTATTCACTTTTTAGCCGGCTTTGGTGGCTTGGACATGACTTAGGACCATAAGATTTTGCATGAAAGGAGGACTAACAACCGCGTTGCACGGGAGAATGTGAAAAGTGTTCATATGTAGTAAAAACCTGAGAAATCCGTCCGTTTTCGTCATTTGTTATCGAATCGACTTAAAGCCAGATCGTCACATTGGCCGCTTTTCTCTCTGGGACGGTTACATTTATCGTCTGCAAAGCTATGTCGCGTGCTGCGGTATGCGGAGACACTAAAAGCACCATAGTAGAACACAGAAGAAACTTCAAAGTTGAATCAATAGCCAGTAAGAAGTAGTACAATTCAAGTTTTAGTTGTCGATTATTCACTTTTAGCCGGCTTTGGTGGCTTGGATATGACCTAGGACCATAAGATTTTACATGAAAGGAGGACTAGCAGACGCGTTGCACGGGAGAATGTGAAAAGTGTTCATATGTAGTAAAAACCTGAGAAATCCGTCCGTTTTCGTCATTTGTTATCGAATCGACTTAAAGCCACATAATCACATTGGCCGCTCTACTCTCTGAAACGGTTACATTTATCGTCTGCAAAGCTATGTCGCGTGCTGCAGTATGCGGAAACACTAAAAGCACCATAGTAGAACACAGAAGAAGCTTCTAAGTTGAAGTAATAGCCAGTAAGAAGTATTTCAAATCAAATTTAGTTGTCGATTATTCACTATTTAGCCGGCTTTGGTGGCTTGGACATGACCTAGGACCTTAAGATTTTGCATGAAAGGAGGACTAGCAGCCGCGTTGCACGGGAGAATGTGAAAAGTGTTTATATGTAGTAAAAACCTGAGAAATCCGTCCGTTTTCGTCATATGTTATCGAATCGTCTTAAAGCCAGATCGTCACATTGGCTGCTATTCTTTCTGAGACGGTTACATTTATCGTCTGCAAATCTATGTCGGGTGCTGCGGTATGCGGAGACACTAAAAGCACCATAGTAGAACACTGAAGAAGCTTCTAAGTTGAAGCAATAGCCAGTAAGAAGTAGTACAATTGAAGTTTTAGTTGTCGATTATTCACTTTTTAGCCTGCTTTGGTGGCTTGGACATGACATAGGACCATACGATTTTGCATGAAAGGAGGACTAACAGCCGCGTTGCACGGGAGAATGTGAAAAGTGTTCATATGTATTAAAAACCTGAGAAATCCGTCCGTTTTCGTCATTTGTTATCGAATCGTCTTAAAGCCAGATCGTCACATTGGCCGCTTTTCTCTCTGAGACGGTTACATTTATCCTCTGCAAAGCTATGTCGCGTGCTGCGGTATGCGGAGACACTAAAAGCACCATAGTAGAACACTGAAGAAGCTTCTAAGTTGAAGCAATAGCCAGTAAGAAGTAGTACAATTGAAGTTTTAGTTGTCGATTATTCACTTTTTAGCCTGCTTTGGTGGCTTGGACATGACATAGGACCATACGATTTTGCATGAAAGGAGGACTAACAGCCGCGTTGCACGGGATAATGTGAAAAGTGTTCATATGTATTAAAAACCTGAGAAATCCGTCCGTTTTCGTCATTTGTTATCGAATCGTCTTAAAGCCAGATCGTCACATTGGCCGCTTTTCTCTCTGAGACGGTTACATTTATCGTCTGCAAAGCTATGTCGCGTGCTGCGGTATGCGGAGACACTAAAAGCACCATAGTAGAACACTGAAGAAGCTTCTAAGTTGAAGCAATAGCCGTCCGTTTTCGTCATTTGTTATCGAATCGACTTAAAGCCAGATCGTCACATTGGCCGCTTTTCTCTCTGAGACGGTTACATTTATCGTCTGCAAAGCTATGTCGCGTGCTGCGGTATGCGGAGACACTAAAAGCACCATAGTAGAACACAGAAGAAACTTCAAAGTTGAAGTAATAGCCAGTAAGAAGTAGTACAATTCAAGTTTTAGTTGTCGATTATTCACTTTTTAGCCGGCTTTGGTTGCTTGGACATGACCTAGGACTATAAGATTTTGCATGAAAGGAGGTCTAGCAGCCGCGTTGTATGGGAGAATGTGAAAAGTGTTCATATGTAGTAAAAACCTGAGAAATCCGTCCGTTTTCGTCATTTTTTATCGAATCGACTTAAAGCCAGATCGTCACATTGGCCGCTTTTCTCTCTGAGACGGTTACATTTATCGTCTGCAAAGCTATGTCGCGTGCTGCGGTATGCGGAGACACTAAAAGCACCATAGTAGAACGCAGAAGAAGCTTCTAAGTTGAAGTAATAGCCAGTAAGAAGTAATACAATTCAAGTTTTAGTTGTCGATTATTCACCTTTTAGCCGGCTTTGGTGGCTTGGACATCACCTAGGACGTTAAGATTATGCATGAAAGGAGGACTGGCAGCCGCGTTGCACGGGAGAACGTGAAAAGTGTTCATATGTGATAAAAACCTGAGAAATGCTTGCGTTTTCGTCATTTGTTATCGAATCGACTTAAAGCCAGATCGTCACATTGGCCGCTTTTCTCTCTGAGACGGTTACATTTATCGTCTGCAAAGCTATGTCGTGTGCTGCGGTATGCGGAGACACTAAAAGCACCATAGTAGAACACAGAAGAAGCTTCTAAGTTGAAGTAATAGCCAGTAAGAAGTAGTACAATTGAAGTTTTAGTTGTCGATTATTCACTTTTTAGCCGGCTTTGGTGGCTTGGACATGACCTAGGACCTTAAGATTTTGCATGAAAGGAGGACTAGCAGCCGCGTTGCACGGGAGAATGTGAAAAGTGTTCATATGTGGTAAAAACCTGAGAAATGCGTCCGTTTTCGTCATTTGTTATCGAATCGACTTAAAGGCAGATCGTCACATTGGCCGCTTTTCTCTCTGAGACGGTTACATTTATCGTCTGCAACGCTATGTCGCGTGCTGCGGTATGCGGAGACACTAAAAGCACCATAGTAGAACACAGAAGAAGCTTCTAAGTTGAAGTAATAGCCAGTAAGAAGTAATACAATTCAAGTTTTAGTTGTCGATTATTCACATTTTAGACGGCTTTGGTGGCTTGGACATGACCTAGGACCTTAAGATTTTGCATGAAAGGAGGACTACCAGCCGCGTTGCACGGGAGAATGTGAAAAGTGTTCATATGTAGCAAAAACGTGAGAAATCCGTCAGTTTTCGTCATTTGGTATCGAATCGACTTAAAGCCAGATCGTCACATTGGCCGCTCTTCTCTCTGAAACGGTTACATTTATCGTCTACAAAGCTATGTCGCGTGCTGCGTTATGCGGAAACACTAAAAGCACCATAATAGAACACAGAAGAAGCTTCTATGTTGAAGTAATAGATAGTAAGAAGTAGTACAATTGAAGTTTTAGTTGTCGATTATTCACTTTTTAGCCGGCTTTTGTGGCTTGGATATGAGGTTGAACCATAAGATTTTGCATGAAAGGAAGACTAGCAGCCACGTTTTACGGGAGAATGTGAAAAGCTGTCATATGTAGTAAAAACCTGAAAAATGCGTCCGTTTTCGTCATTTGTTATCGAATCGACTTAAAGCGAGATCGTCACATTGGCTTCTTTTCTCTCTGAGACTGTTACATTTATCGTCTGCAAAGCTATGTCGCGTGCTGCGGTCTGCGGAGACACTAAAAGCACCATAGGAGAACACAGAAGAAGCTTCTAAGTTGAAGTAATAGCCAGTAAGAAGTAGTAAAATTTAAGTTTTAGTTGTCGATTATTCACATTTTAGCCGGCTTTGGTGGCTTGGACATGACCTAGGACCATAAGATTTTGCATGAAAGGAGGACTAGTTGCCGCGTTGCATGGGAGAAAGTGAAAAGAGTTCATATGTAGTAAAAACCTGAGAAATCCGTCAGTTTTCGTCATTTGTTATCGAATCGACTTAAAGCCAGTTCGTCACATTGGCCGCTTTTCTCTCTGAGACGGTTACATTTATCGTCTGCAAAGCTATGTCGCGTGCTGCGGTATGCGGAGACACTAAAAGCACCATAGTAGAACACAGAAGAAGCTTCTAAGTTGAAGTAATAGCCAGTAAGAAGTAGTACAATTCAAGTTTTAGTTGTCGATTATTCACTTTTTAGCCGGCTTTGGTGGCTTGGACACGACCTAGGACCATAAGATTTTGCATGAAAGGAGGACTAGCAGCCGCGTTGCACGGGAGAATGTGAAAAGTGTTCATATGTAGTAAAAACCTGAGAAATCCGTCCGTTTTCGTCATTTGTTATCGAATCGACTTAAAGCCAGATCGTCACATTGGCCCCTCTTCTCTCTGAAACGGTTACATTTATCGTCTGCAAAGCTATGTCGCGTGCTGCAGTATGCGGAACCCCTTAAAGCACCATAGTAGAACACAGAAGAAGCTTCTAAGTTGAAGTAATAGCGAGTAAGAAGTATTTCAATTCAAATTTAGTTGTCGATTATTCACTTTTTAGCCGGCTTTGGTGGCTTGGACATGACCTAGGACCTTAAGATTTTGCATGAAAGGAGGACTAGCAACCGCGTCTCACGGGAGAATGTGAAAAGTGTTCATATGTAGTAAAAACCTGAGAAATCCGTCCGTTTTCGTCATTTGTTATCGAATCGACTTAAAGCCAGATCGTCACATTGGCCCCTCTTCTCTCTGAAACGGTTACATTTATCGTCTGCAAAGCTATGTCGCGTGCTGCGGTATGCGGAAACACTAAAAGCACCATAGTAGAACACAGAAGAAGCTTCTATGTTGAAGTAATACCCAGTAAGAAGTAGTACAATTAAAGTTTTAGTTGTCGATTATTCACTTTCTGCCGGCTTTTTTGGCTTTTACATGACCTAGGACCTTAAGATTTTGCATGAAAGGAGGTCTAGCAGCCGCGTTGCACCGGAGAATGTGAAAAGTGTTCATATGTAGTAAAAACCTGAGAAATCCGTCCGTTTTCGTCATTTGTTATCGAATCGACTTAAAGCCAGATCGTCACATTGGCCGCTTTTCTCTCTGAGACTGTTACATTTATCGTCTGCAAAGCTATGTCACGTGCTGCGGTCTGCGGAGACACTAAAAGCACCATAGGAGAACACAGAAGAAGCTTCTAAGTTGAAGTAATAGAAAGTAAGAAGTAGTACAATTGAAGTTTTAGTTGTCGATTATTCACTTTTTAGCCGGCTTTGGTGGCTTGGACATGACCTAGGACCTTAAGATTTTGCATGAAAGGAGGACTAGCAGCCGCGTTGCGTGGCAGAATGTGAAAAGTGTTCATATGTGGTAAAAACCTGAGAAATGCGTCCGTTTTCGTCATTTGTTATCGAATTGACTTAAAGCCAGATCGTCACATTGGCCGCTTTTCTCTCTGAGACGGTTACATTTATCGTCTGCAAAGCTATGTCGCGTGCTGCGGTATGCGGAGACACTAAAAGCACCATAGTAGAACACAGAAGAAGCTTCTAAGTTGAAGTAATAGCCAGTAAGAAGTAGTACAATTGAAGTTTTAGTTGTCGATTATTCACTTTTTAGCCGGCTTTGGTGGCTTGGACATGAGGTGGAACCATAAAATTTTGCATGAAAGGAAGACTAGCAGCCACGTTGCAGCGGAGAATGTGAAAAGTGTTCATATGTAGTAAAAACCTGAGAGATCCATCGTTTTCGTCATTTGTTATCAAATCGTCTTAAAGCCAGATCGTCACATTGGCTGCTTTTCTCGCTGAGACGGTTACATTTATCGTCTGCAAATCTATGTCGCCTGCTGCGGTATGCGGAGACACTAAAAGCACCATAGTAGAACACTGAAGAAGCTTCTAAGTTGAAGCAATAGCCAGTAAGAAGTAGTACAATTCAAGTTTTAGTTGTCGATTATTCACTTTTTAGCCGGCTTTGGTGGCTTGGACATGACCTAGGACCATAAGATTTTGCATGAAAGGAGGACTAGCAGCCGCGTTGCACGGGAGAATGTGAAAAGTGTTCATATGTAGTAAAAACCTGAGAAATCCGTCCGTTTTTGTCATTTGTTATCGAATCGACTTAAAGCCAGATCGTCACATTGGCCTCTCTTCTCTCTGAAACGGTTACAGTTATCGTCTGCAAAGCTATGTCGCGTGCTGCAGTATGCGGAAACCCTAAAAGCACCATAGTAGAACACAGAAGAAGCTTCTAAGTTGAAGTAATAGCCAGTAAGAAGTATTTCAATTCAAATTTAGTTGTCGATTATTCACTTTTTAGCCGGCTTAGGTGGCTTGGACATGACCTAGGACCTTAAGATTTTGCATGAAAGGAGGACTAGCAGCCGCGTTGCACGGGAGAATGTGAAAAGTGTTCATATGTAGTAAAAACCTGAGAAATCCGTCCGTTTTCGTCATTTGTTATCGAATCGACTTAAAGCCAGATCGTCACATTGTCCCCTCTTCTCTCTGAAACGGTTACATTTATCGTCTGCAAAGCTATGTCGCGTGCTGCGGTATGCGGAAACACTAAAAGCACCATAGTAGAACACAGAAGAAGCTTCTATGTTGAAGTAATAGAAAGTAAGAAGTAGTACAATTAAAGTTTTTGTTGTCGATTATTCACTTTTTAGCCGGCTTTGGTGGCTTTTACATGACCTAGGACCTTAAGATTTTGCATGAAAGGAGGTCTAGCAGCCGCGTAGCACGGGAGAATGTGAAAAGTGTTCATATGTAGTAAAAACCTGAGAAATCCGTCCGTTTTCGTCATTTGTTTTTGAATCGACTTAAAGGCAGATCGTCACATTGGCCGCTTTTCTCTCTGAGACGGTTACATTTATCGTCTGCAACGCTATGTCGCGTGCTGCGGTATGCGGAGACACTAAAAGCACCATAGTAGAACACAGAAGAAGCTTCTAAGTTGAAGTAATAGCCAGTAAGAAGAAATACAATTCAAGTTTTAGTTGTCGATTATTCACATTTTAGTCGGCTTTGGTGTCTTGGACATGACCTAGGACCTTAACATTTTGCATGAAAGGAGGACTAGCAGACGCGTTGCACGGGACAATGTGAAAACTGTTCATATGTAGTAAAAACCTGAGAAATCAGTCCGTTTTCGTCATTTGTTATCGAATCGACTTAAAGCCAGATCGTCACATTGGCCGCTCTTCTCTCTGAAACGGTTACATTTATCGTCTGCAAAGCTATGTCGCGTGCTGCGTTATGTGGAAACACTAAAAGCACCATAGTAGAACACTGAAGAAGCTTCTATGTTGAAGTAATAGCCAGTAAGAAGTAGTACAATTGAAGCTTTAGTTGTCGATTATTCACTTTTTAGCCGGCTTTGGTGGCTTGGACATGAGGTGGAACCATAAAATTTTGCATGAAAGGAAGACTAGCAGCCACGTTGCAGCGGAGAATGTGAAAAGTGTTCATATGTAGTAAAAACCTGAGAGATCCATCGTTTTCGTCATTTGTTATCAAATCGTCTTAATGCCAGATCGTCACATTGGCTGCTTTTCTCGCTGAGACGGTTACATTTATCGTCTGCAAATCTATGTCGCCTGCTGCGGTATGCGGAGACACTAAAAGCACCATAGTAGAACACTGAAGAAGCTTCTAAGTTGAAGTAATAGCCAGTAAGAAGTATTTCAATTCAAATTTAGTTGTCGATTATTCACTTTTTAGCCGGCTTTGGTGGCTTGGACATGACCTAGGACCTTAAGATTTTGCATGAAAGGAGGACTAGCAGCCGCGTTGCACGGGAGAATGTGAAAAGTGTTCATATGTAGTAAAAACCTGAGAAATCCGTCCGTTTTCGTCATTTGTTATCGAATCGACTTAAAGCCAGATCGTCACATTGGCCGCTCTTCTCTCTGAAACGGTTACATTTATCGTCTGCAAAGCTATGTCGCGTGCTGCGGTCTGCGGAAACACTAAAAGCACCATAGTACAACACAGAAGAAGCTTCTATGTTGAAGTAATAGCCAGTAAGAAGTAGTACAATTAAAGTTTTAGTTGTCGATTATTCACTTTTTAGCCGGCTTTGGTGGCTTTTACATGACCTAGGACCTTAAGATTTTGCATGAAAGGAGGTCTAGCAGCCGCGTAGCACGGGAGAATGTGAAAAGTGTTCATATGTAGTAAAAACCTGAGAAATCCGTCCGTTTTCGTCATTTGTTATCGAATCGACTTAAAGCCAGATCGTCACATTGGCCGCTTTTCTCTCTGAGACTGTTACATATATCGTCTGCAAAGCTATGTCACGTGCTGCGGTCTGCGGAGACACTAAAAGCACCATAGGAGAACACAGAAGAAGCTTCTAAGTTGAAGTAATAGAAAGTAAGAAGTAGTACAATTGAAGTTTTAGTTGTCGATTATTCACTTTTTAGCCGGCTTTGGTGGCTTGGACATGACCTAGGACCTTAAGATTTTGCATGAAAGGAGGACTAGCAGCCGCGTTGCATGGCAGAATGCGAAAAGTGTTCATATGTGGTAAAAACCTGAGAAATGCGTCCGTTTTCGTAATTTGTTATCGAATTGACTTAAAGCCAGATCGTCACATTGGCCGCTTTTCTCTCTGAGACGGTTACATTTATCGTCTGCAAAGCTATGTCGCGTGCTGCGGTATGCGGAGACACTAAAAGCACCATAGTAGAACACAGAAGAAGCTTCTAAGTTGAAGTAATAGCCAGTAAGAAGTAGTACAATTGAAGTTTTAGTTGTCGATTATTCACTTTTTAGCCGGCTTTGGTGGCTTGGACATGACCTGGGACCATAAGATTTTACATGAAAAGAGGACTGGCAGCAGCGTTGCACGGGAGAATGTGAAAAGTGTTCATATGTGGTAAAAACCTGATAAATCCGTCCGTTTTCGTCATTTGTTATCGAATCGACTTAAAGCCAGATCGTCACATTGGCCGCTTTTCTCTCTGAGACTGTTACATATATCGTCTGCAAAGCTATGTCACGTGCTGCGGTCTGCGGAGACACTAAAAGCACCATAGGAGAACACAGAAGAAGCTTCTAAGTTGAAGTAATAGAAAGTAAGAAGTAGTACAATTGAAGTTTTAGTTCTCGATTATTCACTTTTTAGCCGGCTTTGGTGGCTTGGACATGACCTGCGACCTTAAGATTTTGCATGAAAGGAGGACTAGCAGCCGCGTTGCATGGCAGAATGTGAAAAGTGTTCATATGTGGTAAAAACCTGAGAAATGCATCCGTTTTCGTCATTTGTTATCGAATCGACTTAAAGCCAGATCGTCACATTGGCCGCTTTTCTCTCTGAGACGGTTACATTTATCGTCTGCAAAGCTATGACGCGTGCTGCGATCGGCGGAGACACTAAAAGCACCATAGTAGAACACAGAAGAAGCTTCTAAGTTAAAGTAATAGCCAGTAAGAAGAAATACAATTCAAGTTTTAGTTGTCGATTATTCACATTTTAGCCGGCTTTGGTGGCTTGGACATGACCTAGGACCTTAACATTTTGCATGAAAGGAGGACTAGCAGCCGCGTTGCACGGGAGAATGTGAAAAGTGTTCATATGTAGTCAAAACCTGAGAAATCCGTCCGTTTTCGTCATTTGTTATCGAATCGACTTAAAGCCAGATCGTCACATTGTCCCCTCTTCTCTCTGAAACGGTTACATTTATCGTCTGCAAAGCTATGTCGCGTGCTGCGGTATGCGGAAACACTAAAAGCACCATAGTACAACACAGAAGAAGCTTCTATGTTGAAGTAATAGCCAGTAAGAAGTAGTACAATTAAAGTTTTAGTTGTCGATTATTCACTTTTTAGCCGGCTTTGGTGGCTTTTACATGACCTAGGACCTTAAGATTTTGCATGAAAGGAGGTCTAGCAGCCGCGTAGCACGGGAGAATGTGAAAAGTGTTCATATGTAGTAAAAACCTGAGAAATCCGTCCGTTTTCGTCATTTGTTATCGAATCGACTTAAAGCCAGATCTTCACATTGGCCGCTTTTCTCTCTGAGACTGTTACTTATATCGTCTGCAAAGCTATGTCACGTGCTGCGGTCTGCGGAGACACTAAAAGCACCATAGGAGAACACAGAAGAAGCTTCTAAGTTGAAGTAATAGAAAGTAAGAAGTAGTACAATTGAAGTTTTAGTTGTCGATTATTCACTTTTTAGCCGGCTTTGGTGGCTTGGACATGACCTAGGACCTTAAGATTTTGCATGAAAGGAGGACTAGCAGGCCGCGTTGCATGGCAGAATGCGAAAAGTGTTCATATGTGGTAAAAACCTGAGAAATGCGTCCGTTTTCGTCATTTGTTATCGAATTGACTTAAAGCCAGATCGTCACATTGGCCGCTTTTCTCTCTGAGACGGTTACATCTATCGTCTGCAAAGCTATGTCGCGTGCTGCGGTATGCGGAGACACTAAAAGCACCATAGTAGAACACAGAAGAAGCTTCTAAGTTGAAGTAATAGCCAGTAAGAAGTAGTACAATTGAAGTTTTAGTTGTCGATTATTCACTTTTTAGCCGGCTTTGGTGGCTTGGACATGACCTGGGACCATAAGATTTTACATGAAAAGAGGACTGGCAGCCGCGATGTACGGGAGAATGTGAAAAGTGTTCATATGTGGTAAAAACCTGATATATCCGTCCGTTTTCGTCATATGTTATCGAATCGACTTAAAGGCAAATCGTCACATTGGCCGCTTTTCTCTCTGAGACGGTTACATTTATCGTCTGCAACGCTATGTCGCGTGCTGCAGTATGCGGAGACACTAAAAGCACCATAGTAGAACACAGAAGAAACTTTTAAGTTGAAGTAATAGCCAGTAAGAAGAAATACAATTAAAGTTTTAGTTGTCGATTATTCACTTTTTAGCCGGCTTTGGTGGCTTTTACATGACCTAGGACCTTAAGATTTTGCATGAAAGGAGGTCTAGCAGACGCGTTGCACGGGAGAATGTGAAAAGTGTTCATATGTAGTAAAAACCTGAGAAATCCGTCCGTTTTCGTCATTTGTTATCGAATCGACTTAAAGCCACATAGTCACATTGGCCGCTCTACTCTCTGAAACGGTTACATTTATCGTCTGCAAAGCTATGTCGCGTGCTGCAGTATGCGGAAACACTAAAAGCACCATAGGAGAACACTGAAGAAGCTTCTATGTTGAAGTAATAGCCAGTAAGAAGTAGTGCAATTGAAGTTTTAGTTGTCGATTATTCACATTTTAGCCGGCTTTGGTGGCTTGGACATGAGGTGGAACCATAAAATTTTGCATGAAAGGAAGACTAGCAGCCACGTTGCACCGGAGAATGTGAAAAGTGTTCATATGTAGTAAAAACCTGAGAAATCCATCGTTTTCGTCATTTGTTATCAAATCGTCTTAAAGCCAGATCGTCACATTGGCTGCTTTTCTCTCTGAGACGGTTACATTTATCGTCTGCATATCTATGTCGCCTGCTATGGTATGCGGAGACACTAAAAGCACTATAGTAGAACACAGAAGAAGCTTCTAAGTTGAAGTAATAGCCAGTAAGAAGAAATACAATTCAAGTTTTAGTTGTCGATTATTCACATTTTAGTCGGCTTTGGTGTCTTGGACATGACCTAGGACCTTAACATTTTGCATGAAAGGAGGACTAGCAGACCCGTTGCACGGGACAATGTGAAAACTGTTCATATGTAGTAAAAACCTGAGAAATCAGTCCGTTTTCGTCATTTGTTATCGAATCGACTTAAAGCCAGATCGTCACATTGGCCGCTCTTCTCTCTGAAACGGTTACATTTAACGTCTGCAAAGCTATGTCGCGTGCTGCGTTATGTGGAAACACTAAAAGCACCATAGTAGAACACTGAAGAAGCTTCTATGTTGAAGTAATAGCCAGTAAGAAGTAGTACAATTGAAGCTTTAGTTGTCGATTATTCACTTTTTAGCCGGCTTTGGTGGCTTGGACATGAGGTGGAACCATAAAATTTTGCATGAAAGGAAGACTAGCAGCCACGTTGCAGCGGAGAATGTGAAAAGTGTTCATATGTAGTAAAAACCTGAGAGATCCATCGTTTTCGTCATTTGTTATCAAATCGTCTTAATGCCAGATCGTCACATTGGCTGCTTTTCTCGCTGAGACGGTTACATTTATCGTCTGCAAATCTATGTCGCCTGCTGCGGTATGCGGAGACACTAAAAGCACCATAGTAGAACACTGAAGAAGCTTCTAAGTTGAAGTAATAGCCAGTAAGAAGTATTTCAATTCAAATTTAGTTGTCGATTATTCACTTTTTAGCCGGCTTTGGTGGCTTGGACATGACCTAGGACCTTAAGATTTTGCATGAAAGGAGGACTAGCAGCCGCGTTGCACGGGAGAATGTGAAAAGTGTTCATATGTAGTAAAAACCTGAGAAATCCGTCCGTTTTCGTCATTTGTTATCGAATCGACTTAAAGCCAGATCGTCACATTGGCCGCTCTTCTCTCTGAAACGGTTACATTTATCGTCTGCAAAGCTATGTCGCGTGCTGCGGTCTGCGGAAACACTAAAAGCACCATAGTACAACACAGAAGAAGCTTCTATGTTGAAGTAATAGCCAGTAAGAAGTAGTACAATTAAAGTTTTAGTTGTCGATTATTCACTTTTTAGCCGGCTTTGGTGGCTTTTACATGACCTAGGACCTTAAGATTTTGCATGAAAGGAGGTCTAGCAGCCGCGTAGCACGGGAGAATGTGAAAAGTGTTCATATGTAGTAAAAACCTGAGAAATCCGTCCGTTTTCGTCATTTGTTATCGAATCGACTTAAAGCCAGATCGTCACATTGGCCGCTTTTCTCTCTGAGACTGTTACATATATCGTCTGCAAAGCTATGTCACGTGCTGCGGTCTGCGGAGACACTAAAAGCACCATAGGAGAACACAGAAGAAGCTTCTAAGTTGAAGTAATAGAAAGTAAGAAGTAGTACAATTGAAGTTTTAGTTGTCGATTATTCACTTTTTAGCCGGCTTTGGTGGCTTGGACATGACCTAGGACCTTAAGATTTTGCATGAAAGGAGGACTAGCAGCCGCGTTGCATGGCAGAATGCGAAAAGTGTTCATATGTGGTAAAAACCTGAGAAATGCGTCCGTTTTCGTAATTTGTTATCGAATTGACTTAAAGCCAGATCGTCACATTGGCCGCTTTTCTCTCTGAGACGGTTACATTTATCGTCTGCAAAGCTATGTCGCGTGCTGCGGTATGCGGAGACACTAAAAGCACCATAGTAGAACACAGAAGAAGCTTCTAAGTTGAAGTAATAGCCAGTAAGAAGTAGTACAATTGAAGTTTTAGTTGTCGATTATTCACTTTTTAGCCGGCTTTGGTGGCTTGGACATGACCTGGGACCATAAGATTTTACATGAAAAGAGGACTGGCAGCAGCGTTGCACGGGAGAATGTGAAAAGTGTTCATATGTGGTAAAAACCTGATAAATCCGTCCGTTTTCGTCATTTGTTATCGAATCGACTTAAAGCCAGATCGTCACATTGGCCGCTTTTCTCTCTGAGACTGTTACATATATCGTCTGCAAAGCTATGTCACGTGCTGCGGTCTGCGGAGACACTAAAAGCACCATAGGAGAACACAGAAGAAGCTTCTAAGTTGAAGTAATAGAAAGTAAGAAGTAGTACAATTGAAGTTTTAGTTCTCGATTATTCACTTTTTAGCCGGCTTTGGTGGCTTGGACATGACCTGCGACCTTAAGATTTTGCATGAAAGGAGGACTAGCAGCCGCGTTGCATGGCAGAATGTGAAAAGTGTTCATATGTGGTAAAAACCTGAGAAATGCATCCGTTTTCGTCATTTGTTATCGAATCGACTTAAAGCCAGATCGTCACATTGGCCGCTTTTCTCTCTGAGACGGTTACATTTATCGTCTGCAAAGCTATGTCGCGTGCTGCGATCGGCGGAGACACTAAAAGCACCATAGTAGAACACAGAAGAAGCTTCTAAGTTAAAGTAATAGCCAGTAAGAAGAAATACAATTCAAGTTTTAGTTGTCGATTATTCACATTTTAGCCGGCTTTGGTGGCTTGGACATGACCTAGGACCTTAACATTTTGCATGAAAGGAGGACTAGCAGCCGCGTTGCACGGGAGAATGTGAAAAGTGTTCATATGTAGTCAAAACCTGAGAAATCCGTCCGTTTTCGTCATTTGTTATCGAATCGACTTAAAGCCAGATCGTCACATTGTCCCCTCTTCTCTCTGAAACGGTTACATTTATCGTCTGCAAAGCTATGTCGCGTGCTGCGGTATGCGGAAACACTAAAAGCACCATAGTACAACACAGAAGAAGCTTCTATGTTGAAGTAATAGCCAGTAAGAAGTAGTACAATTAAAGTTTTAGTTGTCGATTATTCACTTTTTAGCCGGCTTTGGTGGCTTTTACATGACCTAGGACCTTAAGATTTTGCATGAAAGGAGGTCTAGCAGCCGCGTAGCACGGGAGAATGTGAAAAGTGTTCATATGTAGTAAAAACCTGAGAAATCCGTCCGTTTTCGTCATTTGTTATCGAATCGACTTAAAGCCAGATCTTCACATTGGCCGCTTTTCTCTCTGAGACTGTTACATATATCGTCTGCAAAGCTATGTCACGTGCTGCGGTCTGCGGAGACACTAAAAGCACCATAGGAGAACACAGAAGAAGCTTCTAAGTTGAAGTAATAGAAAGTAAGAAGTAGTACAATTGAAGTTTTAGTTGTCGATTATTCACTTTTTAGCCGGCTTTGGTGGCTTGGACATGACCTAGGACCTTAAGATTTTGCATGAAAGGAGGACTAGCAGGCCGCGTTGCATGGCAGAATGCGAAAAGTGTTCATATGTGGTAAAAACCTGAGAAATGCGTCCGTTTTCGTCATTTGTTATCGAATTGACTTAAAGCCAGATCGTCACATTGGCCGCTTTTCTCTCTGAGACGGTTACATTTATCGTCTGCAAAGCTATGTCGCGTGCTGCGGTATGCGGAGACACTAAAAGCACCATAGTAGAACACAGAAGAAGCTTCTAAGTTGAAGTAATAGCCAGTAAGAAGTAGTACAATTGAAGTTTTAGTTGTCGATTATTCACTTTTTAGCCGGCTTTGGTGGCTTGGACATGACCTGGGACCATAAGATTTTACATGAAAAGAGGACTGGCAGCCGCGATGTACGGGAGAATGTGAAAAGTGTTCATATGTGGTAAAAACCTGATATATCCGTCCGTTTTCGTCATATGTTATCGAATCGACTTAAAGGCAAATCGTCACATTGGCCGCTTTTCTCTCTGAGACGGTTACATTTATCGTCTGCAACGCTATGTCGCGTGCTGCAGTATGCGGAGACACTAAAAGCACCATAGTAGAACACAGAAGAAACTTTTAAGTTGAAGTAATAGCCAGTAAGAAGAAATACAATTAAAGTTTTAGTTGTCGATTATTCACTTTTTAGCCGGCTTTGGTGTCTTTTACATGACCTAGGACCTTAAGATTTTGCATGAAAGGAGGTCTAGCAGACGCGTTGCACGGGAGAATGTGAAAAGTGTTCATATGTAGTAAAAACCTGAGAAATCCGTCCGTTTTCGTCATTTGTTATCGAATCGACTTAAAGCCACATAGTCACATTGGCCGCTCTACTCTCTGAAACGGTTACATTTATCGTCTGCAAAGCTATGTCGCGTGCTGCAGTATGCGGAAACACTAAAAGCACCATAGGAGAACACTGAAGAAGCTTCTATGTTGAAGTAATAGCCAGTAAGAAGTAGTGCAATTGAAGTTTTAGTTGTCGATTATTCACATTTTAGCCGGCTTTGGTGGCTTGGACATGAGGTGGAACCATAAAATTTTGCATGAAAGGAAGACTAGCAGCCACGTTGCACCGGAGAATGTGAAAAGTGTTCATATGTAGTAAAAACCTGAGAAATCCATCGTTTTCGTCATTTGTTATCAAATCGTCTTAAAGCCAGATCGTCACATTGGCTGCTTTTCTCTCTGAGACGGTTACATTTATCGTCTGCATATCTATGTCGCCTGCTATGGTATGCGGAGACACTAAAAGCACCATAGTAGAACACTGAAGAAGCTTCTAAGTTGAAGCAATAGCCAGTAAGAAGTAGTACAATTGAAGTTTTAGTTGTCGATTATTCACTTTTTAGCCGGCTTTGGTGGCTTGGACATGACCTAGGATAATAAGATTTTGCATGAAAGGAGGACTAACAGCCGCGTTGCACGGGAGAATGTGAAAAGTGTTCATATGTAGTAAAAACCTGAGAAATCCATCCGTTTTCTTCATTTGTTATCGAATCATCTTAAAGCCAGATCGTCACATTGGCCGCTTTTCTCTCTGAGACGGTAACATTTATCGTCTGCAAAGCTATGTCGCGTACTGCGGTATGCGGAGACACTAAAAGCACCATAGTAGAACACTGAAGAAACTTCAAAGTTGAATCAATAGCCAGTAAGAAGTAGTACAATTCAAGTTTTAGTTGTCGATTATTCACTTTTTAGCCGGCTTTGGTGGCTTGGATATGACCTAGGACCATAAGATTTTACATGAAAGGAGGACTAGCAGACGCATTGCACGGGAGAATGTGAAAAGTGTTCATATGTAGTAAAAAACTGAGAAATCCGTCCGTTTTCGTCATTTGTTATCGAATCGACTCCAAGCCATATAATCACATTGGCCGCTCTACTCTCTGAAACGGTTACATTTATCGTCTGCAAAGCTATGTCGCGTGCTGCAGTATGCGGAAACACTAAAAGTACCATAGTAGAACACAGAAGAAGCTTCTAAGTTGAAGTAATAGCCAGTAAGAAGTATTTCAATTCAAATTTAGTTGTCGATTATTCACTATTTAGCCGGCTTTGGTGGCTTGGACATGACCTAGGACCTTAAGATTTTGCATGAAAGGAGGACTAGCAGCCGCGTTGCACGGGAGAATGTGAAAAGTGTTCATATGTAGTAAAAACCTGAGAAATCCGTCCGTTTTCGTCATTTGTTATCGAATCGACTTAAAGCCAGATCGTAACATTGGCCGCTCTTCTCTCTGAAACGGTTACATTTATCGTCTACTAAGCTATGTCGCGTGCTGCGTTATGCGGAAACACTAAAAGCACCATAGTAGAACACTGAAGAAGCTTCTATGTTGAAGTAATAGCCAGTAAGAAGTAGTACAAATGACGTTTTAGTTGTCGATTATTCACTTTTTAGCCGGCTTTGGTTGCTTGGACATGAGGTGGAACCATAAAATTTTGCATGAAAGGAAGACTAGCAGCCACGTTGCACCGGAGAATGTGAAAAGTGTTCATATGTAGTAAAAACCTGAGAAATCCGTCCGTTTTCGTCATTTGTTATCGAATCGTCTTAAAGCCAGATCGTCACATTGGCTGCTATTCTTTCTGAGACGGTTACATTTATCGTCTGCAAATCTATGTCGGGTGCTGCGGTATGCGGAGACACTAAAAGCACCATAGTAGAACACTGAAGAAGCTTCTAAGTTGATGCAATAGCCAGTAAGAAGTAGTACAATTGAAGTTTTAGTTGTCGATTATTCACTTTTTAGCCTGCTTTGGTGGCTTGGACATGACATAGGACCATACGTTTCGCATGAAAGGAGGACTAACAACCGCGTTGCACGGGATAATGTGAAAAGTGTTCATATGTATTAAAAACCTGAGAAATCCGTCCGTTTTCGTCATTTGTTATCGAATCGTCTTAAAGCCAGATCGTCACATTGGCCGCTTTTCTCTCTGAGACGGTTACATTTATCGTCTGCAAAGCTATGTCGCGTGCTGCGGTATGCGGAGACACTAAAAGCACCATAGTAGAACACTGAAGAAGCATCTAAGTTGAAGCAATAGCCAGTAAGAAGTAGTACAATTGAAGTTTTAGTTGTCGATTATTCACTTTTTAGCCGGCTTTGGTGGCTTTTACATGACCTAGGACCTTAAGATTTTGCATGAAAGGAGGTCTAGCAGCCGCGTAGCACGGGAGAATGTGAAAAGTGTTCATATGTAGTAAAAACCTGAGAAATCCGTCCGTTTTCGTCATTTGTTTTTGAATCGACTTAAAGGCAGATCGTCACATTGGCCGCTTTTCTCTCTGAGACGGTTACATTTATCGTCTGCAAATCTATGTCGCCTGCTGCGGTATGCGGAGACACTAAAAGCACCATAGTAGAACACTGAAGAAGCTTCTAAGTTGAAGTAATAGCCAGTAAGAAGTATTTCAATTCAAATTTAGTTGTCGATTATTCACTTTTTAGCCGGCTTTGGTGGCTTGGACATGACCTAGGACCTTAAGATTTTGCATGAAAGGAGGACTAGCAGCCGCGTTGCACGGGAGAATGTGAAAAGTGTTCATATGTAGTAAAAACCTGAGAAATCCGTCCGTTTTCGTCATTTGTTATCGAATCGACTTAAAGCCAGATCGTCACATTGGCCGCTCTTCTCTCTGAAACGGTTACATTTATCGTCTGCAAAGCTATGTCGCGTGCTGCGGTCTGCGGAAACACTAAAAGCACCATAGTACAACACAGAAGAAGCTTCTATGTTGAAGTAATAGCCAGTAAGAAGTAGTACAATTAAAGTTTTAGTTGTCGATTATTCACTTTTTAGCCGGCTTTGGTGGCTTTTACATGACCTAGGACCTTAAGATTTTGCATGAAAGGAGGTCTAGCAGCCGCGTAGCACGGGAGAATGTGAAAAGTGTTCATATGTAGTAAAAACCTGAGAAATCCGTCCGTTTTCGTCATTTGTTATCGAATCGACTTAAAGCCAGATCGTCACATTGGCCGCTTTTCTCTCTGAGACTGTTACATATATCGTCTGCAAAGCTATGTCACGTGCTGCGGTCTGCGGAGACACTAAAAGCACCATAGGAGAACACAGAAGAAGCTTCTAAGTTGAAGTAATAGAAGGTAAGAAGTAGTACAATTGAAGTTTTAGTTGTCGATTATTCACTTTTTAGCCGGCTTTGGTGGCTTGGACATGACCTAGGACCTTAAGATTTTGCATGAAAGGAGGACTAGCAGCCGCGTTGCATGGCAGAATGCGAAAAGTGTTCATATGTGGTAAAAACCTGAGAAATGCGTCCGTTTTCGTAATTTGTTATCGAATTGACTTAAAGCCAGATCGTCACATTGGCCGCTTTTCTCTCTGAGACGGTTACATTTATCGTCTGCAAAGCTATGTCGCGTGCTGCGGTATGCGGAGACACTAAAAGCACCATAGTAGAACACAGAAGAAGCTTCTAAGTTGAAGTAATAGCCAGTAAGAAGTAGTACAATTGAAGTTTTAGTTGTCGATTATTCACTTTTTAGCCGGCTTTGGTGGCTTGGACATGACCTGGGACCATAAGATTTTACATGAAAAGAGGACTGGCAGCAGCGTTGCACGGGAGAATGTGAAAAGTGTTCATATGTGGTAAAAACCTGATAAATCCGTCCGTTTTCGTCATTTGTTATCGAATCGACTTAAAGCCAGATCGTCACATTGGCCGCTTTTCTCTCTGAGACTGTTACATATATCGTCTGCAAAGCTATGTCACGTGCTGCGGTCTGCGGAGACACTAAAAGCACCATAGGAGAACACAGAAGAAGCTTCTAAGTTGAAGTAATAGAAAGTAAGAAGTAGTACAATTGAAGTTTTAGTTGTCGATTATTCACTTTTTAGCCGGCTTTGGTGGCTTGGACATGACCTGCGACCTTAAGATTTTGCATGAAAGGAGGACTAGCAGCCGCGTTGCATGGCAGAATGTGAAAAGTGTTCATATGTGGTAAAAACCTGAGAAATGCATCCGTTTTCGTCATTTGTTATCGAATCGACTTAAAGCCAGATCGTCACATTGGCCGCTTTTCTCTCTGAGACGGTTACATTTATCGTCTGCAAAGCTATGTCGCGTGCTGCGATCGGCGGAGACACTAAAAGCACCATAGTAGAACACAGAAGAAGCTTCTAAGTTAAAGTAATAGCCAGTAAGAAGAAATACAATTCAAGTTTTAGTTGTCGATTATTCACATTTTAGCCGGCTTTGGTGGCTTGGACATGACCTAGGACCTTAACATTTTGCATGAAAGGAGGACTAGCAGCCGCGTTGCACGGGAGAATGTGAAAAGTGTTCATATGTAGTCAAAACCTGAGAAATCCGTCCGTTTTCGTCATTTGTTATCGAATCGACTTAAAGCCAGATCGTCACATTGTCCCCTCTTCTCTCTGAAACGGTTACATTTATCGTCTGCAAAGCTATGTCGCGTGCTGCGGTATGCGGAAACACTAAAAGCACCATAGTACAACACAGAAGAAGCTTCTATGTTGAAGTAATAGCCAGTAAGAAGTAGTACAATTAAAGTTTTAGTTGTCGATTATTCACTTTTTAGCCGGCTTTGGTGGCTTTTACATGACCTAGGACCTTAAGATTTTGCATGAAAGGAGGTCTAGCAGCCGCGTAGCACGGGAGAATGTGAAAAGTGTTCATATGTAGTAAAAACCTGAGAAATCCGTCCGTTTTCGTCATTTGTTATCGAATCGACTTAAAGCCAGATCTTCACATTGGCCGCTTTTCTCTCTTAGACTGTTACATATATCGTCTGCAAAGCTATGTCACGTGCTGCGGTCTGCGGAGACACTAAAAGCACCATAGGAGAACACAGAAGAAGCTTCTAAGTTGAAGTAATAGAAAGTAAGAAGTAGTACAATTGAAGTTTTAGTTGTCGATTATTCACTTTTTAGCCGGCTTTGGTGGCTTGGACATGACCTAGGACCTTAAGATTTTGCATGAAAGGAGGACTAGCAGGCCGCGTTGCATGGCAGAATGCGAAAAGTGTTCATATGTGGTAAAAACCTGAGAAATGCGTCCGTTTTCGTCATTTGTTATCGAATTGACTTAAAGCCAGATCGTCACATTGGCCGCTTTTCTCTCTGAGACGGTTACATTTATCGTCTGCAAAGCTATGTCGCGTGCTGCGGTATGCGGAGACACTAAAAGCACCATAGTAGAACACAGAAGAAGCTTCTAAGTTGAAGTAATAGCCAGTAAGAAGTAGTACAATTGAAGTTTTAGTTGTCGATTATTCACTTTTTAGCCGGCTTTGGTGGCTTGGACATGACCTGGGACCATAAGATTTTACATGAAAAGAGGACTGGCAGCCGCGATGTACGGGAGAATGTGAAAAGTGTTCATATGTGGTAAAAACCTGATATATCCGTCCGTTTTCGTCATATGTTATCGAATCGACTTAAAGGCAAATCGTCACATTGGCCGCTTTTCTCTCTGAGACGGTTACATTTATCGTCTGCAACGCTATGTCGCGTGCTGCAGTATGCGGAGACACTAAAAGCACCATAGTAGAACACAGAAGAAACTTTTAAGTTGAAGTAATAGCCAGTAAGAAGAAATACAATTAAAGTTTTAGTTGTCGATTATTCACTTTTTAGCCGGCTTTGGTGGCTTTTACATGACCTAGGACCTTAAGATTTTGCATGAAAGGAGGTCTAGCAGACGCGTTGCACGGGAGAATGTGAAAAGTGTTCATATGTAGTAAAAACCTGAGAAATCCGTCCGTTTTCGTCATTTGTTATCGAATCGACTTAAAGCCACATAGTCACATTGGCCGCTCTACTCTCTGAAACGGTTACATTTATCGTCTGCAAAGCTATGTCGCGTGCTGCAGTATGCGGAAACACTAAAAGCACCATAGGAGAACACTGAAGAAGCTTCTATGTTGAAGTAATAGCCAGTAAGAAGTAGTGCAATTGAAGTTTTAGTTGTCGATTATTCACATTTTAGCCGGCTTTGGTGGCTTGGACATGAGGTGGAACCATAAAATTTTGCATGAAAGGAAGACTAGCAGCCACGTTGCACCGGAGAATGTGAAAAGTGTTCATATGTAGTAAAAACCTGAGAAATCCATCGTTTTCGTCATTTGTTATCAAATGGTCTTAAAGCCAGATCGTCACATTGGCTGCTTTTCTCTCTGAGACGGTTACATTTATCGTCTGCATATCTATGTCGCCTGCTATGGTATGCGGAGACACTAAAAGCACCATAGTAGAACACTGAAGAAGCTTCTAAGTTGAAGCAATAGCCAGTAAGAAGTAGTACAATTGAAGTTTTAGTTGTCGATTATTCACTTTTTAGCCGGCTTTGGTGGCTTGGACATGACCTAGGATAATAAGATTTTGCATGAAAGGAGGACTAACAGCCGCGTTGCACGGGAGAATGTGAAAAGTGTTCATATGTAGTAAAAACCTGAGAAATCCGTCCGTTTTCGTCATTTGTTATCGAATCATCTTAAAGCCAGATCGTCACATTGGCCGCTTTTCTCTCTGAGACGGTTACATTTATCGTCTGCAAAGCTATGTCGCGTACTGCGGTATGCGGAGACACTAAAAGCACCATAGTAGAACACTGAAGAAGCTTCTAAGTTGAAGCAATAGCCAGAAAGAAGTAGTACAATTGAAGATTTAGTTGTCGATTATTCACTTTTTAGCCGGCTTTGGTGGCTTGGACATGACTTAGGACCATAAGATTTTGCATGAAAGGAGGACTAACAGCCGCGTTGCACGGGAGAATGTGAAAAGTGTTCATATGTAGTAAAAACCTGAGAAATCCGTCCGTTTTCGTCATTTGTTATCGAATCGACTTAAAGCCAGATCGTCACATTGGCCGCTTTTCTCTCTGGGACGGTTACATTTATCGTCTGCAAAGCTATGTCGCGTGCTGCGGTATGCGGAGACACTAAAAGCACCATAGTAGAACACAGAAGAAACTTCAAAGTTGAATCAATAGCCAGTAAGAAGTAGTACAATTCAAGTTTTAGTTGTCGATTATTCACTTTTTAGCCGGCTTTGGTGGCTTGGATATGACCTAGGACCATAAGATTTTACATGAAAGGAGGACTAGCAGACGCATTGCACGGGAGAATGTGAAAAGTGTTCATATGTAGTAAAAACCTGAGAAATCCGTCCGTTTTCGTCATTTGTTATCGAATCGACTCCAAGCCACATAATCACATTGGCCGCTTTTCTCTCTGAAACGGTTACATTTATCGTCTGCAAAGCTATGTCGCGTGCTGCAGTATGCGGAAACACTAAAAGTACCATAGTAGAACACAGAAGAAGCTTCTAAGTTGAAGTAATAGCCAGTAAGAAGTATTTCAATTCAAATTTAGTTGTCGATTATTCACTATTTAGCCGGCTTTGGTGGCTTGGACATGACCTAGGACCTTAAGATTTTGCATGAAAGGAGGACTAGCAGCCGCGTTGCACGGGAGAATGTGAAAAGTGTTCATATGTAGTAAAAACCTGAGAAATCCGTCGGTTTTCGTCATTTGTTATCGAATCGACTTAAAGCCAGATCGTCACATTGGCCGCTCTTCTCTCTGAAACGGTTACATTTATCGTCTACAAAGCTATGTCGCGTGCTGCGTTATGCGGAAACACTAAAAGCACCATAGTAGAACACTGAAGAAGCTTCTATGTTGAAGTAATAGCCAGTAAGAAGTAGTACAAATGACGTTTTAGTTGTCGATTATTCACTTTTTAGCCGGCTTTGGTTGCTTGGACATGAGGTGGAACCATAAAATTTTGCATGAAAGGAAGACTAGCAGCCACGTTGCACCGGAGAATGTGAAAAGTGTTCATATGTAGTAAAAACCTGAGAAATCCGTCCGTTTTCGTCATTTGTTATCGAATCGTCTTAAAGCCAGATCGTCACATTGGCTGCTATTCTTTCTGAGACGGTTACATTTATCGTCTGCAAATCTATGTCGGGTGCTGCGGTATGCGGAGACACTAAAAGCACCATAGTAGAACACTGAAGAAGCTTCTAAGTTGATGCAATAGCCAGTAAGAAGTAGTACAATTGAAGTTTTAGTTGTCGATTATTCACTTTTTAGCCTGCTTTGGTGGCTTGGACATGACATAGGACCATACGTTTCGCATGAAAGGAGGACTAACAGCCGCGTTGCACGGGATAATGTGAAAAGTGTTCATATGTATTAAAAACCTGAGAAATCCGTCCGTTTTCGTCATTTGTTATCGAATCGTCTTAAAGCCAGATCGTCACATTGGCCGCTTTTCTCTCTGAGACGGTTACATTTATCGTCTGCAAAGCTATGTCGCGTGCTGCGGTATGCGGAGACACTAAAAGCACCATAGTAGAACACTGAAGAAGCATCTAAGTTGAAGCAATAGCCAGTAAGAAGTAGTACAATTGAAGTTTTAGTTGTCGATTATTCACTTTTTAGCCTGCTTTGGTGGCTTGGACATGACATAGGACCATACGATTTTGCATGAAAGGAGGACTAACAGCCGCGTTGCACGGGATAATGTGAAAAGTGTTCATATGTATTAAAAACCTGAGAAATCCGTCCGTTTTCGTCATTTGTTATCGAATCGTCTTAAAGCCAGATCGTCACATTGGCCGCTTTTCTCTCTGAGACGGTTACATTTATCGTCTGCAAAGCTATGTCGCGTGCTGCGGTATGCGGAGACACTAAAAGCACCATAGTAGAACACAGAAGAAGCTTCTAAGTTGAAGCAATAGCCGTCCGTTTTCGTCATTTGTTATCGAATCGACTTAAAGCCAGATCGTCACATTGGCCGCTTTTCTCTCTGAGACGGTTACATTTATCGTCTGCAAAGCTATGTCGCGTGCTGCGGTATGCGGAGACACTAAAAGCACCATAGTAGAACACAGAAGAAACTTCAAAGTTGAAGTAATAGCCAGTAAGAAGTAGTACAATTCAAGTTTTAGTTGTCGATTATTCACTTTTTAGCCGGCTTTGGTTGCTTGGACATGACCTAGGACTATAAGATTTTGCATGAAAGGAGGTCTAGCAGCCGCGTTGTATGGGAGAATGTGAAAAGTGTTCATATGTAGTAAAAACCTGAGAAATCCGTCCGTTTTCGTCATTTTTTATCGAATCGACTTAAAGCCAGATCGTCACATTGGCCGCTTTTCTCTCTGAGACGTTTACATTTATCGTCTGCAAAGCTATGTCGCGTGCTGCGGTATGCGGAGACACTAAAAGCACCATAGTAGAACGCAGAAGAAGCTTCTAAGTTGAAGTAATAGCCAGTAAGAAGTAATACAATTCAAGTTTTAGTTGTCGATTATTCACCTTTTAGCCGGCTTTGGTGGCTTGGACATCACCTAGGACGTTAAGATTATGCATGAAAGGAGGACTGGCAGCCGCGTTGCACGGGAGAATGTGAAAAGTGTTCATATGTGGTAAAAACCTGAGAAATGCTTGCGTTTTCGTCATTTGTTATCGAATCGACTTAAAGCCAGATCGTCACATTGGCCGCTTTTCTCTCTGAGACGGTTACATTTATCGTCTGCAAAGCTATGTCGTGTGCTGCGGTATGCGGAGACACTAAAAGCACCATAGTAGAACACAGAAGAAGCTTCTAAGTTGAAGTAATAGCCAGTAAGAAGTAGTACAATTGAAGTTTTAGTTGTCGATTATTCACTTTTTAGCCGGCTTTGGTGGCTTGGACATGACCTAGGACCTTAAGATTTTGCATGAAAGGAGGACTAGCAGCCGCGTTGCACGGGAGAATGTGAAAAGTGTTCATATGTGGTAAAAACCTGAGAAATGCGTCCGTTTTCGTCATTTGTTATCGAATCGACTTAAAGGCAGATCGTCACATTGGCCGCTTTTCTCTCTGAGACGGTTACATTTATCGTCTGCAACGCTCTGTCGCGTGCTGCGGTATGCGGAGACACTAAAAGCACCATAGTAGAACACAGAAGAAGCTTCTAAGTTGAAGTAATAGCAAGTAAGAAGTAATACAATTCAAGTTTTAGTTGTCGATTATTCACATTTTAGACGGCTTTGGTGGCTTGGACATGACCTAGGACCTTAAGATTTTGCATGAAAGGAGGACTAGCAGCCGCGTTGCACGGGAGAATGTGAAAAGTGTTCATATGTAGCAAAAACGTGAGAAATCCGTCAGTTTTCGTCATTTGGTATCGAATCGACTTAAAGCCAGATCGTCACATTGGCCGCTCTTCTCTCTGAAACGGTTACATTTATCGTCTACAAAGCTATGTCGCGTGCTGCGTTATGCGGAAACACTAAAAGCACCATAATAGAACACAGAAGAAGCTTCTATGTTGAAGTAATAGATAGTAAGAAGTAGTACAATTGAAGTTTTAGTTGTCGATTATTCACTTTTTAGCCGGCTTTGGTGGCTTGGATATGAGGTGGAACCATAAGATTTTGCATGAAAGGAAGACTAGCAGCCACGTTGCACGGGAGAATGTGAAAAGCTGTCATATGTAGTAAAAACCTGAAAAATGCGTCCGTTTTCGTCATTTGTTATCGAATCGACTTAAAGCGAGATCGTCACATTGGCTGCTTTTCTCTCTGAGACTGTTACATTTATCGTCTGCAAAGCTATGTCGCGTGCTGCGGTCTGCGGAGACACTAAAAGCACCATAGGAGAACACAGAAGAAGCTTCTAAGTTGAAGTAATAGCCAGTAAGAAGTAGTAAAATTTAAGTTTTAGTTGTCGATTATTCACATTTTAGCCGGCTTTGGTGGCTTGGACATGACCTAGGACCATAAGATTTTGCATGAAAGGAGGACTAGTTGCCGCGTTGCATGGGAGAAAGTGAAAAGAGATCATATGTAGTAAAAACCTGAGAAATCCGTCAGTTTTCGTCATTTGTTATCGAATCGACTTAGAGCCAGTTCGTCACATTGGCCGCTTTTCTCTCTGAGACGGTTACATTTATCGTCTGCAAAGCTATGTCGCGTGCTGCGTTATGCGGAGACACTAAAAGCACCATAGTAGAACACAGAAGAAGCTTCTAAGTTGAAGTAATAGCCAGTAAGAAGTAGTACAATTCAAGTTTTAGTTGTCGATTATTCACTTTTTAGCCGGCTTTGGTGGCTTGGACATGACCTAGGACCATAAGATTTTGCATGAAAGGAGGACTAGCAGCCGCGTTGCACGGGAGAATGTGAAAAGTGTTCATATGTAGTAAAAACCTGAGAAATCCGTCCGTTTTCGTCATTTGTTATCGAATCGACTTAAAGCCAGATCGTCACATTGGCCCCTCTTCTCTCTGAAACGGTTACATTTATCGTCTGCAAAGCTATGTCGCGTGCTGCAGTATGCGGAACCCCTTAAAGCACCATAGTAGAACACAGAAGAAGCTTCTAAGTTGAAGTAATAGCGAGTAAGAAGTATTTCAATTCAAATTTAGTTGTCGATTATTCACTTTTTAGCCGGCTTTGGTGGCTTGGACATGACCTAGGACCTTAAGATTTTGCATGAAAGGAGGACTAGCAACCGCGTCTCACGGGAGAATGTGAAAAGTGTTCATATGTAGTAAAAACCTGAGAAATCCGTCCGTTTTCGTCATTTGTTTTTGAATCGACTTAAAGGCAGATCGTCACATTGGCCGCTTTTCTCTCTGAGACGGTTACATTTATCGTCTGCAACGCTATGTCGCGTGCTGCGGTATGCGGAGACACTAAAAGCACCATAGTAGAACACAGAAGAAGCTTCTAAGTTGAAGTAATAGCCAGTAAGAAGAAATACAATTCAAGTTTTAGTTGTCGATTATTCACATTTTAGCCGGCTTTGGTGTCTTGGACATGACCTAAGACCTTAACATTTTGCATGAAAGGAGGACTAGCAGACGCCTTGCACGGGACAATGTGAAAAGTGTTCATATGTAGTAAAAACCTGAGAAATCCGTCCGTTTTCGTCATTTGTTATCGAATCGACTTAAAGCCAGATCGTCACATTGGCCGCTCTTCTCTCTGAAACGGTTACATTTATCGTCTGCAAAGCTATGTCGCGTGCTGCGTTATGTGGAAACACTAAAAGCACCATAGTAGAACACTGAAGAAGCTTCTATGTTGAAGTAATAGCCAGTAAGAAGTAGTACAATTGAAGCTTTAGTTGTCGATTATTCACTTTTTAGCCGGCTTTGGTGGCTTGGACATGAGGTGGAACCATAAAATTTTGCATGAAAGGAAGACTAGCAGCCACGTTGCAGCGGAGAATGTGAAAAGTGTTCATATGTAGCAAAAACGTGAGAAATCCGTCAGTTTTCGTCATTTGGTATCGAATCGACTTAAAGCCAGATCGTCACATTGGCCGCTCTTCTCTCTGAAACGGTTACATTTATCGTCTACAAAGCTATGTCGCGTGCTGCGTTATGCGGAAACACTAAAAGCACCATAATAGAACACAGAAGAAGCTTCTATGTTGAAGTAATAGATAGTAAGAAGTAGTACAATTGAAGTTTTAGTTGTCGATTATTCACTTTTTAGCCGGCTTTGGTGGCTTGGATATGAGGTGGAACCATAAGATTTTGCATGAAAGGAAGACTAGCAGCCACGTTGCACGGGAGAATGTGAAAAGCTGTCATATGTAGTAAAAACCTGAAAAATGCGTCCGTTTTCGTCATTTGTTATCGAATCGACTTAAAGCGAGATCGTCACATTGGCTGCTTTTCTCTCTGAGACTGTTACATTTATCGTCTGCAAAGCTATGTCGCGTGCTGCGGTCTGCGGAGACACTAAAAGCACCATAGGAGAACACAGAAGAAGCTTCTAAGTTGAAGTAATAGCCAGTAAGAAGTAGTAAAATTTAAGTTTTAGTTGTCGATTATTCACATTTTAGCCGGCTTTGGTGGCTTGGACATGACCTAGGACCATAAGATTTTGCATGAAAGGAGGACTAGTTGCCGCGTTGCATGGGAGAAAGTGAAAAGAGATCATATGTAGTAAAAACCTGAGAAATCCGTCAGTTTTCGTCATTTGTTATCGAATCGACTTAGAGCCAGTTCGTCACATTGGCCGCTTTTCTCTCTGAGACGGTTACATTTATCGTCTGCAAATCTATGTCGCCTGCAGCGGTATGCGGAGACACTAAAAGCACCATAGTAGAACACTGAAGAAGCTTCTAAGTTGAAGCAATAGCCAGTAAGAAGTAGTACAATTCAAGTTTTAGTTGTCGATTATTCACTTTTTAGCCGGCTTTGGTGGCTTGGACATGACCTAGGACCATAAGATTTTGCATGAAAGGAGGACTAGCAGCCGCGTTGCACGGGAGAATGTGAAAAGTGTTCATATGTAGTAAAAACCTGAGAAATCCGTCCGTTTTCGTCATTTGTTATCGAATCGACTTAAAGCCAGATCGTCACATTGGCCCCTCTTCTCTCTGAAACGGTTACATTTATCGTCTGCAAAGCTATGTCGCGTGCTGCAGTATGCGGAACCCCTTAAAGCACCATAGTAGAACACAGAAGAAGCTTCTAAGTTGAAGTAATAGCGAGTAAGAAGTATTTCAATTCAAATTTAGTTGTCGATTATTCACTTTTTAACCGGCTATGGTGGCTTGGACATGACCTAGGACCTTAAGATTTTGCATGAAAGGAGGACTAGCAACCGCGTCTCACGGGAGAATGTGAAAAGCGTTCATATGTAGTAAAAACCTGAGAAATCCGTCCGTTTTCGTCATTTGTTATCGAATCGACTTAAAGCCAGATCGTCACATTGGCCCCTCTTCTCTCTGAAACGGTTACATTTATCGTCTGTAAAGCTATGTCGCGTGCTGCGGTATGCGGAAACACTAAAAGCACCATAGTAGAACACAGAAGAAGCTTCTATGTTGAAGTAATAGCCAGTAAGAAGTAGTACAATTAAAGTTTTAGTTGTCGATTATTCACTTTCTGCCGGCTTTTTTGGCTTTTACATGACCTAGGACCTTAAGATTTTGCATGAAAGGAGGTCTAGCAGCCGCGTTGCACGGGAGAATGTGAAAAGTGTTCATATGTAGTAAAAACCTGAGAAATCCGTCCGTTTTCGTCATTTGTTATCGAATCGACTTAAAGCCAGATCGTCACATTGGCCGCTTTTCTCTCTGAGACGGTTACATTTATCGTCTGCAAAGCTATGTCGCGTGCTGCGGTATGCGGAGACACTAAAAGCACCATAGTAGAACACAGAAGAAGCTTCTAAGTTGAAGTAATAGCCAGTAAGAAGTAGTACAATTGAAGTTTTAGTTGTCGATTATTCACTTTTTAGCCGGCTTTGGTGGCTTGGACATGAGGTGGAACCATAAAATTTTGCATGAAAGGAAGACTAGCAGCCACGTTGCAGCGGAGAATGTGAAAAGTGTTCATATGTAGTAAAAACCTGAGAGATCCATCGTTTTTGTCATTTGTTATCAAATCGTCTTAAAGCCAGATCGTCACATTGGCTGCTTTTCTCGCTGAGACGGTTACATTTATCGTCTGCAAATCTATGTCGCCTGCAGCGGTATGCGGAGACACTAAAAGCACCATAGTAGAACACTGAAGAAGCTTCTAAGTTGAAGCAATAGCCAGTAAGAAGTAGTACAATTCAAGTTTTAGTTGTCGATTATTCACTTTTTAGCCGGCTTTGGTGGCTTGGACATGACCTAGGACCATAAGATTTTGCATGAAAGGAGGACTAGCAGCCGCGTTGCACGGGAGAATGTGAAAAGTGTTCATATGTAGTAAAAACCTGAGAAATCCGTCCGTTTTTGTCATTTGTTATCGAATCGACTTAAAGCCAGATCGTCACATTGGCCTCTCTTCTCTCTGAAACGGTTACAGTTATCGTCTGCAAAGCTATGTCGCGTGCTGCAGTATGCGGAAACCCTAAAAGCACCATAGTAGAACACAGAAGAAGCTTCTAAGTTGAAGTAATAGCCAGTAAGAAGTATTTCAATTCAAATTTAGTTGTCGATTATTCACTTTTTAGCCGGCTTTGGTGGCTTGGACATGACCTAGGACCTTAAGATTTTGCATGAAAGGAGGACTAGCAGCCGCGTTGCACGGGAGAATGTGAAAAGTGTTCATATGTAGTAAAAACCTGAGAAATCCGTCCGTTTTTGTCATTTGTTATCGAATCGACTTAAAGCCAGATCGTCACATTGTCCCCTCTTCTCTCTGAAACGGTTACATTTATCGTCTGCAAAGCTATGTCGCGTGCTGCGGTATGCGGAAACACTAAAAGCACCATAGTAGAACACAGAAGAAGCTTCTATGTTGAAGTATTAGAAAGTAAGAAGTAGTACAATTAAAGTTTTAGTTGTCGATTATTCACTTTTTAGCCGGCTTTGGTGGCTTTTACATGACCTACGACCTTAAGATTTTGCATGAAAGGAGGTCTAGCAGCCGCGTAGCACGGGAGAATGTGAAAAGTGTTCATATGTAGTAAAAACCTGAGAAATCCGTCCGTTTTCGTCATTTGTTTTTGAATCGACTTAAAGGCAGATCGTCACATTGGCCGCTTTTCTCTCTGAGACGGTTACATTTATCGTCTGCAACGCTATGTCGCGTGCTGCGGTATGCGGAGACACTAAAAGCACCATAGTAGAACACAGAAGAAGCTTCTAAGTTGAAGTAATAGCCAGTAAGAAGAAATACAATTCAAGTTTTAGTTGTCGATTATTCACATTTTAGCCGGCTTTGGTGTCTTGGACATGACCTAGGACCTTAACATTTTGCATGAAAGGAGGACTAGCAGACGCGTTGCACGGGACAATGTGAAAAGTGTTCATATGTAGTAAAAACCTGAGAAATCCGTCCGTTTTCGTCATTTGTTATCGAATCGACTTAAAGCCAGATCGTCACATTGGCCGCTCTTCTCTCTGAAACGGTTACATTTATCGTCTGCAAAGCTATGTCGCGTGCTGCGTTATGTGGAAACACTAAAAGCACCATAGTAGAACACTGAAGAAGCTTCTATGTTGAAGTAATAGCCAGTAAGAAGTAGTACAATTGAAGCTTTAGTTGTCGATTATTCACTTTTTAGCCGGCTTTGGTGGCTTGGACATGAGGTGGAACCATAAAATTTTGCATGAAAGGAAGACTAGCAGCCACGTTGCAGCGGAGAATGTGAAAAGTGTTCATATGTAGTAAAAACCTGAGAGATCCATCGTTTTCGTCATTTGTTATCAAATCGTCTTAAAGCCAGATCGTCACATTGGCTGCTTTTCTCGCTGAGACGGTTACATTTATCGTCTGCAAATCTATGTCGCCTGCTGCGGTATGCGGAGACACTAAAAGCACCATAGTAGAACACTGAAGAAGCTTCTAAGTTGAAGTAATAGCCAGTAAGAAGTATTTCAATTCAAATTTAGTTGTCGATTATTCACTTTTTAGCCGGCTTTGGTGGCTTGGACATGACCTGGGACCATAAGATTTTACATGAAAAGAGGACTGGCAGCAGCGTTGCACGGGAGAATGTGAAAAGTGTTCATATGTGGTAAAAACCTGATAAATCCGTCCGTTTTCGTCATTTGTTATCGAATCGACTTAAAGCCAGATCGTCACATTGGCCGCTTTTCTCTCTGAGACTGTTACATATATCGTCTGCAAAGCTATGTCACGTGCTGCGGTCTGCGGAGACACTAAAAGCACCATAGGAGAACACAGAAGAAGCTTCTAAGTTGAAGTAATAGAAAGTAAGAAGTAGTACAATTGAAGTTTTAGTTCTCGATTATTCACTTTTTAGCCGGCTTTGGTGGCTTGGACATGACCTAGGACCTTAACATTTTGCATGAAAGGAGGACTAGCAGCCGCGTTGCATGGCAGAATGTGAAAAGTGTTCATATGTGGTAAAAACCTGAGAAATGCGTCCGTTTTCGTCATTTGTTATCGAATTGACTTAAAGCCAGATCGTCACATTGGCCGCTTTTCTCTCTGAGACGGTTACATTTATCGTCTGCAAAGCTATGTCGCGTGCTGCGATCGGCGGAGACACTAAAAGCACCATAGTAGAACACAGAAGAAGCTTCTAAGTTAAAGTAATAGCCAGTAAGAAGAAATACAATTCAAGTTTTAGTTGTCGATTATTCACATTTTAGCCGGCTTTGGTGGCTTGGACATGACCTAGGACCTTAACATTTTGCATGAAAGGAGGACTAGCAGCCGCGTTGCACGGGAGAATGTGAAAAGTGTTCATATGTAGTCAAAACCTGAGAAATCCGTCCGTTTTCGTCATTTGTTATCGAATCGACTTAAAGCCAGATCGTCACATTGTCCCCTCTTCTCTCTAAAACGGTTACATTTATCGTCTGCAAAGCTATGTCGCGTGCTGCGGTATGCGGAAACACTAAAAGCACCATAGTACAACACAGAAGAAGCTTCTATGTTGAAGTAATAGCCTGTAAGAAGTAGTACAATTAAAGTTTTAGTTGTCAATTATTCACTTTTTAGCCGGCTTTGGTGGCTTTTACATGACCTAGGACCTTAAGATTTTGCATGAAAGGAGGTCTTGCAGCCGCGTAGCACGGGAGAATGTGAAAAGTGTTCATATGTAGTAAAAACCTGAGAAATCCGTCCGTTTTCGTCATTTGTTATCGAATCGACTTAAAGCCAGATCGTCACATTGGCCGCTTTTCTCTCTGAGACTGTTACATATATCGTCTGCAAAGCTATGTCACGTGCTGCGGTCTGCGGAGACACTAAAAGCACCATAGGAGAACACAGAAGAAGCTTCTAAGTTGAAGTAATAGAAAGTAAGGAGTAGTACAATTGAAGTTTTAGTTGTCGATTATTCACTTTTTAGCCGGCTTTGGTGGCTTGGACATGACCTAGGACCTTAAGATTTTGCATGAAAGGAGGACTAGCAGCCGCGTTGCATGGCAGAATGGGAAAAGTGTTCATATGTGGTAAAAACCTGAGAAATGCGTCCGTTTTCGTCATTTGTTATCGAATTGACTTAAAGCCAGATCGTCACATTGGCCGCTTTTCTCTCTGAGACGGTTACATTTATCGTCTGCAAAGCTATGTCGCGTGCTGCGGTATGCGGAGACACTAAAAGCACCATAGTAGAACACAGAAGAAGCTTCTAAGTTGAAGTAATAGCCAGTAAGAAGTAGTACAATTGAAGTTTTAGTTGTCGATTATTCACTTTTTAGCCGGCTTTGGTGGCTTGGACATGACCTGGGACCATAAGATTTTACATGAAAAGAGGACTGGCAGCAGCGTTGCACGGGAGAATGTGAAAAGTGTTCATATGTGGTAAAAACCTGATAAATCCGTCCGTTTTCGTCATTTGTTATCGAATCGACTTAAAGCCAGATCGTCACATTGGCCGCTTTTCTCTCTGAGACTGTTACATATATCGTATGCAAAGCTATGTCACGTGCTGCGGTCTGCGGAGACACTAAAAGCACCATAGGAGAACACAGAAGAAGCTTCTAAGTTGAAGTAATAGAAAGTAAGAAGTAGTACAATTGAAGTTTTAGTTCTCGATTATTCACTTTTTAGCCGGCTTTGGTGGCTTGGACATGACCTAGGACCTTAAGATTTTGCCTGAGAGGAGGACTAGCAGCCGCGTTGCATCGCAGAATGTGAAAAGTGTTCATATGTGGTAAAAACCTGAGAAATGCGTCCGTTTTCGTCATTTGTTATCGAATTGACTTAAAGCCAGATCGTCACATTGGCCGCTTTTCTCTCTGAGACGGTTACATTTATCGTCTGCAAAGCTATGTCGCGTGCTGCGATCGGCGGAGACACTAAAAGCACCATAGTAGAACACAGAAGAAGCTTCTAAGTTAAAGTAATAGCCCAGTAAGAAGAAATACAATTCAAGTTTTAGTTGTCGATTAATCACATTTTAGCCGGCTTTGGTGGCTTGGACATGACCTAGGACCTTAACATTTTGCATGAAAGGAGGACTAGCAGCCGCGTTGCACGGCAGAATGTGAAAAGTGTTCATATGTAGTCAAAACCTGAGAAATCCGTCCGTTTTCGTCACCTCTTATCGAATCGACTTTAAGCCAGATCGTCACATTGGCCGCTTTTCTCTCTGAGACGGTCACATTTATCGTCTGCAAAGCTATGTCGCGTGCTGCGGTATGCGCAGACACTAAAAGCACCATAGTAGAACACTGAAGAAGCTTCTAAGTTGAAGCAATAGCCAGAAAGAAGTAGTACAATTGAAGTTTTAGTTGTCGATTATTCACTTTTTAGCCGGCTTTGGTGGCTTGGACATGACCTAGGACCATAAGATTTTGCATGAAAGGAGGACTAACAGCCGCGTTGCACGGGAGAATGTGAAAAGTGTTCATATGTAGTAAAAACCTGAGAAATCCGTCCGTTTTCGTCATTTGTTAACGAATCGACTTAAAGCCAGATCGTCACATTGGCCGCTTTTCTCTCTGGGACGGTTACATTTATCGTCTGCAATGCTATGTCGCGTGCTGCGGTATGCGGAGACACTAAAAGCACCATAGTATAACACAGAAGAAACTTCAAAGTTGAAGTAATAGCCAGTAAGAAGTAGTACAATTCAAGTTTTAGTTGTCGATTATTCACTTTTTAGCGGGCTTTGGTGGCTTGGATATGACCTAATACCATAAGATTTTGCATGAAAGGAGGACTAGCAGACGCGTTGCACGGGAGAATGTGAAAAGTGTTCATATGTAGTAAAAACCTGAGAAATCCGTCCGTTTTCGTCATTTGTTATCGAATCGACTTAAAGCCACATAGTCACATTGGCCGCTCTACTCTCTGAAACGGTTACATTTATCGTCTGCAAAGCTATGTCGCGTACTGCAGTATGCGGAAACACTAAAAGCACCATAGTAGAACACTGAAGAAGCTTCTAAGTTGAAGTAATAGCCAGTAAGAAGTATTTCAATTCAAATTTAGTTGTCGATTATTCACTATTTAGCCGGCTTTGGTGGCTTGGACATGACCTAGGACCTTAAGATTTTGCATGAAAGGAGGACTAGCAGACGCGTTGCACGGGAGAATGTGAAAAGTGTTCATATGTAGTAAAAACCTGAGAAATCCGTCCGTTTTCGTCATTTGTTATCGAATCGACTTAAAGCCACATAGTCACATTGGCCGCTCTACTCTCTGAAACGGTTACATTTATCGTCTGCAAAGCTATGTCGCGTGCTGCAGTATGCGGAAACACTAAAAGCACCATAGTAGAACACTGAAGAAGCTTCTATGTTGAAGTAATAGCCAGTAAGAAGTAGTGCAATTGAAGTTTTAGTTGTCGATTATTCACTTTTTAGCCGGCTTTGGTGGCTTGGACATGAGGTGGAACCATAAAATTTTGCAGGAAAGGAAGACTAGCAGCCACGTTGCACCGGAGAATGTGAAAAGTGTTCATATGTAGGCAAAACCTGAGAAATCCATCGTTTTCGTCATTTGTTATCAAATCGTCTTAAAGCCAGATCCTCACATTGGCTGCTTTTCTCTCTGAGACTGTTACATTTATCGTCTGCAAAGCTATGTCACGTGCTGCGGTCTGCGGAGACACTAAAAGCACCATAGTAGAACACTGAAGAAGCTTCTAAGTTGAAGCAATAGCCAGTAAGAAGTAGTACAATTCAAGTTTTAGTTGTCGATTATTCACTTTTTAGCCGGCTTTGGTGGCTTGGACATGACCTAGGACCATAAGATTTTGCATGAAAGGAGGACTAGCAGCCGCGTTGCACGGGAGAATGTGAAAAGTGTTCATATGTAGTAAAAACCTGAGAAATCCGTCCGTTTTTGTCATTTGTTATCGAATCGACTTAAAGCCAGATCGTCACATTGGCCTCTCTTCTCTCTGAAACGGTTACAGTTATCGTCTGCAAAGCTATGTCGCGTGCTGCAGTATGCGGAAACCCTAAAAGCACCATAGTAGAACACAGAAGAAGCTTCTAAGTTGAAGTAATAGCCAGTAAGAAGTATTTCAATTCAAATTTAGTTGTCGATTATTCACTTTTTAGCCGGCTTTGGTGGCTTGGACATGACCTGGGACCATAAGATTTTACATGAAAAGAGGACTGGCAGCCGCGTTGCACGGGAGAATGTGAAAAGTGTTCATATGTGGTAAAAACCTGATAAATCCGTCCGTTTTCGTCATTTGTTTTTGAATCGACTTAAAGGCAGATCGTCACATTGGCCGCTTTTCTCTCTGAGACGGTTACATTTATCGTCTGCAACGCTATGTCGCATGCTGCGGTATGCGGAGACACTAAAAGCACCATAGTAGAACACAGAAGAAGCTTCTAAGTTGAAGTAATAGCCAGTAAGAAGAAATACAATTCATGTTTTAGTTGTCGATTATTCACATTTTAGCCGGCTTTGGTGGCTTGGACATGACCTAGGACCTTAACATTTTGCATGAAAGGAGGACTAGCAGCCGCGTTGCACGGGAGAATGTGAAAAGTGTTCATATGTAGTAAAAACCTGAGAAATCCATCGTTTTCGTCATTTGTTATCAATTCTTCTTAAAGCCAGATCGTCACATTGGCTGCTTTTCTCTCTGACACGGTTACATTTATCGTCTGCAAATCTATGTCGCCTGCTGCGGTATGCGGAGACACTAAAAGCACCATAGTAGAACACTGAAGAAGCTTCTAAGTTGAAGCAATAGCCAGTAAGAAGTAGTACAATTCAAGTTTTAGTTGTCGATTATTCACTTTTTAGCCGGCTTTGGTGGCTTGGACATGACCTAGGACCTTAAGATTTTGCCTGAGAGGAGGACTAGCAGCCGCGTTGCATCGCAGAATGTGAAAAGTGTTCATATGTGGTAAAAACCTGAGAAATGCGTCCGTTTTCGTCATTTGTTATCGAATTGACTTAAAGCCAGATCGTCACATTGGCCGCTTTTCTCTCTGAGACGGTTACATTTATCGTCTGCAAAGCTATGTCGCGTGCTGCGATCGGCGGAGACACTAAAAGCACCATAGTAGAACACAGAAGAAGCTTCTAAGTTAAAGTAATAGCCAGTAAGAAGAAATACAATTCAAGTTTTAGTTGTCGATTAATCACATTTTAGCCGGCTTTGGTGGCTTGGACATGACCTAGGACCTTAACATTTTGCATGAAAGGAGGACTAGCAGCCGCGTTGCACGGCAGAATGTGAAAAGTGTTCATATGTAGTCAAAACCTGAGAAATCCGTCCGTTTTCGTCACCTCTTATCGAATCGACTTTAAGCCAGATCGTCACATTGGCCGCTTTTCTCTCTGAGACGGTCACATTTATCGTCTGCAAAGCTATGTCGCGTGCTGCGGTATGCGCAGACACTAAAAGCACCATAGTAGAACACTGAAGAAGCTTCTAAGTTGAAGCAATAGCCAGAAAGAAGTAGTACAATTGAAGTTTTAGTTGTCGATTATTCACTTTTTAGCCGGCTTTGGTGGCTTGGACATGACCTAGGACCATAAGATTTTGCATGAAAGGAGGACTAACAGCCGCGTTGCACGGGAGAATGTGAAAAGTGTTCATATGTAGTAAAAACCTGAGAAATCCGTCCGTTTTCGTCATTTGTTAACGAATCGACTTAAAGCCAGATCGTCACATTGGCCGCTTTTCTCTCTGGGACGGTTACATTTATCGTCTGCAATGCTATGTCGCGTGCTGCGGTATGCGGAGACACTAAAAGCACCATAGTATAACACAGAAGAAACTTCAAAGTTGAAGTAATAGCCAGTAAGAAGTAGTACAATTCAAGTTTTAGTTGTCGATTATTCACTTTTTAGCGGGCTTTGGTGGCTTGGATATGACCTAATACCATAAGATTTTGCATGAAAGGAGGACTAGCAGACGCGTTGCACGGGAGAATGTGAAAAGTGTTCATATGTAGTAAAAACCTGAGAAATCCGTCCGTTTTCGTCATTTGTTATCGAATCGACTTAAAGCCACATAGTCACATTGGCCGCTCTACTCTCTGAAACGGTTACATTTATCGTCTGCAAAGCTATGTCGCGTACTGCAGTATGCGGAAACACTAAAAGCACCATAGTAGAACACTGAAGAAGCTTCTAAGTTGAAGTAATAGCCAGTAAGAAGTATTTCAATTCAAATTTAGTTGTCGATTATTCACTATTTAGCCGGCTTTGGTGGCTTGGACATGACCTAGGACCTTAAGATTTTGCATGAAAGGAGGACTAGCAGACGCGTTGCACGGGAGAATGTGAAAAGTGTTCATATGTAGTAAAAACCTGAGAAATCCGTCCGTTTTCGTCATTTGTTATCGAATCGACTTAAAGCCACATAGTCACATTGGCCGCTCTACTCTCTGAAACGGTTACATTTATCGTCTGCAAAGCTATGTCGCGTGCTGCAGTATGCGGAAACACTAAAAGCACCATAGTAGAACACTGAAGAAGCTTCTATGTTGAAGTAATAGCCAGTAAGAAGTAGTGCAATTGAAGTTTTAGTTGTCGATTATTCACTTTTTAGCCGGCTTTGGTGGCTTGGACATGAGGTGGAACCATAAAATTTTGCAGGAAAGGAAGACTAGCAGCCACGTTGCACCGGAGAATGTGAAAAGTGTTCATATGTAGGCAAAACCTGAGAAATCCATCGTTTTCGTCATTTGTTATCAAATCGTCTTAAAGCCAGATCCTCACATTGGCTGCTTTTCTCTCTGAGACTGTTACATTTATCGTCTGCAAAGCTATGTCACGTGCTGCGGTCTGCGGAGACACTAAAAGCACCATAGTAGAACACTGAAGAAGCTTCTAAGTTGAAGCAATAGCCAGTAAGAAGTAGTACAATTCAAGTTTTAGTTGTCGATTATTCACTTTTTAGCCGGCTTTGGTGGCTTGGACATGACCTAGGACCATAAGATTTTGCATGAAAGGAGGACTAGCAGCCGCGTTGCACGGGAGAATGTGAAAAGTGTTCATATGTAGTAAAAACCTGAGAAATCCGTCCGTTTTTGTCATTTGTTATCGAATCGACTTAAAGCCAGATCGTCACATTGGCCTCTCTTCTCTCTGAAACGGTTACAGTTATCGTCTGCAAAGCTATGTCGCGTGCTGCAGTATGCGGAAACCCTAAAAGCACCATAGTAGAACACAGAAGAAGCTTCTAAGTTGAAGTAATAGCCAGTAAGAAGTATTTCAATTCAAATTTAGTTGTCGATTATTCACTTTTTAGCCGGCTTTGGTGGCTTGGACATGACCTGGGACCATAAGATTTTACATGAAAAGAGGACTGGCAGCCGCGTTGCACGGGAGAATGTGAAAAGTGTTCATATGTGGTAAAAACCTGATAAATCCGTCCGTTTTCGTCATTTGTTTTTGAATCGACTTAAAGGCAGATCGTCACATTGGCCGCTTTTCTCTCTGAGACGGTTACATTTATCGTCTGCAACGCTATGTCGCATGCTGCGGTATGCGGAGACACTAAAAGCACCATAGTAGAACACAGAAGAAGCTTCTAAGTTGAAGTAATAGCCAGTAAGAAGAAATACAATTCATGTTTTAGTTGTCGATTATTCACATTTTAGCCGGCTTTGGTGGCTTGGACATGACCTAGGACCTTAACATTTTGCATGAAAGGAGGACTAGCAGCCGCGTTGCACGGGAGAATGTGAAAAGTGTTCATATGTAGTAAAAACCTGAGAAATCCATCGTTTTCGTCATTTGTTATCAATTCTTCTTAAAGCCAGATCGTCACATTGGCTGCTTTTCTCTCTGACACGGTTACATTTATCGTCTGCAAATCTATGTCGCCTGCTGCGGTATGCGGAGACACTAAAAGCACCATAGTAGAACACTGAAGAAGCTTCTAAGTTGAAGCAATAGCCAGTAAGAAGTAGTACAATTCAAGTTTTAGTTGTCGATTATTCACTTTTTAGCCGGCTTTGGTGGCTTGGACATGACCTAGGACCTTAAGATTTTGCCTGAGAGGAGGACTAGCAGCCGCGTTGCATCGCAGAATGTGAAAAGTGTTCATATGTGGTAAAAACCTGAGAAATGCGTCCGTTTTCGTCATTTGTTATCGAATTGACTTAAAGCCAGATCGTCACATTGGCCGCTTTTCTCTCTGAGACGGTTACATTTATCGTCTGCAAAGCTATGTCGCGTGCTGCGATCGGCGGAGACACTAAAAGCACCATAGTAGAACACAGAAGAAGCTTCTAAGTTAAAGTAATAGCCAGTAAGAAGAAATACAATTCAAGTTTTAGTTGTCGATTAATCACATTTTAGCCGGCTTTGGTGGCTTGGACATGACCTAGGACCTTAACATTTTGCATGAAAGGAGGACTAGCAGCCGCGTTGCACGGGAGAATGTGAAAAGTGTTCATATGTAGTCAAAACCTGAGAAATCCGTCCGTTTTCGTCACCTCTTATCGAATCGACTTTAAGCCAGATCGTCACATTGGCCGCTTTTCTCTCTGAGACGGTCACATTTATCGTCTGCAAAGCTATGTCGCGTGCTGCGGTATGCGGAGACACTAAAAGCACCATAGTAGAACACTGAAGAAGCTTCTAAGTTGAAGCAATAGCCAGAAAGAAGTAGTACAATTGAAGTTTTAGTTGTCGATTATTCACTTTTTAGCCGGCTTTGGTGGCTTGGACATGACCTAGGACCATAAGATTTTGCATGAAAGGAGGACTAACAGCCGCGTTGCACGGGAGAATGTGAAAAGTGTTCATGTGTAGTAAAAACCTGAGAAATCCGTCCGTTTTCGTCATTTGTTAACGAATCGACTTAAAGCCAGATCGTCACATTGGCCGCTTTTCTCTCTGGGACGGTTACATTTATCGTCTGCAAAGCTATGTCGCGTGCTGCGGTATGCGGAGACACTAAAAGCACCATAGTATAACACAGAAGAAACTTCAAAGTTGAAGTAATAGCCAGTAAGAAGTAGTACAATTCAAGTTTTAGTTGTCGATTATTCACTTTTTAGCGGGCTTTGGTGGCTTGGATATGACCTAATACCATAAGATTTTGCATGAAAGGAGGACTAGCAGACGCGTTGCACGGGAGAATGTGAAAAGTGTTCATATGTAGTAAAAACCTGAGAAATCCGTCCGTTTTCGTCATTTGTTATCGAATCGACTTAAAGCCACATAGTCACATTGGCCGCTCTACTCTCTGAAACGGTTACATTTATCGTCTGCAAAGCTATGTCGCGTGCTGCAGTATGCGGAAACACTAAAAGCACCATAGTAGAACACTGAAGAAGCATCTAAGTTGAAGTAATAGCCAGTAAGAAGTATTTCAATTCAAATTTAGTTGTCGATTATTCACTATTTAGCCGGCTTTGGTGGCTTGGACATGACCTAGGACCTTAAGATTTTGCATGAAAGGAGGCCTAGCAGACGCGTTGCACGGGAGAATGTGAAAAGTGTTCATATGTAGTAAAAACCTGAGAAATCCGTCCGTTTTCGTCATTTGTTATCGAATCGACTTAAAGCCACATAGTCACATTGGCCGCTCTACTCTCTGAAACGGTTACATTTATCGTCTGCAAAGCTATGTCGCGTGCTGCAGTATGCGGAAACACTAAAAGCACCATAGTAGAACACTGAAGAAGCTTCTATGTTGAAGTAATAGCCAGTAAGAAGTAGTGCAATTAAAGTTTTAGTTGTCGATTATTCACTTTTTAGCCGGCTTTGGTGGCTTGGACATGAGGTGGAACCATAAAATTTTGCAGGAAAGGACGACTAGCAGCCACGTTGCACCGGAGAATGTGAAAAGTGTTCATATGTAGTAAAAACCTGAGAAATCCATCGTTTTCGTCATTTGTTATCAAATCGTCTTAAAGCCAGATCCTCACATTGGCTGCTTTTCTCTCTGAGACTGTTACATTTATCGTCTGCAAAGCTATGTCACGTGCTGCGGTCTGCGGAGACACTAAAAGCACCATAGTAGAACACTGAAGAAGCTTCTAAGTTGAAGCAATAGCCAGTAAGAAGTAGTACAATTCAAGTTTTAGTTGTCGATTATTCACTTTTTAGCCGGCTTTGGTGGCTTGGACATGACCTAGGACCATAAGATTTTGCATGAAAGGAGGACTAGCAGCCGCGTTGCACGGGAGAATGTGAAAAGTGTTCATATGTAGTAAAAACCTGAGAAATCCGTCCGTTTTCGTCATTTGTTATCGAATCGACTTAAAGCCAGATCGTCACATTGGCCTCTCTTCTCTCTGAAACGGTTACAGTTATCGTCTGCAAAGCTATGTCGCGTGCTGCAGTATGCGGAAACCCTAAAAGCACCATAGTAGAACACAGAAGAAGCTTCTAAGTTGAAGTAATAGCCAGTAAGAAGTATTTCAATTCAAATTTAGTTGTCGATTATTCACTTTTTAGCCGGCTTTGGTGGCTTGGACATGACCTGGGACCATAAGATTTTACATGAAAAGAGGACTGGCAGCCGCGTTGCACGGGAGAATGTGAAAAGTGTTCATATGTGGTAAAAACCTGATAAATCCGTCCGTTTTCGTCATTTGTTTTTGAATCGACTTAAAGGCAGATCGTCACATTGGCCGCTTTTCTCTCTGAGACGGTTACATTTATCGTCTGCAACGCTATGTCGCATGCTGCGGTATGCGGAGACACTAAAAGCACCATAGTAGAACACAGAAGAAGCTTCTAAGTTGAAGTAATAGCCAGTAAGAAGAAATACAATTCATGTTTTAGTTGTCGATTATTCACATTTTAGCCGGCTTTGGTGGCTTGGACATGACCTAGGACCTTAACATTTTGCATGAAAGGAGGACTAGCAGCCGCGTTGCACGGGAGAATGTGAAAAGTGTTCATATGTAGTAAAAACCTGAGAAATCCGTCCGTTTTCGTCATTTGTTATCGAATCGACTTAAAGCCAGATCGTCACATTGGCCGCTCTTCTCTCTGAAACGGTTACATTTATCGTCTACAAAGCTATGTCGCGTGCTGCGTTATGTGGAAACACTAAAAGCACCATAGTAGAACACTGAAGAAGCTTCTATGTTGAAGTAATAGCCAGTAAGAAGTAGTACAATTGAAGTTTTAGTTGTCGATTATTCACTTTTTAGCCGGCTTTGGTGGCTTGGACATGAGGTGGAACCATAAAATTTTGCATGAAGGGAAGACTAGCAGCCACGTTGCAGCGGAGAATGTGAAAAGTGTTCATATGTAGTAAAAACCTGAGAGATCCATCGTTTTCGTCATTTGTTATCAATTCGTCTTAAAGCCAGATCGTCACATTGGCTGCTTTTCTCTCTGACACGGTTACATTTATCGTCTGCAAATCTATGTCGCCTGCTGCGGTATGCGGAGACACTAAAAGCACCATAGTAGAACACTGAAGAAGCTTCTAAGTTGAAGCAATAGCCAGTAAGAAGTAGTACAATTCAAGTTTTAGTTGTCGATTATTCACTTTTTAGCCGGCTTTGGTGGCTTGGACATGACCTAGGACCATAAGATTTTGCATGAAAGGAGGACTAACAGCCGCGTTGCACGGGAGAATGTGAAAAGTGTTCATATGTAGTAAAAACCTGAGAAATCCGTCCGTTTTCGTCATTTGTTATCGAATCGACTTAAAGCCAGATCGTCACATTGGCCGCTTTTCTCTCTGAGACTGTTACATATATCGTCTGCAAAGCTATGTCACGTGCTGCGGTCTGCGGAGACACTAAAAGCACCATAGGAGAACACAGAAGAAGCTTCTAAGTTGAAGTAATAGAAAGTAAGAAGTAGTACAATTGAAGTTTTAGTTGTCGATTATTCACTTTTTAGCCGGCTTTGGTGGCTTGGACATGACCTAGGACCTTAAGATTTTGCATGAAAGGAGGACTAGTAGCCGCGTTGCATGGCAGAATGCGAAAAGTGTTCATATGTGGTAAAAACCTGAGAAATGCGTCCGTTTTCGTCATTTGTTATCGAATTGACTTAAAGCCAGATCGTCACATTGGCCGCTTTTCTCTCTGAGACGGTTACATTTATCGTCTGCAAAGATATGTCGCGTGCTGCGGTATGCGGAGACACTAAAAGCACCATAGTAGAACACAGAAGAAGCTTCTAAGTTGAAGTAATAGCCAGTAAGAAGTAGTACAATTGAAGTTTTAGTTGTCGATTATTCACTTTTTAGCCGGCTTTGGTGGCTTGGACATGACCTGGGACCATAAGATTTTACATGAAAAGAGGACTGGCAGCAGCGTTGCACGGGAGAATGTGAAAAATGTTCATATGTGGTAAAAACCTGATAAATCCGTCCGTTTTCGTCATTTGTTATCGAATCGACTTAAAGCCAGATCGTCACATTGGCCGGTTTTCTCTCTGAGACTGTTACATATATCGTCTGCAAAGCTATGTCACGTGCTGCGGTCTGCGGAGACACTAAAAGCACCATGGGAGAACACAGAAGAAGCTTCTAAGTTGAAGTAATAGAAAGTAAGAAGTAGTACAATTGAAGTTTTAGTTCTCGATTATTCACTTTTTAGCCGGCTTTGGTGGCTTGGACATGACCTAGGACCTTAAGATTTTGCATGAAAGGAGGACTAGCAGCCGCGTTGCATGGCAGAATGTGAAAAGTGTTCATATGTGGTAAAAACCTGAGAAATGCGTCCGTTTTCGTCATTTGTTATCGAATTGACTTAAAGCCAGATCGTCACATTGGCCGCTTTTCTCTCTGAGACGGTTACATTTATCGTCTGCAAAGCTATGTCGCGTGCTGCGATCGGCGGAGACACTAAAAGCACCATAGTAGAACACAGAAGAAGCTTCTAAGTTAAAGTAATAGCCAGTAAGAAGAAATACAATTCAAGTTTTAGTTGTCGATTATTCACATTTTAGCCGGCTTTGGTGGCTTGGACATGACCTAGGACCTTAACATTTTGCATGAAAGGAGGACTAGCAGCCGCGTTGCACGGGAGAATGTGAAAAGTGTACATATGTAGTCAAAACCTGAGAAATCCGTCCGTTTTCGTCATTTGTTATCGAATCGACTTAAAGCCAGATCGTCACATTGTCCCCTCTTCTCTCTGAAACGGTTACATTTATCGTCTGCAAAGCTATGTCGCGTGCTGCGGTATGCGGAAACACTAAAAGCACCATAGTACAACACAGAAGAAGCTTCTATGTTGAAGTAATAGCCAGTAAGAAGTAGTACAATTAAAGTTTTAGTTGTCGATTATTCACTTTTTAGCCGGCTTTGGTGGCTTTTACATGACCTAGGACCTTAAGATTTTGCATGAAAGGAGGACTAGCAGCCGCGTTGCATGGCAGAATGTGAAAAGTGTTCATATGTGGTAAAAACCTGAGAAATGCGTCCGTTTTCGTCATTTGTTATCGAATTGACTTAAAGCCAGATCGTCACATTGGCCGCTTTTCTCTCTGAGACGGTTACATTTATCGTCTGCAAAGCTATGTCGCGTGCTGCGATCGGCGGAGACACTAAAAGCACCATAGTAGAACACAGAAGAAGCTTCTAAGTTAAAGTAATAGCCAGTAAGAAGAAATACAATTCAAGTTTTAGTTGTCGATTATTCACATTTAAGCCGGCTTTGGTGGCTTGGACATGACGTAGGACTTTAACATTTTGCATGAAAGGAGGACTAGCAGCCGCGTTGCACGGCAGAATGTGAAAAGTGTTCATATGTAGTCAAAACCTGAGAAATCCGTCCGTTTTCGTCACCTCTTATCGAATCGACTTTAAGCCAGATCGTCACATTGGCCGCTTTTCTCTCTGAGACGGTCACATTTATCGTCTGCAAAGCTATGTCGCGTGCTGCGGTATGCGGAGACACTAAAAGCACTATAGTAGAACACTGAAGAAGCTTCTAAGTTGAAGCAATAGCCAGAAAGAAGTAGTACAATTGAAGTTTTAGTTGTCGATTATTCACTTTTTAGCCGGCTTTGGTGGCTTGGACATGACCTAGGACCATAAGATTTTGCATGAAAGGAGGACTAACAGCCGCGTTGCACGGGAGAATGTGAAAAGTGTTCATATGTAGTAAAAACCTGAGAAATCCGTCCGTTTTCGTCATTTGTTAACGAATCGACTTAAAGCCAGATCGTCACATTGGCCGCTTTTCTCTCTGGGACGGTTACATTTATCGTCTGCAAAGCTATGTCGCGTGCTGCGGTATGCGGAGACACTAAAAGCACCATAGTATAACACAGAAGACACTTCAAAGTTGAAGTAATAGCCAGTAAGAAGTAGTACAATTCAAGTTTTAGTTGTCGATTATTCACTTTTTAGCGGGCTTTGGTGGCTTGGATATGACCTAATACCATAAGATTTTGCATGAAAGGAGGACTAGCAGACGCGTTGCACGGGAGAATGTGAAAAGTGTTCATATGTGTTAAAAACTTGAGAAATCCGTCCGTTTTCGTCATTTGTTATCGAATCGACTTAAAGCCACATAGTCACATTGGCCGCTCTACTCTCTGAAACGGTTACATTTATCGTCTGCAAAGCTATGTCGCGTGCTGCAGTATGCGGAAACACTAAAAGCACCATAGTAGAACACTGAAGAAGCTTCTAAGTTGAAGTAATAGCCAGTAAGAAGTATTTCAATTCAAATTTAGTTGTCGATTATTCACTATTTAGCCGGCTTTGGTGGCTTGGACATGACCTAGGACCTTAAGATTTTGCATGAAAGGAGGACTAGCAGACGCGTTGCACGGGAGAATGTGAAAAGTGTTCATATGTAGTAAAAACCTGAGAAATCCGTCCGTTTTCGTCATTTGTTATCGAATCGACTTAAAGCCACATAGTCACATTGGCCGCTCTACTCTCTGAAACGGTTACATTTATCGTCTGCAAAGCTATGTCGCGTGCTGCAGTATGCGGAAACACTAAAAGCACCATAGTAGAACACTGAAGAAGCTTCTATGTTGAAGTAATAGCCAGTAAGAAGTAGTGCAATTGAAGTTTTAGTTGTCGATTATTCACTTTTTAGCCGGCTTTGGTGGCTTGGACATGAGGTGGAACCATAAAATTTTGCAGGAAAGGAAGACTAGCAGCCACGTTGCACCGGAGAATGTGAAAAGTGTTCATATGTAGTAAAAACCTGAGAAATCCATCGTTTTCGTCATTTGTTATCAAATCGTCTTAAAGCCAGATCCTCACATTGGCTGCTTTTCTCTCTGAGACTGTTACATATATCGTCTGCAAAGCTATGTCACGTGCTGCGGTCTGCGGAGACACTAAAAGCACCATAGGAGAACACAGAAGAAGCTTCTAAGTTGAAGTAATAGAAAGTAAGAAGTAGTACAATTGAAGTTTTAGTTGTCGATTATTCACTTTTTAGCCGGCTTTGGTGGCTTGGACATGACCTAGGACCTTAAGATTTTGCATGAAAGGAGGACTAGCAGCCGCGTTGCATGGCAGAATGCGAAAAGTGTTCATATGTGGTAAAAACCTGAGAAATGCGTCCGTTTTCGTCATTTGTTATCGAATTGACTTAAAGCCAGATCGTCACATTGGCCGCTTTTCTCTCTGAGACGGTTACATTTATCGTCTGCAAAGATATGTCGCGTGCTGCGGTATGCGGAGACACTAAAAGCACCATAGTAGAACACAGAAGAAGCTTCTAAGTTGAAGTAATAGCCAGTAAGAAGTAGTACAATTGAAGTTTTAGTTGTCGATTATTCACTTTTTAGCCGGCTTTGGTGGCTTGGACATGACCTGGGACCATAAGATTTTACATGAAAAGAGGACTGGCAGCAGCGTTGCACGGGCGAATGTGAAAAGTGTTCATATGTGGTAAAAACCTGATAAATCCGTCCGTTTTCGTCATTTGTTATCGAATCGACTTAAAGCCAGATCGTCACATTGGCCGCTTTTCTCTCTGAGACTGTTACATATATCGTCTGCAAAGCTATGTCACGTGCTGCGGTCTGCGGAGACACTAAAAGCACCATAGGAGAACACGGAAGAAGCTTCTAAGTTGAAGTAATAGAAAGTAAGAAGTAGTACAGTTGAAGTTTTAGTTCTCGATTATTCACTTTTTAGCCGGCTTTGGTGGCTTGGACATGACCTAGGACCTTAAGATTTTGCATGAAAGGAGGACTAGCAGCCGCGTTGCATGGCAGAATGTGAAAAGTGTTCATATGTGGTAAAAACCTGAGAAATGCGTCCGTTTTCGTCATTTGTTATCGAATTGACTTAAAGCCAGATCGTCACATTGGCCGCTTTTCTCTCTGAGACGGTTACATTTATCGTCTGCAAAGCTATGTCGCGTGCTGCGATCGGCGGAGACACTAACAGCACCATAGTAGAACACAGAAGAAGCTTCTAAGTTAAAGTAATAGCCAGTAAGAAGAAATACAATTCAAGTTTTAGTTGTCGATTATTCACATTTTAGCCGGCTTTGGTGGCTTGGACATGACCTAGGACCTTAACATTTTGCATGAAAGGAGGACTAGCAGCCGCGTTGCACGGGAGAATGTGAAAATTGTACATATGTAGTCAAAACCTGAGAAATCCGTCCGTTTTCGTCATTTGTTATCGAATCGACTTAAAGCCAGATCGTCACATTGGCCGCTTTTCTCTCTGAGACTGTTACATATATCGTCTGCAAAGCTATGTCACGTGCTGCGGTCTGCGGAGACACTAAAAGCACCATAGGAGAACACAGAAGAAGCTTCTAAGTTGAAGTAATAGAAAGTAAGAAGTAGTACAATTGAAGTTTTAGTTGTCGATTATTCACTTTTTAGCCGGCTTTGGTGGCTTGGACATGACCTAGGACCTTAAGATTTTGCATGAAAGGAGGACTAGCAGCCGCGTTGCATGGCAGAATGCGAAAAGTGTTCATATGTGGTAAAAACCTGAGAAATGCGTCCGTTTTCGTCATTTGTTATCGAATTGACTTAAAGCCAGATCGTCACATTGGCCGCTTTTCTCTCTGAGACGGTTACATTTTTCGTCTGCAAAGCTATGTCGCGTGCTGCGGTATGCGGAGACACTAAAAGCACCATAGTAGAACACAGAAGAAGCTTCTAAGTTGAAGTAATAGCCAGTAAGAAGTAGTACAATTGAAGTTTTAGTTGTCGATTATTCACTTTTTAGCCGGCTTTGGTGGCTTGGACATGACCTGGGACCATAAGATTTTACATGAAAAGAGGACTGGCAGCAGCGTTGCACGGGAGAATGTGAAAAGTGTTCATATGTGGTAAAAACCTGATAAATCCGTCCGTTTTCGTCATTTGTTATCGAATCGACTTAAAGCCAGATCGTCACATTGGCCGCTTTTCTCTGTGAGACTGTTACATATATCGTATGCAAAGCTATGTCACGTGCTGCGGTCTGCGGAGACACTAAAAGCACCATAGGAGAACACAGAAGAAGCTTCTAAGTTGAAGTAATAGAAAGTAAGAAGTAGTACAATTGAAGTTTTAGTTCTCGATTATTCACTTTTTAGCCGGCTTTGGTGGCTTGGACATGACCTAGGACCTTAAGATTTTGCATGAAAGGAGGACTAGCAGCCGCGTTGCATGGCAGAATGTGAAAAGTGTTCATATGTGGTAAAAACCTGAGAAATGCGTCCGTTTTCGTCATTTGTTATCGAATTGACTTAAAGCCAGATCGTCACATTGGCCGCTTTTCTCTCTGAGACGGTTACATTTATCGTCTGCAAAGCTATGTCGCGTGCTGCAGTATGCGGAAACCCTAAAAGCACCATAGTAGAACACAGAAGAAGCTTCTAAGTTGAAGTAATCGCCAGTAAGAAGTAGTACAATTGAAGTTTTAGTTGTCGATTATTCACTTTTTAGCCGGCTTTGGTGGCTTGGACATGAGGTGGAACCATAAAATTTTGCATGAAAGGAAGACTAGCAGCCACGTTGCAGCGGAGAATGTGAAAAGTGTTCATATGTAGTAAAAACCTGAGAAATCCATCGTTTTCGTCACCTCTTATCGAATCGACTTTAAGCCAGATCGTCACATTGGCCGCTTTTCTCTCTGAGACGGTTACATTTATCGTCTGCAAAGCTATGTCGCGTGCTGCGGTATGCGGAGACACTAAAAGCACCATAGTAGAACACTGAAGAAGCTTCTAAGTTGAAGTAATAGACAGTAAGAAGTAATACAATTCAAGTTTTAGTTGTCGATTATTCACTTTTTAGCCGGCTTTGGTGGCTTGGACATGACCTAGGACCTTAAGATTTTGCATGAAAGGAGGACTAGCAGCCGCGTTGCATGGCAGAATGCGAAAAGTGTTCATATGTGGTAAAAACCTGAGAAATGCGTCCGTTTTCGTCATTTGTTATCGAATTGACTTAAAGCCAGATCGTCACATTGGCCGCTTTTCTCTCTGAGACGGTTACATTTATCGTCTGCAAAGCTATGTCGCGTGCTGCGGTATGCGGAGACACTAAAAGCACCATAGTAGAACACAGAAGAAGCTTCTATGTTGAAGTAATAGATAGTAAGAAGTAGTACAATTGAAGTTTTAGTTGTCGATTATTCACTTTTTAGCCGGCTTTGGTGGCTTGGACATGACCTAGGACCATAAGATTTTGCATGAAAGGAGGACTAGTTGCCGCGTTGCATGGGAGAAAGTGAAAAGAGTTCATATGTACTAAAAACCTGAGAAATCCGTCCGTTTTCGTCATTTGTTATCGTTTCGACTTAAAGCCAGTTCGTCACATTGGCCGCTTTTCTCTCTGAGACGGTTACATTTATCGTCTGCAAAGCTATGTCGCGTGCTGCGGTATGCGGAGACACTAAAAGCACCATAGTAGAACACAGAAGAAGCTTCTAAGTTGAAGTAATAGCCAGTAAGAAGTAGTACAATTCAAGTATTAGTTGTCGATTATTCACTTTTTAGCCGGCTTTGGTGGCTTGGATATGACCTAGGACCTTAAGATTTTGCATGAAAGGAGGACTAGCAGCCGCGTTGCATGGCAGAATGTGAAAAGTGTTCATATGTGGTAAAAACCTGAGAAATGCGTCCGTTTTCGTCATTTGTTAACGATTGACTTAAAGCCAGATCGTCACATTGGCCGCTTTTCTCTCTGAGACGGTTACATTTATCGTCTGCAAAGCTATGTCGCGTGCTGCGATCTGCGGAGACACTAAAAGCACCATAGTAGAACACAGAAGAAGCTTCTAAGTTAAAGTAATAGCCAGTAATAAGAAATACAATTCAAGTTTTAGTTGTCGATTATTTACATTTTAGCCGGCTTTGGTGGCTTGGACATGACCTAGAACCTTAACATTTTGCATGAAAGGAGGACTAGCAGTCGCGTTGCACGGGAGAATGTGAAAAGTGTTCATATGTAGTCAAAACCTGAGAAATCCGTCCGTTTTCGTCACCTCTTATCGAATCGACTTTAAGCCAGATCGTCACATTGGCCGCTTTTCTCTCTGAGACGGTCACATTTATCGTCTGCAAAGCTATGTCGCGTGCTGCGGTATGCGGAGACACTAAAAGCACCATAGTAGAACACTGAAGAAGCTTCTAAGTTGAAGTAATAGACAGTAAGAAGTAATACAATTCAAGTTTTAGTTGTCGATTATTCACTTTTTAGCCGGCTTTGGTGGCTTGGACATGACCTAGGACCTTAAGATTTTGCATGAAAGGAGGACTAGCAGCCGCGTTGCATGGCAGAATGCGAAAAGTGTTCATATGTGGTAAAAACCTGAGAAATGCGTCCGTTTTCGTCATTTGTTATCGAATCGACTTAAAGCCAGATCGTCACATTGGCCGCTTTTCTCTCTGAGACGGTTACATTTATCGTCTGCAAAGCTATGTCGCGTGCTGCGGTATGCGGAGACACTAAAAGCACCATAGTAGAACACAGAAGAAGCTTCTATGTTGAAGTAATAGATAGTAAGAAGTAGTACAATTGAAGTTTTAGTTGTCGATTATTCACTTTTTAGCCGGCTTTGGTGGCTTGGACATGACCTAGGACCATAAGATTTTGCATGAAAGGAGGACTAGTTGCCGCGTTGCATGGGAGAAAGTGAAAAGAGTTCATATGTACTAAAAACCTGAGAAATCCGTCCGTTTTCGTCATTTGTTATCGTTTCGACTTAAAGCCAGTTCGTCACATTGGCCGCTTTTCTCTCTGAGACGGTTACATTTATCGTCTGCAAAGCTATGTCGCGTGCTGCGGTATGCGGAGACACTAAAAGCACCATAGTAGAACACAGAAGAAGCTTCTAAGTTGAAGTAATAGCCAGTAAGAAGTAGTACAATTCAAGTATTAGTTGTCGATTATTCACTTTTTAGCCGGCTTTGGTGGCTTGGATATGACCTAGGACCTTAAGATTTTGCATGAAAGGAGGACTAGCAGCCGCGTTGCATGGCAGAATGTGAAAAGTGTTCATATGTGGTAAAAACCTGAGAAATGCGTCCGTTTTCGTCATTTGTTAACGATTGACTTAAAGCCAGATCGTCACATTGGCCGCTTTTCTCTCTGAGACGGTTACATTTATCGTCTGCAAAGCTATGTCGCGTGCTGCGATCTGCGGAGACACTAAAAGCACCATAGTAGAACACAGAAGAAGCTTCTAAGTTAAAGTAATAGCCAGTAATAAGAAATACAATTCAAGTTTTAGTTGTCGATTATTTACATTTTAGCCGGCTTTGGTGGCTTGGACATGACCTAGAACCTTAACATTTTGCATGAAAGGAGGACTAGCAGTCGCGTTGCACGGGAGAATGTGAAAAGTGTTCATATGTAGTCAAAACCTGAGAAATCCGTCCGTTTTCGTCACCTCTTATCGAATCGACTTTAAGCCAGATCGTCACATTGGCCGCTTTTCTCTCTGAGACGGTCACATTTATCGTCTGCAAAGCTATGTCGCGTGCTGCGGTATGCGGAGACACTAAAAGCACCATAGTAGAACACTGAAGAAGCTTCTAAGTTGAAGCAATAGCCAGAAAGAAGTAGTACAATTGAAGTTTTAGTTGTCGATTATTCACTTTTTAGCCGGCTTTGGTGGCTTGGACATGACCTAGGACCATAAGATTTTGCATGAAAGGAGGACTAACCGCCGCGTTGCACGGGAGAATGTGAAAAGTGTTCATATGTAGTAAAAACCTGAGAAATCCGTCCGTTTTCGTCATTTGTTATCGAATCGACTTAAAACCACATAGTCACATTGGCCGCTCTACTCTCTGAAACGGTTACATTTATCGTCTGCAAAGCTATGTCGCGTGCTGCAGTATGCGGAAACACTAAAAGCACCATAGTAGAACACTGAAGAAGCTTCTAAGTTGAAGTAATAGCCAGTAAGAAGTATTTCAATTCAAATTTAGTTGTCGATTATTCACTATTTAGCCGGCTTTGGTGGCTTGGACATGACCTAGGACCTTAAGATTATGCATGAAAGGAGGACTAGCAGACGCGTTGCACGGGAGAATGTGAAAAGTGTTCATATGTAGTAAAAACCTGAGAAATCCGTCCGTTTTCGTCATTTGTTATCGAATCGACTTAAAGCCACATAGTCACATTGGCCGCTCTACTCTCTGAAACGGTTACATTTATCGTCTGCAAAGCTACGTCGCGTGCTGCAGTATGCGGAAACACTAAAAGCACCATAGTAGAACACTGAAGAAGCTTCTATGTTGAAGTAATAGCCAGTAAGAAGTAGTGCAATTGAAGTTTTAGTTGTCGATTATTCACTTTTTAGCCGGCTTTGGTGGCTTGGACATGAGGTGGAACCATAAAATTTTGCAGGAAAGGAAGACTAGCAGCCACGTTGCACCGGAGAATGTGAAAAGTGTTCATATGTAGTAAAAACCTGAGAAATCCATCGTTTTCGTCATTTGTTATCAAATCGTCTTAAAGCCAGATCCTCACATTGGCTGCTTTACTCTCTGAGACGGTTACAATTATCGTCTGCAAATCTATGTCGCCTGCTGCGGTATGCGGAGACACTAAAAGCACCATAGTAGAACACTGAAGAAGCTTCTAAGTTGAAGCAATAGCCAGTAAGAAGTAGTACAATTGAAGTTTTAGTTGTCGATTATTCACTTTTTAGCCGGCTTTGGTGGCTTGGACATGACCTAGGACCATAAGATTTTGCATGAAAGGAGGACTAACAGCCGCGTTGCACGGGAGAATGTGAAAAGTGTTCATATGTAGTAAAAACCTGAGAAATCCGTCCGTTTTCGTCATTTGTTATCGAATCGACTTAAAGCCAGATCGTCACATTGGCCGCTTTTCTCTCTGAGACGGTTACATTTATCGTCTGCAAAGCTATGTCGCGTGCTGCGGTATGCGGAGACACTAAAAGCACCATAGTAGAACACTGACGAAGCTTCTAAGTTGAAGCAATAGCCAGAAAGAAGTAGTACAATTGAAGTTTTAGTTGTCGATCATTCACTTTTTAGCCGGCTTTGGTGGCTTGGACATGACCTAGGACCATAAGATTTTGCATGAAAGGAGGACTAACAGCCGCGTTGCACGGGAGAATGTGAAAAGTGTTCATATGTAGTAAAAACCTGAGAAATCCGTCCGTTTTCGTCCTTTGTTATCGAATCGACTTAAAGCCAGATCGTCACATTGGCCGCTTTTCTCTCTGGGACGGTTACATTTATCGTCTGCAAAGCTATGTCGCGTGCTGCGGAATGCGGAGACACTAAAAGCACCATAGTAGAACACAGAAGAAACTTCAAAGTTGAATCAATAGCCAGTATGAAGTAGTACAATTCAAGTTTTAGTTGTCGATTATTCACTTTTTAGCCGGCTTTGGTGGCTTGGATATGATCTAGGACCATAAGATTTTGCATGAAAGGAGGACTAGCAGACGCGTTGCACTGGAGAATGTGAAAAGTGTTCATATGTAGTAAAAACCTTAGAAATCCGTCCGTTTTCGTCATTTGTTATCGAATCGACTTAAAGCCACATAGTCACATTGGCCGTTCTACTCTCTGAAACGGTTACATTTATCGTCTGCAAAGCTATGTCGCGTGCTGCAGTATGCGGAAACACTAAAAGCACCATAGTAGAACACAGAAGAAGCTTTTAAGTTGAAGTAATAGCCAGTAAGAAGTATTTCAATTCATATTTAGTTGTCGATTATTCACTTTTTAGCCGGCATTGGTAGCTCGGACATCACCTAGGACGTTAAGATTTTGCATGTAAGGAGGACTGGCAGCCGCGTTGCACGGGGTAATATAAAAAGTGTTCATATGTAGTAAAAACCTGAGAAATCCGTCCGTTTTCGTCATTTGTTATCGAATCGACTTAAAGTCAGATCGTCACATTGGCCCCTCTTCTCTCTGAAACGGTTACATTTATGGTCTACAAAGCTATGTCGCGTGCTGCGGTATGCGGAAACACTAAAAGCACCATAGTAGAACACAGAAGAAGCTTCTAAGTTGAAGTAATAGCCAGTAAGAAGTAGTACAATTCATGTTTTAGTTGTCGATTCTTCACTTTTTAGCCGGCTTTGGTGGCTTGGACATGACCTAGGACCATAAGATTTTGCATGAAAGGAGGACTAACAGCCGCGTTGCACGGGAGAATGTGAAATGTGTTCATATGTAGTAAAAACCTGATAAATCCGTACGTTTTCGTCATTTGTTATCGAATCGACTTAAAGCCAGATCGTCACATTTGTCGCTCTTCTCTCTGAAACGGTTACATTTATCGTCTGCAAAGCTATGTCGCGTGCTGCGATCTGCGGAGACACTAAAAGCACCATAGGAGAACACAGAAGAAGCTTCTAAGTTGAAGTAATAGCCAGTAAGAAGTAGTACAATTGTAGTTTTAGTTGTCGATTATTCACTTTTTAGCTGGCTTTGGTGGCTTGGACATGACCTGGGACCTTACGATTTTGCATGAAAGGAGGACTAGCAGCCGCGTTGCATGGGAGAATGTGAAAAGTGTTCATGTGTAGTAAAAACCTGAGAAATCCGTCCGTTTTCGTCATTTGTTATCGAATCGACTTAAAGCCAGATCGTCACATTTGCCGCCTTTCTCTCGGAGAAGGTTACACTTATTGTCTGCAAAGCTATGTCGCGTGCTGCAGTATGCGGAGACACTAAAAGCACCATAGAAGAACACAGAAGATGCTTCTAAGTTGAAGTAATAGCCAGTAAGGTGTAGTACAATTGAAGTTTTAGTTGTCGATTATTCACTTTTTAGCCGGCTTTGGTGGCTTGGACATGACAAGGGACCTTAAGATTTTACATGAAAGGAGGACTGGCAGCCGCGTTGCACGGGAGAATGTGAAAAGTGTTCATATGTGGTAAAAACCTGATAAATCCGTCCGTTATCGTCATTTGTTATCGAATCGACTTAAAGCCAGATCGTCACATTGGCCGCTTTTCTCTCTGGGACGGTTACATTTATCGTCTGCAAAGCTATGTCGCGTGCTGCGGTATGCGGAGACACTAAAAGCACCATAGTAGAACACTGAAGAAGCTTCTATGTTGAAGTAATAGCCAGTAAGAAGTAGTACAATTCAAGTTTTAGTTGTCGATTATTCACTTTTTAGCCGGCTTTGGTGGCTTGGATATGACCTAGGACCATAAGATTTTGCATGAAAGGAGGACTAGCAGACGCGTTTCACGGGAGAATGTGAAAAGTGTTCATATGTAGTAAAAACCTGAGAAATCCGTCCGTTTTCGTCATTTGTTATCGAATCGACTTAAAGCCACATAGTCACATTGGCCGCTCTACTCTCTGAAACGGTTACATTTATCGTCTGCAAAGCTATGTCGCGTGCTGCAGTATGCGGAAACACTAAAAGCACCATAGTAGAACACTGAAGAAGCTTCTAAGTTGAAGTAATAGCCAGTAAGAAGTATTTCAATTCAAATTTAGTTGTCGATTATTCACTATTTAGCCGGCTTTGGTGGCTTGGACATGACCTAGGACCTTAAGATTTTGCATGAAAGGAGGACTAACAGCCGCGTTGCACGGGAGAATGTGAAAAGTGTTCATATGTAGTAAAAACCTGAGAAATCCGTCCGTTTTCGTCATTTGTTATCGAATCGACTTAAAGCTACATAGTCACATTGGCCGCTCTACTCTCTGAAACGGTTACATTTATCGTCTGCAAAGCTATGTCGCGTGCTGCAGTATGCGGAGACACTAAAAGCACCATAGGAGAACACAGAAGAAGCTTCTAAGTTGAAGTAATAGAAAGTAAGAAGTAGTACAATTGAAGTTTTAGTTGTCGATTATTCACTTTTTAGCCGGCTTTGGTGGCTTGGACATGACCTAGGACCTTAAGATTTTGCATGAAAGGAGGACTAGCAGCCGCGTTGCATGGCAGAATGCGAAAAGTGTTCATATGTGGTAAAAACCTGAGAACTGCGTCTGTTTTCGTCATTTGTTATCGAATTGACTTAAAGCCAGATCGTCACATTGGCCGCTTTTCTCTCTGAGACGGTTACATTTATCGTCTGCAAAGCTATGTCGCGTGCTGCGGTATGCGGAGACACTAAAAGCACCATAGGAGAACACAGAAGAAGCTTCTAAGTTGAAGTAATAGCCAGTAAGAAGTAGTACAATTGAAGTTTTAGTTGTCGATTATTCACTTTTTAGCCGGCTTTCGTGGCTTGGACATGACCTGGGACAATAAGATTTTACATGAAAAGAGGACTGGCAGCAGCGTTGCACGGGAGAATGTGAAAAGTGTTCATATGTGGTAAAAACCTGATAAATCCGTCCGTTTTCGTCATTTGTTATCGAATCGACTTAAAGCCAGATCGTCACATTGGCCGCTTTTCTCTCTGAGACTGTTACATATATCATCTGCAAAGCTATGTCACGTGCTGCGGTCTGCGGAGACACTAAAAGCACCATAGGAGAACACAGAAGAAGCTTCTAAGTTGACGTAATAGAAAGTAAGAAGTAGTACAATTGAAGTTTTAGTTGTCGATTATTCACTTTTTAGCCGGCTTTGGTGGCTTGGACATGACCTAGGACCTTAAGATTTTGCATGAAAGGAGGACTAGCAGCCGCGTTGCATGGCAGAATGTGAAAAGTGTTCATATGTGGTAAAAACCTGAGAAATGCGTCCGTTTTCGTCATTTGTTATCGATTGACTTAAAGCCAGATCGTCACATTGGCCGCTTTTCTCTCTGAGACGGTTACATTTATCGTCTGCAAAGCTATGTCGCGTGCTGCGATCTGCGGAGACACTAAAAGCACCATAGTAGAACACAGAAGAAGCTTCTAAGTTAAAGTAATAGCCAGTAATAAGAAATACAATTCAAGTTTTAGTTGTCGATTATTCACATTTTAGCCGGCTTTGGTGGCTTGGACATGACCTAGAACCTTAACATTTTGCATGAAAGGAGGACTAGCAGTTGCGTTGCACGGGAGAATGTGAAAAGTGTTCATATGTAGTCAAAACCTGAGAAATCCGTCCGTTTTCGTCACCTCTTATCGAATCGACTTTAAGCCAGATCGTCACATTGGCCGCTTTTCTCTCTGAGACGGTCACATTTATCGTCTGCAAAGCTATGTCGCGTGCTGCGGTATGCGGAGACACTAAAAGCACCATAGTAGAACACTGAAGAAGCTTCTAAGTTGAAGCAATAGCCAGAAAGAAGTAGTACAATTGAAGTTTTAGTTGTCGATTATTCACTTTTTAGCCGGCTTTGGTGGCTTGGACATGACCTAGGACCATAAGATTTTGCATGAAAGGAGGACTAACAGCCGCGTTGCGCGGGAGTATGTGAAAAGTGTTCATATGTAGTAAAAACCTGAGAAATCCGTCCGTTTTCGTCATTTGTTATCGAATCGACTTAAAACCACATAGTCACATTGGCCGCTCTACTCTCTGAAACGGTTACATTTATCGTCTGCAAAGCTATGTCGCGTGCTGCAGTATGCGGAAACACTAAAAGCACCATAGTAGAACACTGAAGAAGCTTCTAAGTTGAAGTAATAGCCAGTAAGAAGTATTTCAATTCAAATTTAGTTGTCGATTATTCACTATTTAGCCGGCTTTGGTGGCTTGGACATGACCTAGGACCTTAAGATTATGCATGAAAGGAGGACTAGCAGACGCGTTGCACGGGAGAATGTGAAAAGTGTTCATATGTAGTAAAAACCTGAGAAATCCGTCCGTTTTCGTCATTTGTTATCGAATCGACTTAAAGCCACATAGTCACATTGGCCGCTCTACTCTCTGAAACGGTTACATTTATCGTCTGCAAAGCTACGTCGCGTGCTGCAGTATGCGGAAACACTAAAAGCACCATAGTAGAACACTGAAGAAGCTTCTATGTTGAAGTAATAGCCAGTAAGAAGTAGTGCAATTGAAGTTTTAGTTGTCGATTATTCACTTTTTAGCCGGCTTTGGTGGCTTGGACATGAGGTGGAACCATAAAATTTTGCAGGAAAGGAAGACTAGCAGCCACGTTGCACCGGAGAATGTGAAAAGTGTTCATATGTAGTAAAAACCTGAGAAATCCATCGTTTTCGTCATTTGTTATCAAATCGTCTTAAAGCCAGATCCTCACATTGGCTGCTTTACTCTCTGAGACGGTTACAATTATCGTCTGCAAATCTATGTCGCCTGCTGCGGTATGCGGAGACACTAAAAGCACCATAGTAGAACACTGAAGAAGCTTCTAAGTTGAAGCAATAGCCAGTAAGAAGTAGTACAATTGAAGTTTTAGTTGTCGATTATTCACTTTTTAGCCGGCTTTGGTGGCTTGGACATGACCTAGGACCATAAGATTTTGCATGAAAGGAGGACTAACAGCCGCGTTGCACGGGAGAATGTGAAAAGTGTTCATATGTAGTAAAAACCTGAGAAATCCGTCCGTTTTCGTCATTTGTTATCGAATCGACTTAAAGCCAGATCGTCACATTGGCCGTTTTTCTCTCTGAGACGGTTACATTTATCGTCTGCAAAGCTATGTCGCGTGCTGCGGTATGCGGAGACACTAAAAGCACCATAGTAGGACACTGACGAAGCTTCTAAGTTGAAGCAATAGCCAGAAAGAAGTAGTACAATTGAAGTTTTAGTTGTCGATTATTCACTTTTTAGCCGGCTTTGGTGGCTTGGACATGACCTAGGACCATAAGATTTTGCATGAAAGGAGGACTAACAGCCGCGTTGCACGGGAGAATGTGAAAAGTGTTCATATGTAGTAAAAACCTGAGAAATCCGTCCGTTTTCGTCCTTTGTTATCGAATCGACTTAAAGCCAGATCGTCACATTGGCCGCTTTTCTCTCTGGGACGGTTACATTTATCGTCTGCAAAGCTATGTCGCGTGCTGCGGTATGCGGAGACACTAAAAGCACCATAGTAGAACACAGAAGAAACTTCAAAGTTGAATCAATAGCCAGTATGAAGTAGTACAATTCAAGTTTTAGTTGTCGATTATTCACTTTTTAGCCGGCTTTGGTGGCTTGGATATGACCTAGGACCATAAGATTTTGCATGAAAGGAGGACTAGCAGACGCGTTGCACGGGAGAATGTGAAAAGTGTTCATATGTAGTAAAAACCTGAGAAATCCGTCCGTTTTCGTCATTTGTTATCGAATCGACTTAAAGCCACATAGTCACATTGGCCGCTCTACTCTCTGAAACGGTTACATTTATCGTCTGCAAAGCTATGTCGCGTGCTGCAGTATGCGGAAACACTAAAAGCACCATAGTAGAACACTGAAGAAGCTTCTAAGTTGAAGTAATAGCCAGTAAGAAGTATTTCAATTTAAATTTAGTTGTCGATTATTCACTATTTAGCCGGCTTTGGTGGCTTGGACATGACCTAGGACCTTAAGATTTTGCATGAAAGGAGGACTAGCAGACGCGTTGCACGGGAGAATGTGAAAAGTGTTCATATGTAGTAAAAACCTGAGAAATCCGTCCGTTTTCGTCATTTGTTATCGAATCGACTTAAAGCCACATAGTCACATTGGCCGCTCTACTCTCTGAAACGGTTACATTTATCGTCTGCAAAGCTATGTCGCGTGCTGCAGTATGCGGAAACACTAAAAGCACCATAGTAGAACACTGAAGAAGCTTCTATGTTGAAGTAATAGCCAGTAAGAAGTAGTGCAATTGAAGTTTTAGTTGTCGATTATTCACTTTTTAGCCGGCTTTGGTGGCTTGGACATGAGGTGGAACCAAAAAATTTTGCATGAAAGGAAGACTAGCAGCCACGTTGCACCGGAGAATGTGAAAAGTGTTCATATGTAGTAAAAACCTGAGAAATCCATCGTTTTCGTCATTTGTTATCAAATCGTCTTAAAGCCAGATCGTCACATTGGCTGCTTTTCTCTCTGAGACGGTTACATTTATCGTCTGCAAATCTATGTCGCCTGCTGCGGTATGCGGAGACACTAAAAGCACCATAGTAGAACACTGAAGAAGCTTCTAAGTTGAAGCAACAGCCAGTAAGAAGTAGTACAATTGAAGTTTTAGTTGTCGATTATTCACTTTTTACCCGGCTTTGGTGGCTTGGACATGACCTAGGACCATAAGATTTTGCATGAAAGGAGGACTAACAGCCGCGTTGCACGGGAGAATGTGAAAAGTGTTCATATGTAGTAGAAACCTGAGAAATCCGTCCGTTTTCTTCATTTGTTATCGAATCGACTTAAAGCCAGATCGTCACATTGGCCGCTTTTCTCTCTGGGACGGTTACATTTATCGTCTGCAAAGCTATGTCGCGTGCTGCGGTATGCGGAGCCACTAAAAGCACCATAGTATAACACAGAAGAAAATTCAAAGTTGAAGTAATAGCCAGTAAGAAGTAGTACAATTGAAGTTTTAGTTGTCGATTATTCACTTTTTAGCCGGCTTTGGTGGCTTGGACATGACCTAGGACCATAAGATTTTGCATGAAAGGAGGACTAACAGCCGCGTTGCATGGGAGAATGTGAAAAGTGTTCATATGTAGTAAAAACCTGAGAAATCCGTCCGTTTTCGTCCTTTGTTATCGAATCGACTTAAAGCCAGATCGTCACATTGGCCGCTTTTCTCTCTGGGACGGTTACATTTATCGTCTGCAAAGCTATGTCGCGTGCTGCGGTATGCGGAGACACTAAAAGCACCATAGTAGAACACAGAAGAAACTTTAAAGTTGAATCAATAGCCAGTAAGAAGTAGTACAATTGAAGATTTAGTTGTCGTTATTCACTTTTTAGCCGGCTTTTGTGGCTTGGATATGACCTAGGACCATAAGATTTTGCATGAAAGGAGGACTAGCAGACGCGTTGCACGGGAGAATGTGAAAAGTGTTCATATGTAGTAAAAACCTTAGAAATCCGTCCGTTTTCGTCATTTGTTATCGAATCGACTTAAAGCCACATAGTCACATTGGCCGCTCTACTCTCTGAAACGGTTACATTTATCGTCTGCAAAGATATGTCGCGTGCTGCAGTATGCGGAAACACTAAAAGCACCATAGTAGAACACTGAAGAAGCTTCTAAGTTGAAGTAATAGCCAGTAAGAAGTATTTCAATTCAAATTTAGTTGTCGATTATTCACTATTTAGCCGGCTTTGGTGGCTTGGACATGACCTAGGACCTTTAGATTATGCATGAAAGGAGGACTAGCAGACGCGTTGCACGGGAGAATGTGAAAAGTGTTCATATGTAGTAAAAACCTGAGAAATCCGTCCGTTTTCGTCATTTGTTATCGAATCGACTTAAAGCCACATAGTCACATTGGCCGCTCTACTCTCTGAAACGGTTACATTTATCGTCTGCAAAGCTACGTCGCGTGCTGCAGTATGCGGAAACACTAAAAGCACCATAGTAGAACACTGAAGAAGCTTCTATGTTGAAGTAATAGCCAGTAAGAAGTAGTGCAATTGAAGTTTTAGTTGTCGATTATTCACTTTTTAGCCGGCTTTGGTGGCTAGGACATGAGGTGGAACCATAAAATTTTGCAGGAAAGGAAGACTAGCAGCCACGTTGCACCGGAGAATGTGAAAAGTGTTCATGTGTAGTAAAAACCTGAGAAATCCATCGTTTTCGTCATTTGTTATCAAATCGTCTTAAAGCCAGATCCTCACATTGGCTGCTTTACTCTCTGAGACGGTTACAATTATCGTCTGCAAATCTATGTCGCCTGCTGCGGTATGCGGAGACACTAAAAGCACCATAGTAGAACACTGAAGAAGCTTCTAAGTTGAAGCAATAGCCAGTAAGAAGTAGTACAATTGAAGTTTTAGTTGTCGATTATTCACTTTTTAGCCGGCTTTGGTGGCTTGGACATGACCTAGGACCATAAGATTTTGCATGAAAGGAGGACTAACAGCCGCGTTGCACGGGAGAATGTGAAAAGTGTTCATATGTAGTAAAAACCTGAGAAATCCGTCCGTTTTCGTCATTTGTTATCGAATCGACTTAAAGCCAGATCGTCACATTGGCCGTTTTTCTCTCTGAGACGGTTACATTTATCGTCTGCAAAGCTATGTCGCGTGCTGCGGTATGCGGAGACACTAAAAGCACCATAGTAGAACACTGACGAAGCTTCTAAGTTGAAGCAACAGCCAGTAAGAAGTAGTACAATTGAAGTTTTAGTTGTCGATTATTCACTTTTTACCCGGCTTTGGTGGCTTGGACATGACCTAGGACCATAAGATTTTGCATGAAAGGAGGACTAACAGCCGCGTTGCACGGGAGAATGTGAAAAGTGTTCATATGTAGTAGAAACCTGAGAAATCCGTCCGTTTTCTTCATTTGTTATCGAATCGACTTAAAGCCAGATCGTCACATTGGCCGCTTTTCTCTCTGGGACGGTTACATTTATCGTCTGCAAAGCTATGTCGCGTGCTGCGGTATGCGGAGCCACTAAAAGCACCATAGTGTAACACAGAAGAAAATTCAAAGTTGAAGTAATAGCCAGTAAGAAGTAGTACAATTGAAGTTTTAGTTGTCGATTATTCACTTTTTAGCCGGCTTTGGTGGCTTGGATATGACCTAGGACCTTAAGATTTTGCATGAAAGGAGGACTAGCAGACGCGTTGCACGGGAGAATGTGAAAAGTGTTCATATGCAGTAAAAACCTGAGAAATCCGTCCGTTTTCGTCATTTGTTATAGAATCGACTTAAAGTCACATAGTCACATTGGCCGCTCTACTCTCTGAAACGGTTACATTTATCGTCTGCAAAGCTATGTCGCGTGCTGCAGTATGCGGAAACACTAAAAGCACCACAGTAGAACACTGAAGAAGCTTCTAAGTTGAAGTAATAGCCAGTAAGAAGTATTTCAATTCAAATTTAGTTGTCGATTATTCACTATTTAGCCGGCTTTGGTGGCTTGGACATGACCTAGGACCTTAAGATTTTGCACGAAAGGAGGACTAGCAGACGCGTTGCACGGGAGAATGTGAAAAGTGTTCATATGTAGTAAAAACCTGAGAAATCCATCGTTTTCGTCATTTGTTATCAAATCGTCTTAAAGCCAGATCGTCACATTGGCTTCTTTTCTCTCTGAGACGGTTACATTTATCGTCTGCAAATCTATGTCGCCTGCTGCGGTATGCGGAGACACTAAAAGCACCATAGTAGAACACTGAAGAAGCTTCTAAGTTGAAGCAATAGCCAGTAAGAAGTAGTACAATTGAAGATTTAGTTGTCGATTATTCACTTTTTAGCCGGCTTTGGTGGCTTGGACATGACCTAGGACCATAAGATTTTGCATGAAAGGAGGACTAACAGCCGCGTTGCACGGGAGAATGTGAAAAGTGTTCATATGTAGTCAAAACCTGAGAAATCCGTCCGTTTTCGTCATTTGTTATCGAATCGACTTAAAGCCAGATCGCCACATTGGCCGCTTTTCTATCTGAGACGGTTACATTTATCGTCTGCAAAGCTATGTCGCGTGCTGCGGTATGCGGAGACACTAAAAGCACCATAGTAGAACACTGAAGAAGCTTCTAAGTTGAAGCAATAGCCAGAAAGAAGTAGTACAATTGAAGTTTTAGTTGTCGATTATTCACTTTTTAGCCGGCTTTGGTGGCTTGGACATGACCTAGGACCATAAGATTTTGCATGAAAGGAGGACTAACAGCCGCGTTGCATGGGAGAATGTGAAAAGTGTTCATATGTAGTAAAAACCTGAGAAATCCGTCCGTTTTCGTCCTTTGTTATCGAATCGACTTAAAGCCACATAGTCACATTGGCCGCTCTACTCTCTGAAACGGTTACATTTATCGTCTGCAAAGCTACGTCGCGTGCTGCAGTATGCGGAAACACTAAAAGCACCATAGTAGAACACTGAAGAAGCTTCTATGTTGAAGTAATAGCCAGTAAGAAGTAGTGCAATTGAAGTTTTAGTTGTCGATTATTCACTTTTTAGCCGGCTTTGGTGGCTTGGACATGAGGTGGAACCATAAAATTTTGCAGGAAAGGAAGACTAGCAGCCACGTTGCACCGGAGAATGTGAAAAGTGTTCATATGTAGTAAAAACCTGAGAAATCCATCGTTTTCGTCATTTGTTATCAAATCGTCTTACAGCCAGATCCTCACATTGGCTGCTTTACTCTCTGAGACGGTTACAATTATCGTCTGCAAATCTATGTCGCCTGCTGCGGTATGCGGAGACACTAAAAGCACCATAGTAGAACACTGAAGAAGCTTCTAAGTTGAAGCAATAGCCAGTAAGAAGTAGTACAATTGAAGTTTTAGTTGTCGATTATTCACTTTTTACCCGGCTTTGGTGGCTTGGACATGACCTAGGACCATAAGATTTTGCATGAAAGGAGGACTAACAGCCGCGTTGCACGGGAGAATGTGAAAAGTGTTCATATGTAGTAAAAACCTGAGAAATCCGTCCGTTTTCGTCATTTGTTATCGAATCGACTTAAAGCCAGATCGTCACATTGGCCGTTTTTCTCTCTGAGACGGTTACATTTATCGTCTGCAAAGCTATGTCGCGTGCTGCGGTATGCGGAGACACTAAAAGCACCATAGTAGAACACTGACGAAGCTTCTAAGTTGAAGCAATAGCCAGAAAGAAGTAGTACAATTGAAGTTTTAGTTGTCGATTATTCACTTTTTAGCCGGCTTTGGTGGCTTGGACATGACCTAGGACCATAAGATTTTGCATGAAAGGAGGACTAACAGCCGCGTTGCACGGGAGAATGTGAAAAGTGTTCATATGTAGTAAAAACCTGAGAAATCCGTCCGTTTTCGTCCTTTGTTATCGAATCGACTTAAAGCCAGATCGTAACATTGGCCGCTTTTCTCTCTGGGACGGTTACATTTATCGTCTGCAAAGCTATGTCGCGTGCTGCGGTATGCGGAGACACTAAAAGCACCATAGTAGAACACAGAAGAAACTTCAAAGTTGAATCAATAGCCAGTATGAAGTAGTACAATTCAAGTTTTAGTTGTCGATTATTCACTTTTTAGCCGGCTTTGGTGGCTTGGATATGACCTAGGACCATAAGATTTTGCATGAAAGGAGGACTAGCAGACGCGTTGCACGGGAGAATGTGAAAAGTGTTCATATGTAGTAAAAACCTGAGAAATCCGTCCGTTTTCGTCATTTGTTATCGAATCGACTTAAAGCCACATAGTCACATTGGCCGCTCTACTCTCTGAAACGGTTACATTTATCGTCTGCAAAGCTATGTCGCGTGCTGCAGTATGCGGAAACACTAAAAGCACCATAGTAGAACACTGAAGAAGCTTCTAAGTTGAAGTAATAGCCAGTAAGAAGTATTTCAATTTAAATTTAGTTGTCGATTATTCACTATTTAGCCGGCTTTGGTGGCTTGGACATGACCTAGGACCTTAAGATTTTGCATGAAAGGAGGACTAGCAGACGCGTTGCACGGGAGAATGTGAAAAGTGTTCATATGTAGTAAAAACCTGAGAAATCCGTCCGTTTTCGTCATTTGTTATCGAATCGACTTAAAGCCACATAGTCACATTGGCCGCTCTACTCTCTGAAACGGTTACATTTATCGTCTGCAAAGCTATGTCGCGTGCTGCAGTATGCGGAAACACTAAAAGCACCATAGTAGAACACTGAAGAAGCTTCTATGTTGAAGTAATAGCCAGTAAGAAGTAGTGCAATTGAAGTTTTAGTTGTCGATTATTCACTTTTTAGCCGGCTTTGGTGGCTTGGACATGAGGTGGAACCATAAAATTTTGCATGAAAGGAAGACTAGCAGCCACGTTGCACCGGAGAATGTGAAAAGTGTTCATATGTAGTAAAAACCTGAGAAATCCATCGTTTTCGTCATTTGTTATCAAATCGTCTTAAAGCCAGATCGTCACATTGGCTGCTTTTCTCTCTGAGACGGTTACATTTATCGTCTGCAAATCTATGTCGCCTGCTGCGGTATGCGGAGACACTAAAAGCACCATAGTAGAACACTGAAGAAGCTTCTAAGTTGAAGCAACAGCCAGTAAGAAGTAGTACAATTGAAGTTTTAGTTGTCGATTATTCACTTTTTACCCGGCTTTGGTGGCTTGGACATGACCTAGGACCATAAGATTTTGCATGAAAGGAGGACTAACAGCCGCGTTGCACGGGAGAATGTGAAAAGTGTTCATATGTAGTAGAAACCTGAGAAATCCGTCCGTTTTCTTCATTTGTTATCGAATCGACTTAAAGCCAGATCGTCACATTGGCCGCTTTTCTCTCTGGGACGGTTACATTTATCGTCTGCAAAGCTATGTCGCGTGCTGCGGTATGCGGAGCCACTAAAAGCACCATAGTATAACACAGAAGAAACTTCAAAGTTGAAGTAATAGCCAGTAAGAAGTAGTACAATTCAAGTTTTAGTTGTCGATTATTCACTTTTTAGCCGGCTTTGGTGGCTTGGATATGACCTAGGACCTTAAGATTTTGCATGAAAGGAGGACTAGCAGACGCGTTGCACGGGAGAATGTGAAAAGTGTTCATATGTAGTAAAAACCTGAGAAATCCGTCCGTTTTCGTCATTTGTTATAGAATCGACTTAAAGCCACATAGTCACATTGGCCGCTCTACTCTCTGAAACGGTTACATTTATCGTCTGCAAAGCTATGTCGCGTGCTGCAGTATGCGGAAACACTAAAAGCACCACAGTAGAACACTGAAGAAGCTTCTAAGTTGAAGTAATAGCCAGTAAGAAGTATTTCAATTCAAATTTAGTTGTCGATTATTCACTATTTAGCCGGCTTTGGTGGCTTGGACATGACCTAGGACCTTAAGATTTTGCATGAAAGGAGGACTAGCAGACGCGTTGCACGGGAGAATGTGAAAAGTGTTCATATGTAGTAAAAACCTGAGAAATCCATCGTTTTCGTCATTTGTTATCAAATCGTCTTAAAGCCAGATCGCCACATTGGCCGCTTTTCTATCTGAGACGGTTACATTTATCGTCTGCAAAGCTATGTCGCGTGCTGCGGTATGCGGAGACACTAAAAGCACCATAGTAGAACACAGAAGAAGCTTCTAAGTTGAAGCAATAGCCAGAAAGAAGTAGTACAATTGAAGTTTTAGTTGTCGATTATTCACTTTTTAGCCGGCTTTGGTGGCTTGGACATGACCTAGGACCATAAGATTTTGCATGAAAGGAGGACTAACAGCCGCGTTGCATGGGAGAATGTGAAAAGTGTTCATATGTAGTAAAAACCTGAGAAATCCGTCCGTTTTCGTCCTTTGTTATCGAATCGACTTAAAGCCAGATCGTCACATTGGCCGCTTTTCTCTCTGGGACGGTTACATTTATTGTCTGCAAAGCTATGTCGCGTGCTGCGGTATGCGGAGACACTAAAAGCACCATAGTAGAACACAGAAGAAACTTTAAAGTTGAATCAATAGCCAGTAAGAAGTAGTACAATTGAAGATTTAGTTGTCGTTTATTCACTTTTTAGCCGGCTTTTGTGGCTTGGATATGACCTAGGACCATAAGATTTTGCATGAAAGGAGGACTAGCAGACGCGTTGCACGGGAGAATGTGAAAAGTGTTCATATGTAGTAAAAACCTTAGAAATCCGTCCGTTTTCGTCATTTGTTATCGAATCGACTTAAAGCCACATAGTCACATTGGCCGCTCTACTCTCTGAAACGGTTACATTTATCGTCTGCAAAGATATGTCGCGTGCTGCAGTATGCGGAAACACTAAAAGCACCATAGTAGAACACAGAAGAAGCTTCTAAGTTGAAGTAATAGCCAGTAAGAAGTATTTCAATTCAAATTTAGTTGTCGATTATTCACTATTTAGCCGGCTTTGGTGGTTTGGACATGACCTAGGATCTTAAGATTTTGCATGAAAGGAGGACTAGCAGCCGCGTTGCACAGGAGAATGTGAAAAGTGTTCATATGTAGTAAAAACCTGAGAAATCCGTCCGTTTTCGTCATTTGTTATCGAATCGACTTAAAGTCAGATCGTCACATTGGCCCCTCTTCTCTCTGAAACGGTTACATTTATCGTCTACAAAGCTATGTCGCGTGCTGCGGTATGCGGAAACACTAAAAGCACCATAGTAGAACACAGAAGAAGCTTCTAAGTTGAAGTAATAGCCAGTAAGAAGTAGTACAATTCATGTTTTAGTTGTCGATTATTCACTTTTTAGCCGGCTTTGGTGGCTTCGACATGACCTAGGACCATAAGATTTTGCATGAAAGGAGGACTAACAGCCGCGTTTCACGGGAGAATGTGAAATGTGTTCATATGTAATAAAAACCTGAGAAATCCGTCCGTTTTCGTCATTTGTTATCGAATCGACTTAAAGCCAGATCGTTACATTTGCCGCTCTTCTCTCTGAAACGGTTACATTTATCGTCTGCAAAGCTATGTCGCGTGCTGCGATCTGCGGAGACACTAAAAGCACCATAGGAGAACACAGAAGAAGCTTCTAAGTTGAAGTAATAGCCAGTAAGAAGTAGTACAATTGAAGTTTTAGTTGTCGATTATTCACCTTTTAGCTGGCTTTGGTGGCTTGGACATGACCTGGGACCTTACGATTTTGCATGAAAGGAGGACTAGCAGCCATGTTGCATGGGAGAGTGTGAAAAGTGTTCATGTGTAGTAAAAACCTGAGAAATCCGTCCGTTTTCGTCATTTGTTATCGAATCGACTTAAAGCCAGATCGTCAAATTTGCCGCCTTTCTCTCTGAGAAGGTTACACTTAATGTCTGCAAAGGTATGTCGCGTGCTGCAGTATGCGGAGACACTAAAAGCACCATAGAAGAACACAGAAGATGCTTCTAAGTTGAAGTAATAGCCAGTAAGATGTAGTACTATTCAAGATTTAGTTGTCGATTATTCACTTTTTAGCCGGCTTTGGTGGCTTGGACATGACCTAGGACATTAAGATTTTGCATGAAAGGAAGACTAGCAGCCGCGTTGCACGGGAGAATAAGAAAAGTGTTCATATGTAGTAAAAACCTGAGAAATCCGTCCGGTTTCGTCTTTGTTATTGAATCGACTTAAAGCCAGATCGTCACATTGGCCGCTTTTCTCTCTGGGACGGTTACATTTATCGTCTGCAAAGCTATGTCGCGTGCTGCGGTATGCGGAGACACTAAAAGCACCATAGTATAACACAGAAGAAACTTCAAAGTTGAAGTAATTGCCAGTAAGAAGTAGTACAATTCAAGTTTTAGTTGTCGATTATTCACTTTTTAGCCGGCTTTGGTGGCTTGGATATGACCTAGGACCATAAGATTTTGCATGAAAGGAGGACTAGCAGACGCGTTGCACGGGAGAATGTGAAAAGTGTTCATATGTAGTAAAAACCTGAGAAATCCGTCCGTTTTCGTCATTTGTTATCGAATCGACTTAAAGCCACATAGTCACATTGGCCGCTCTACTCTCTGAAACGGTTACATTTATCGTCTGCAAAGCTATGTCGCGTGCTGCAGTATGCGGAAACACTAAAAGCACCATAGTAGAACACTGAAGAAGCTTCTAAGTTGAAGTAATAGCCAGTAAGAAGTATTTCAATTTAAATTTAGTTGTCGATTATTCACTATTTAGCCGGCTTTGGTGGCTTGGACATGACCTAGGACCTTAAGATTTTGCATGAAAGGAGGACTAGCAGACGCGTTGCACGGGAGAATGTGAAAAGTGTTCATATGTAGTAAAAACCTGAGAAATCCGTCCGTTTTCGTCATTTGTTATCGAATCGACTTAATGCCACATAGTCACATTGGCCGCTCTACTCTCTGAAACGGTTACATTTATCGTCTGCAAAGCTATGTCGCGTGCTGCAGTATGCGGAAACACTAAAAGCACCATAGTAGAACACTGAAGAAGCTTCTATGTTGAAGTAATAGCCAGTAAGAAGTAGTGCAATTGAACTTTTAGTTGTCGATTATTCACTTTTTAGCCGGCTTTGGTGGCTTGGACATGAGGTGGAACCATAAAATTTTGCATGAAAGGAAGACTAGCAGCCACGTTGCACCGGAGAATGTGAAAAGTGTTCATATGTAGAAAAAACCTGAGAAATCCATCGTTTTCGTCATTTGTTATCAAATCGTCTTAAAGCCAGATCGTCACATTGGCTGCTTTTCTCTCTGAAACGGTTACATTTATCGTCTGCAAATCTATGTCGCCTGCTGCGGTATGCGGAGACACTAAAAGCACCATAGTAGAACACTGAAGAAGCTTCTAAGTTGAAGCAACAGCCAGTAAGAAGTAGTACAATTGAAGTTTTAGTTGTCGATTATTCACTTTTTAGCCGGCATTGGTGGCTTGTACATGACCTAGGACCATAAGATTTTGCATTGAAAGGAGGACTAACAGCCGCGTTGCACGGGAGAATGTGAAAAGTGTTCATATGTAGTAAAAACCTGAGAAATCCGTCCGTTTTCGTCATTTGTTATCGAATCGACTTAAAGCCAGATCGTCACATTGGCCGCTTTTCTCTCTGGGACGGTTACATTTATCGTCTGCAAAGCTATGTCGCGTGCTGCGGTATGCGGAAACACTAAAAGCACCATAGTAGAACACAGAAGAAGCTTCTATGTTGAAGTAATAGCCAGTAAGAAGTAGTACAATTCAAGTTTTAGTTGTCGATTATTCACTTTTTAGCCGGCTTTGGTGGCTTGGATATGACCTAGGACCATAAGATTTTGCATGAAAGGAGGACTAGCAGACGCGTTGCACGGGAGAATGTGAAAAGTGTTCATATGTAGTAAAAACCTTAGAAATCCGTCCGTTTTCGTCATTTGTTATCGAATCGACTTAAAGCCAGATCGTCACATTTGCCGCTCTTCTCTCTGAAACGGTTACATGTATCGTCTGCAAAGCTATGTCGCGTGCTGCGATCTGCGGAGACACTAATGCACCATAGGAGAACACAGAAGAAGCTTCTAAGTTGAAGTAATAGCCAGTAAGAAGTAGTACAATTGAAGTTTTAGTTGTCGATTATTCACTTTTTAGCCGGCTTTGGTGGCTTGGACATGACCTGGGACCTTACGATTTTGCATGAAAGGAGGACTAGCAGCCGCGTTGCATGGGAGAATGTGAAAAGTGTTCATGTGTAGTAAAAACCTGAGAAATCGGTCCGTTTTCGTCATTTGTTATCGAATCGACTTAAAGCCAGATCGTCACATTTGCCGCCTTTCTCTCTGAGAAGGTTACACTTATTGTCTGCAAAGCTATGTCGCGTGCTGCAGTATGCGGAGACACTAAAAGCACCATAGAAGAACACAGAAGATGCTTCTAAGTTGAAGTAATACCCAGTAAGATGTAGTACAATTGAAGTTTTAGTTGTCGATTATTCACTTTTTAGCCGGCTTTGGTGGCTTGGACATGACAAGGGACCTTAAGATTTTACATGAAAGGAGGACTGGCAGCCGCGTTGCATGGGAGAATGTGAAAAGTGTTCATATGTGGTAAAAACCTGATAAATCCGTCCGTTTTCGTCATTTGTTATCGAATCGACTTAAAGGCAGATCGTCACATTGGCCGCTTTTCTCTCTGAGACGGTTACATTTATCGTCTGCTTCGCTATGTCACGTGCTGCGGTATGCGGAGACACTAAAAGCACCATAGTAGAACACAGAAGAAGCTTCTAAGTTGAAGTAATAGCCAGTAAGAAGTAATACAATTCAAGTTTTAGTTGTCGATTATTCACTTTTTAGCCGGCTTTGGTGGCTTGGACATGACCTAGGACCTTAAGATTTTGCATGAAAGGAGGACTAGCAGCTGCGTTGCACGGGAGAATGTGAAAAGTGTTCATATGTAGTAAAAATCTGAGAAATCCATCGTTTTCGTCATTTGTTATCAAATCGTCTTAAAGCCAGATCGTCACATTGGCTGCTTTTCTCTCTGAGACGGTTACATTTATCGTCTGCAAATCTATGTCGCGTGCTGCGGTATGCGGAGACACTAAAAGCACCATAGTAGAACACTGAAGAAGCTTCTAAGTTGGAGTAATAGCCAGTAAGAAGTATTTCAATTCAAATTTAGTTGTCGATTATTCACTATTTAGCCGGCTTTGGTGGCTTGGACATGACCTAGGACCTTAAGATTTTGCATGAAAGGAGGACTAGCAGACGCGTTGCACGGGAGAATGTGAAAAGTGTTCATATGTAGTAAAAACCTGAGAAATCCGTCCGTTTTCGTTATTTGTTATCGAATCGACTTAAAGCCAGATCGTCACTTTTTCCGCTCTACTTTCTGAAACGGTTACATTTATCGTCTGCAAAGCTATGTCGCGTGCTGCGTTATGCGGAATCACTGAAAGCACCATAGTAGAACACTGAAGAAGCTTCTATGTTGAAGTAATAGCCAGTAAGAAGTAGTGCAATTGAAGTTTTAGTTGTCGGTTATTCATATTTTAGCCGGCTTTGGTGGCCTGGACATGAGGTGGAACCATAAAATTTTGCATGAAAGGAACACTAGCAGCCACGTGGCACCGGAGAATGTGAAAAGTGTTCATATGTAGTAAAAACCTGAGAAATAAATCGTTTTCGTCATTTGTTATCAAATCGTCTTAAAGCCAGATCGTCACATTGGCTGCTTTTCTCTCTGAGACGGTTACATTTATCGTCTGCAAAGGTATGTCGCCTGCTGTGGTATGCGGAGACACTAAAAGCACCATAGTAGAACACTGAAGAAGCTTCTAAGTTGAAGCAATAGCCAGTAAGAAGTAGTACAATTGAAGTTTTAGTTGTCGATTATTCACTTTTTAGCCGGCTTTGGTGGCTTGGACATGACCTAGGACCATAAGATTTTGCATGAAAGGAGGACTAACAGCCGCGTTGCACGGGAGAATGTGAAAAGTGTTCATATGTAGTAAAAACCTGAGAAATCCGTCCGTTTTCGTCATTTGTTATCGAATCGTCTTACAGCCAGATCGTCACATTGGCTGCTTTTCTCTCTGAGACGGTTACATTTATCGTCTGCAAAGCTATGTCGCGTGCTGCGGTATGCGGACACACTAAAAGCACCATAGCAGAACACTGACGAAGCTTCTAAGTTGAAGCAATAGCCAGAAAGAAGTAGTACAATTGAAGTTTTAGTTGTCGATTATTCACTTTTTAGCCGGCTTTGGTGGCTTGGACATGACCTAGGACCATAAGATTTTGCATGAAAGGAGGACTAACAGCCGCGTTGCACGGGAGAATGTGAAAAGTGTTCATATGTAGTAAAAACCTGAGAAATCCGTCCGTTTTCGTCATTTGTTATCGAATCGACTTAAAGCCAGATCGTCTCATTGGCCGCTTTTCTCTCTGGGACGGTTACATTTATCGTCTGCAAAGCTATGTCGCGTGCTGCGGTATGCGGAGACACTAAAAGCACCATAGTAGAACACAGAAGAAACTTCAAAGTTGAATCAATAGCCAGTACGAAGTAGTACAATTCAAGTTTTAGTTGTCGATTATTCACTTTTTAGCCGGCTTTGGTGGCTTGGATATGACCTGGGACCATAAGATTTTGCATGAAAGGAGGACTAGCAGACGCGTTGCACGGGAGAATGTGAAAAGTGTTCATATGTAGTAAAAACCTAAGAAATCCGTCCGTTTTCGTTATTTGTTATCGAATCGACTTAAAGCCACATAGTCACATTGGCCGCTCTACTCTCTGAAACGGTTACATTTATCGTCTGCAAAGCTATGTCGCGTGCTGCAGTATGCGGAAACACTAAGAGCACCATAGTAGAACACAGAAGAAGCTTCTAAGTTGAAGTAATAGCCAGTAAGAAGTATTTCAATTCAAATTTAGTTGTCGATTATTCACTATTTAGCCGGCTTTGGTGGCTTGGACATGACCTAGGACCTTAAGATTTTGCATGAAAGGAGGACTAGCAGCCGCGTTGCACGGGAGAATGTGAAAAGTGTTCATATGTAGTAAAAACCTGAGAAATCCGTCCGTTTTCGTCATTTGTTATCGAATCGACTTAAAGTCAGATCGTCACATTGGCCCCTCTTCTCTCTGAAACGCTTACATTTATCGTCTACAAAGCTATGTCGCGTGCTGCGGTATGCGGAAACACTAAAAGCACCATAGTAGAACACAGAAGAAGCTTCTAAGTTGAAGTAATAGCCAGTAAGAAGTAGTACAATTCATGTTTTAGTTGTCGATTATTCACTTTTTAGCCGGCTTTGGTGGCTTGGACATGACCTAGGACCATAAGATTTTGCATGAAAGGAGGACTAACAGCCGCGTTGCACGGGAGAATGTGAAAAGTGTTCATATGTAGTAAAAACCTGAGAAAGCTGTCCGTTTTCGTCATTTGTTATCGAATCGACTTAAATTCAGATCGACACATTGGCCGCTTTTCTCTCTGAGACTGTTACATTTATCGTCTGCAAAGCTATGTCGCGTGCTGCGGTATGCGGACACACTAAAAGCACCATAGGAGAACACAGAAGAAGCTTCTAAGTTGAAGTAATAGCCAGTAAGAAGTAGTACAATTGAAGTTTTAGTTGTCGATTATTCACTTTTTAGCCGGCTTTGGTGGCTTGGACATGACCTGGGACCTTACGATTTTGCATGAAAGGAGGAGTAGCAGCCGCGTTGCATGGGAGAATGTGAAAAGTGTTCATGTGTAGTAAAAACCTGAGAAATCCGTCCGTTTTCGTCATTTGTTATCGAATCGACTTAAAGCCAGATCGTCACATTTGCCGCCTTTCTCTCTGAGAAGGTTACACTTATTGTCTGCAAAGCTATGTCGCGTGCTGCAGTATGCGGAGACACTAAAAGCACCATAGAAGAACACAGAAGATGCTTCTAAGTTGAAGTAATAGCCAGTAAGAAGTAGTACAATTGAAGTTTTAGTTGGCGATTATTCACTTTTTAGCCGGCTTTGGTGGCTTGGACATGACAAGGGACCTTAAGATTTTACATGAAAGGAGGACTGGCAGCCGCGTTGCACGGGAGAATGTGAAAAGTGTTCATATGTGGTAAAAACCTGATAAATCCGTCCGTTTTCGTCATTTGTTAACGAATCGACTTAAAGGCAGAACGTCACATTGGCCGCTTTTCTCTCTGAGACGGTTACATTTATCGTCTGCAACGCTATGTCGCGTGCTGCGGTATGCGGAGACACTAAAAGCACCATAGTAGAACACAGAAGAAGCTTCTAAGTTGAAGTAATAGCCAGTAAGAAGTAATACAATTCAAGTTTTAGTTGTCGATTATTCACATTTTAGCCGGCTTTGGTGGCTTGGACATGACCTAGGACCTTAAGATTTTGCATGAAAGGAGGACTAGCAGCCGCGTTGCACGGGAGAATGTGAAAAGTGTTCATATGTAGTAAAAACCTGAGAAATCCGTCCGTTTTCGTCATTTGTTATCGAATCGACTTAAAGCCAAATCGTCACATTGGCCGCTCTTCTCTCTGAAACGGTTACATTTATCGTCTGCAAAGCTATGTCGCGTGCTGCGGTATGCGGAGACACTAAAAGCACCATAGTAGAACACAGAAGAAGCTTCTAAGTTGAAGCAATAGCCAGTAAGAAGTAGTACAATTCAAGTTTTAGTTGTCGATTATTCACTTATTAGCCGGCTTTGGTGGCTTGGACATGAGGTGGAACCATAAAATTTTGCATGAAAGGAAGACTAGCAGCCACGTTGCACCGGAGAATGTGAAAAGTGTTCATATGTAGTAAAAACCTGAGAAATCCGTCCGTTTTCGTCATTTTTATCGAATCGACTTAAAGGCAGATCGTCACATTGGCCGCTTTTCTCTCTGATACCGTTACATTTATCGTCTGCAACGCTATGTCGCGTGCTGCGGTATGCGGAGACACTAAAAGCACCATAGTAGAACACAGAAGAAGCTTCTAAATTGAAATAATAGCCAGTAAGAAGTAATACAATTCAAGTTGTAGTTGTCGATTATTCACATTTTAGCCGGCTTTGGTGGCTTGGACATGACCTAGGACCTTAAGATTTTGCATGAAAGGAGGACTAGCAGCCGCGTTGCACGGGAGAATGTGAAAAGTGTTCATATGTAGTAAAAACCTGAGAAATCCGTCCGTTTTCGTCATTTGTTATCGAATCGACTTAAAGCCAGATCGTCACATTGGCCGCTCTTCTCTCTGAAACGGTTACATTTATCGTCTACAAAGCTATGTCGCGTGCTGCGTTATGTGGAAACACTAAAAGCACCGTAGTAGAACACTGAAGAAGCTTCTATGTTGAAGTAATAGCCAGTAAGAAGTAGTAAAAATGAAGTTTTAGTTGTCGATTATTCACTTTTTAGCCGGCTTTGGTTGCTTGGACATGAGGTGGAACCATAAAATTTTGCATGAAAGGAAGACTAGCAGCCACGTTGCACCGGAGAATGCGAAAAGTGTTCATATGTAGTAAAAACCTGAGAAATCCGTCCGTTTTTGTCATTTGTTATCGAATCGTCTTAAAGCCAGATCGTCACATTGGCTGCTTTTCTTTCTGAGACGGTTACATTTATCGTCTGCAAATTTATGTCGCGTGCTGCGGTATGCGGAGACACTAAAAGCACCATAGTAGAACACTGAAGAAGCTTCTAAGTTGAAGCAATAGCCAGTAAGAAGTAGTACAATTGAAGTTTTAGTTGTCGATTATTCACTTTTTAGCGGGCTTTGGTGGCTTGGACATGACCTAGGACCATAAGATTATGCATGAAAAGAGGACTAACAGCCGCGTTGCACGGGAGAATGTGAAAAGTGTTCATATGTAGTAAAAACCTGAGAAATCCGTCCGTTTTCGTCATTTGTTATCGAATCGTCTTAAAGCCAGATCATCACATTGGCCGCTTTTCTCTCTGAGACGGTTACATTTATCGTCTGCAAAGCTATGTCGCGTGCTGCGATATGCGGAGACACTAAAAGCACCATAGTAGAACACTGAAGAAGCTTCTAAGTTGAAGCAATAGCCAGTAAGAAGTAGTACAATTGAAGTTTTAGTTGTCGATTATTCACTTTTTAGCCGGCTTTGGTGGCTTGGACATGACCTAGGACCATACGATTTTGCATGAAAGGAGGACTAACAGCCGCGTTGCACGGGAGAATGTGAAAAGTGTTCATATGTAGTAAAAACCTGAGAAATCCGTCCGTTTTCGTCATTTGTTATCGAATCGACTTAAAGCCAGATCGTCACATTGGCCGCTTTTCTCTCTGAGACGGTTACATTTATCGTCTGCAAAGCTATGTCGCGTGCTGCGGTATGCGGAGACACTAAAAACACCATAGTAGAACACAGAAGAAACTTCAAAGTTGAAGTAATAGCCAGTAAAAAGTAGTACAATTCAAGTTTTAGTTGTCGATTATTCACTTTTTAGCCGGCTTTGGTGGCTTGGACATGACCTAGGACCATAAGATTTTGCATGAAAGGAGGACTAGCAGACGCGTTGCACGGGAGAATGTGAAAAGTGTTCATATGTAGTAAAAACCTGAGAAATCCGTCCGTTTTCGTCATTTGTTATCGAATCGACTTTAAGCCACATAGTCACATTGGCCGCTCTACTCTCTGAAACGGTTACATTTATCGTCTGCAAAGCTATGTCGCGTGCTGCAGTATGCGGAAACACTAAAAGCACCATAGTAGAACACAGAAGAAGCTTCTAAGTTGAAGTAATAGCCAGTAAGAAGTAATAGAATTCAAGTTTTAGTTGTCGATTATTCACATTTTAGCCGGCTTTGGTGGCTTGGACATGACCTAGGACCTTAAGATTTTGCATGAAAGGAGGACTAGCAGCCGCGTTGCACGGGAGAATGTGAAAAGTGTTCATATGTAGTAAAAACCTGAGAAATCCGTCCGTTTTCGTCATTTGTTATCGAATCGACTTAAAGCCAGATCGTCACATTGGCCGCTCTTCTCTCTGAAACGGTTACATTTATCGTCTGCAAAGCAATGTCGCGTGCTGCGGTATGCGGAGACACTAAAAGCACCATAGTAGAACACAGAAGAAGCTTCTAAGTTGAAGCAATAGCCAGTAAGAAGTAGTACAATTCAAGTTTTAGTTGTCGATTATTCACTTATTAGCCGGCTTTGGTGGCTTGGACATGAGGTGGAACCATAAAATTTTGCATGAAAGGAAGACTAGCAGCCACGTTGCACCGGAGAATGTGAAAAGTGTTCATATGTAGTAAAAACCTGAGAAATCCGTCCGTTTTCGTCATTTTTATCGAATCGACTTAAAGGCAGATCGTCACATTGGCCGCTTTTCTCTCTGATACCGTTACATTTATCGTCTGCAACGCTATGTCGCGTGCTGCGGTATGCGGAGACACTAAAAGCACCATAGTAGAACACAGAAGAAGCTTCTAAATAGAAGTAATAGCCAGTAAGAAGTAATACAATTCAAGTTGTAGTTGTCGATTATTCACATTTTAGCCGGCTTTGGTGGCTTGGACATGACCTAGGACCTTAAGATTTTGCATGAAAGGAGGACTAGCAGCCGCGTTGCACGGGAGAATGTGAAAAGTGTTCATATGTAGTAAAAACCTGAGAAATCCGTCCGTTTTCGTCATTTGTTATCGAATCGACTTAAAGCCAGATCGTCACATTGGCCGCTCTTCTCTCTGAAACGGTTACATTTATCGTCTACAAAGCTATGTCGCGTGCTGCGTTATGCGGAAACACTAAAAGCACCGTAGTAGAACACTGAAGAAGCTTCTATGTTGAAGTAATAGCCAGTAAGAAGTAGTAAAAATGAAGTTTTAGTTGTCGATTATTCACTTTTTAGCCGGCTTTGGTTGCTTGGACATGAGGTGGAACCATAAAATTTTGCATGAAAGGAAGACTAGCAGCCACGTTGCACCGGAGAATGCGAAAAGTGTTCATATGTAGTAAAAACCTGAGAAATCCGTCCGTTTTTGTCATTTGTTATCGAATCGTCTTAAAGCCAGATCGTCACATTGGCTGCTTTTCTTTCTGAGACGGTTACATTTATCGTCTGCAAATCTATGTCGCGTGCTGCGGTATGCGGAGACACTAAAAGCACCATAGTAGAACACTGAAGAAGCTTCTAAGTTGAAGCAATAGCCAGTAAGAAGTAGTACAATTGAAGTTTTAGTTGTCGATTATTCACTTTTTAGCGGGCTTTGGTGGCTTGGACATGACCTAGGACCATAAGATTATGCATGAAAAGAGGACTAACAGCCGCGTTGCACGGGAGAATGTGAAAAGTGTTCATATGTAGTAAAAACCTGAGAAATCCGTCCGTTTTCGTCATTTGTTATCGAATCGACTTAAAGCCAGATCGTCACATTGGCCGCTTTTCTCTCTGAGACGGTTACATTTATCGTCTGCAAAGCTATGTCGCGTGCTGCGGTATGCGGAGACACTAAAAACACCATAGTAGAACACAGAAGAAACTTCAAAGTTGAAGTAATAGCCAGTAAAAAGTAGTACAATTCAAGTTTTAGTTGTCGATTATTCACTTTTTAGCCGGCTTTGGTGGCTTGGACATGACCTAGGACCATAAGATTTTGCATGAAAGGAGGACTAGCAGACGCGTTGCACGGGAGAATGTGAAAAGTGTTCATATGTAGTAAAAACCTGAGAAATCCGTCCGTTTTCGTCATTTGTTATCGAATCGACTTTAAGCCACATAGTCACATTGGCCGCTCTACTCTCTGAAACGGTTACATTTATCGTCTGCAAAGCTATGTCGCGTGCTGCAGTATGCGGAAACACTAAAAGCACCATAGTAGAACACAGAAGAAGCTTCTAAGTTGAAGTAATAGCCAGTAAGAAGTAGTACAATTGAAGCTTTAGTTGTCGATTATTCACTTTTTAGCCGGCTTTGGTGGCTTGGACATGAGGTGGAACCATAAAATTTTGCATGAAAGGAAGACTAGCAGCCACGTTGCACCGGAGAATGTGAAAAGTGTTCATATGTAGTAAAAACCTGAGAAATCCGTCCGTTTTCGTCATTTGTTATCGAATCGTCTTAAAGCCAGATCGTCACATTGGCCGCATTTCTCTCTGAGACGGTTACATTTATCGTCTGCAAAGCTATGTCGCGTGCTGCGGGATGCGGAGACACTAAAAGCACCATAGTAGAACACAGAAGAAGCTTCTAAGTTGAAGTAATAGCCAGTAAGAAGTAGTACAATTGAAGTTTTAGTTGTCGATTATTCACTTTTTAGCCGGCTTTGGTGGCTTGGACATGACCTAGGACCATAAGATTTTGCATGAAAGGAGGACTAACAGTCGCGTTGCACGGGAGAATGTGAAAAGTGTTCATATGTAGTAAAAACCTGAGAAATCCGTCCATTTTCGTCATTTGTTATCGAATCGACTTAAAGCCAGATCGTCACATTTGCCGCTCTTCTCTCTGAAACGGTTACATTTATCGTCTGCAAAGCTATGTCGCGTGCTGCGATCTGCGGAGACACTAAAAGCACCATAGAAGAACACAGAAGATGCTTCTAAGTTGAAGTAATAGCCAGTAAGAAGTAGTACAATTGAAGTTTTAGTTGGCGATTATTCACTTTTAGCCGGCTTTGGTGGCTTGGACATGACAAGGGACCTTAAGATTTTACATGAAAGGAGGACTGGCAGCCGCGTTGCACGGGAGAATGTGAAAAGTGTTCATATGTAGTAAAAACCTGAGAAATCCGTCCGTTTTCGTCATTTGTTAACGAATCGACTTAAAGGCAGAACGTCACATTGGCCGCTTTTCTCTCTGAGACGGTTACATTTATCGTCTGCAACGCTATGACGCGTGCTGCGGTATGCGGAGACACTAAAAGCACCATAGTAGAACACAGAAGAAGCTTCTAAGTTGAAGTAATAGCCAGTAAGAAGTAATACAATTCAAGTTTTAGTTGTCGATTATTCACATTTTAGCCGGCTTTGGTGGCTTGGACATGACCTAGGACCTTAAGATTTTGCATGAAAGGAGGACTAGCAGCCGCGTTGCACGGGAGAATGTGAAAAGTGTTCATATGTAGTAAAAACCTGAGAAATCCGTCCGTTTTCGTCATTTGCTATCGAATCGACTTAAAGCCAGATCGTCACATTGACCGCTCTTCTCTCTGAAACGGTTACATTTATCGTCTGCAAAGCTATGTCGCGTGCTGCGGTATGCGGAGACACTAAAAGCACCATAGTAGAACACAGAAGAAGCTTCTAAGTTGAAGCAATAGCCAGTAAGAAGTAGTACAATTCAAGTTTTAGTTGTCGATTATTCACTTATTAGCCGGCTTTGGTGGCTTGGACATGAGGTGGAACCATAAAATTTTGCATGAAAGGAAGACTAGCAGCCACGTTGCACCGGAGAATGTGAAAAGTGTTCATATGTAGTAAAAACCTGAGAAATCCGTCCGTTTTCGTCATTTTTATCGAATCGACTTAAAGGCAGATCGTCACATTGGCCGCTTTTCTCTCTGATACCGTTACATTTATCGTCTGCAACGCTATGTCGCGTGCTGCGGTATGCGGAGACACTAAAAGCACCATAGTAGAACACAGAAGAAGCTTCTAAATTGAAGTAATAGCCAGTAAGAAGTAATACAATTCAAGTTGTAGTTGTCGATTATTCACATTTTAGCCGGCTTTGGTGGCTTGGACATGACCTAGGACCTTAAGATTTTGCATGAAAGGAGGACTAGCAGCCGCGTTGCACGGGAGAATGTGAAAAGTGTTCATATGTAGTAAAAACCTGAGAAATCCGTCCGTTTTCGTCATTTGTTATCGAATCGACTTAAAGCCAGATCGTCACATTGGCCGCTCTTCTCTCTGAAACGGTTACATTTATCGTCTACAAAGCTATGTCGCGTGCTGCGTTATGCGGAAACATTAAAAGCACCATAGTAGAACACTGAAGAAGCTTCTATGTTGAATTAATAGCCAGTAAGAAGTAGTACAAATGAAGTTTTAGTTGCCGATTATTCACTTTTTAGCCGGCTTTGGTTGCTTGGACATGAGGTGGAACCATAAAATTTTGCATGAAAGGAAGACTAGCAGCCACGTTGCACCGGAGAATGCGCAAAGTGTTCATATGTAGTAAAAATCTGAGAAATCCATCGTTTTCGTCATTTGTTATCAAATCGTCTTAAAGCCAGATCGTCACATTGGCTGCTTTTCTCTCTGAGACGGTTACATTTATCGTCTGCAAATCTATGTCGCCTGCTGCGGTATGCGGAGACACTAAAAGCACCATAGTAGAACACTGAAGAAGCTTCTAAGTTGAAGCAATAGCCAGTAAGAAGTAGTACAATTGAAGTTTTAGTTGTCGATTATTCACTTTTTAGCCTGCTTTGGTGGCTTGGACATGACCTAGGACCATAAGATTTTGCATGAAAGGAGGACTAACAGCCGCGTTGCACGGGAGAATGTGAAAAGTGTTCATATGTAGTAAAAACCTGAGAAATCCGTCCGTTTTCGTCATTTGTTATCTTATCGTCTTAAAGCCAGATCGTCACATTGGCTGCTTTTCTCTCTGAGACGGTTACATTTATCGTCTGCAAAGCTATGTCGCGTGCTGCGGTATGCGGACACACTAAAAGCACCATAGTAGAACACTGAAGAAGCTTCTAAGTTGAAGCAATAGCCAGAAAGAAGTAGTACAATTGAAGTTTTAGTTGTCGATTATTCACTTTTTAGCCGGCTTTGGTGGCTTGGACATGACCTAGGACCATAAGATTTTCATGAAAGGAGGACTAACAGCCGCGTTGCACGGGAGAATGTGAAAAGTGTTCATATGTAGTAAAAACCTGAGAAATCCGTCCGTTTTCGTCATTTGTTATCGAATCGACTTAAAGCCAGATCGTCACATTGGCCGTTTTTCTCTCTGGGACGGTTACATTTATCGTCTGCAAAGGTATGTCGCGTGCTGCGGTATGCGGAGACACTAAAAGCACCATAGTAGAACACAGAAGAAACTTCAAAGTTGAATCAATAGCCAGTAAGATGTAGTACAATTCAAGTTTTAGTTGTCGATTATTCACTTTTTAGCCGGCTTTGGTGGCTTGGATATGACCTGGGACCATAAGATTTTGCATGAAAGGAGGACTAGCAGACGCGTTGCACGGGAGAATGTGAAAAGTGTTCATATGTAGTAAAAACCTGAGAAATCCGTCCGTTTTCGTTATTTGTTATCGAATCGACTTAAAGCCACATAGTCACATTGGCCGCTCTACTCTCTGAAACGGTTACATTTATCGTCTGCAAAGCTATGTCGCGTGCTGCGTTATGCGGAAACACTAAAAGCACCATAGTAGAACACTGAAGAAGCTTCTATGTTGAAGTAATAGCCAGTAAGAAGTAGTGCAATTGAAGTTTTAGTTGTCGGTTATTCATATTTTAGCCGGCTTTGGTGGCCTGGACATGAGGTGGAACCATAAAATTTTGCATGAAAGGAACACTAGCAGCCACGTGGCACCGGAGAATGTGAAAAGTGTTCATATGTAGTAAAAACCTGAGAAATAAATCGTTTTCGTCATTTGTTATCAAATCGTCTTAAAGAAAGATCGTCACATTGGCTGCTTTTCTCTCTGAGACGGTTACATTTATCGTCTGCAAATCTATGTCGCCTGCTGCGGTATGCGGAGACACTAAAAGCACCATAGTAGAACACTGAAGAAGCTTCTAAGTTGAAGCAATAGCCAGTAAGAAGTAGTACAATTGAAGTTTTAGTTGTCGATTATTCACTTTTTAGCCGGCTTTGGTGGCTTGGACATGACCTAGGACCATAAGATTATGCATGAAAGGAGGACTAACAGCCGCGTTGCACGGGAGAATGTGAAAAGTGTTCATATGTAGTAAAAACCTGAGAAATCCGTCCGTTTTCGTCATTTGTTATCGAATCGACTTAAAGCCAGATCGTCACATTGGCCGCTCTTCTCTCTGAAACGGTTACATTTATCGTCTACAAAGCTATGTCGCGTGCTGCGTTATGCGGAAACACTAATAGCACCATAGTAGAACACTGAAGAAGCTTCTATGTTGAATTAATAGCCAGTAAGAAGTAGTAAAAATGAAGTTTTAGTTGCCGATTATTCACTTTTTAGCCGGCTTTGGTTGCTTGGACATGAGGTGGAACCATAAAATTTTGCATGAAAGGAAGACTAGCAGCCCCGTTGCACCGGAGAATGCGAAAAGTGTTCATATGTAGTAAAAATCTGAGAAATCCATCGTTTTCGTCATTTGTTATCAAATCGTCTTAAAGCCAGATCGTCACATTGGCTGCTTTTCTCTCTGAGACGGTTACATTTATCGTCTGCAAATCTATGTCGCCTGCTGCGGTATGCGGAGACACTAAAAGCACCATAGTAGAACACTGAAGAAGCTTCTAAGTTGAAGTAATAGCCAGTAAGAAGTATTTCAATTCAAATTTAGTTGTCGATTATTCACTATTTAGCCGGCTTTGGTGGCTTGGACATGACCTAGGACCTTAAGATTTTGCATGAAAGGAGGACTAGCAGACGCGTTGCACGGGAGAATGTGAAAAGTGTTCATATGTAGTAAAAACCTGAGAAATCCGTCCGTTTTCGTCATTTGTTATCGAATCGACTTAAAGCCAGATCGTCACTTTTTCCGCTCTACTCTCTGAAACGGTTACATTTATCGTCTGCAAAGCTATGTCGCGTGCTGCGTTATGCGGAAACACTAAACGCACCATAGTAGAACACTGAAGAAGCTTCTATGTTGAAGTAATAGCCAGTAAGAAGTAGTGCAATTGAAGTTTTCGATGTCGGTTATTCATATTTTAGCCGGCTTTGGTGGCCTGGACATGAGGTGGAACCATAAAATTTTGCATGAAAGGAACACTAGCAGCCACGTGGCACCGGAGAATGTGAAAAGTGTTCATATGTAGTAAAAACCTGAGAAATAAATCGTTTTCGTCAGTTGTTATCAAATCGTCTTAAAGCCAGATCGTCACATTGGCTGCTTTTCTCTCTGAGACGGTTACATTTATCGTCTGCAAATCTATGTCGCCTGCTGCGGTATGCGGAGACACTAAAAGCACCATAGTAGAACACTGAAGAAGCTTCTAAGTTGAAGCAATAGCCAGTAAGAAGTAGTACAATTGAAGTTTTAGTTGTCGATTATTCACTTTTTAGCCGGCTTTGGTGGCTTGGACATGACCTAGGACCATAAGATTTTGCATGAAAGGAGGACTAACAGCCGTGTTGCACGGGAGAATGTGAAAAGTGTTCATATGTAGTAAAAACCTGAGAAATCCGTCCGTTTTCGTCCTTTGTTATCGAATCGTCTTAAAGCCAGATCGTCACATTGGCTGCTTTTCTCTCTGAGACGGTTACATTTATCGTCTGCAAAGCTATGTCGCGTGCTGCGGTATGCGGACACACTAAAAGCACCATAGTAGAACACTGAAGAAGCTTCTAAGTTGAAGCAATAGCCAGAAAGAAGTAGTACAATTGAAGTTTTAGTTGTCGATTATTCACTTTTTAGCCGGCTTTGGTGGCTTGGACATGACCTAGGACCATAAGATTTTGCATGAAAGGAGGACTAACAGCCGCGTTGCACGGGAGAATGTGAAAAGTGTTCATATGTAGTAAAAACCTGAGAAATCCGTCCGTTTTCGTCATTTGTTATCGAATCGACTTAAAGCCAGATCGTCACATTGGCCGCTTTTCTCTCTGGGACGGTTACATTTATCGTCTGCAAAGGTATGTCGCGTGCTGCGGTATGCGGAGACACTAAAAGCACCATAGTAGAACACAGAAGAAACTTCAAAGTTGAATCAATAGCCAGTAAGAAGTAGTACAATTCAAGTTTTAGTTGTCGATTATTCACTTTTTAGCCTGCTTTGGTGGCTTGGATATGACCTGGGACTATAAGATTTTGCATGAAAGGAGGACTAGCAGACGCGTTGCACGGGAGAATGTGAAAAGTGTTCATATGTAGTAAAAACCTGAGAAATCCGTCCGTTTTCGTTATTTGTTATCGAATCGACTTAAAGCCACATAGTCACATTGGCCGCTCTACTCTCTGAAACGGTTACATTTATCGTCTGCAAAGCTATGTCGCGTGCTGCGTTATGCGGAAACACTAAAAGCACCATAGTAGAACACTGAAGAAGCTTCTATGTTGAAGTAATAGCCAGTAAGAAGTAGTGCAATTGAAGTTTTAGTTGTCGGTTATTCATATTTTAGCCGGCTTTGGTGGCCTGGACATGAGGTGGAACCATAAAATTTTGCATGAAAGGAACACTAGCAGCCACGTGGCACCGGAGAATGTGAAAAGTGTTCATATGTAGTAAAAACCTGAGAAATAAATCGTTTTCGTCATTTGTTATCAAATCGTCTTAAAGCCAGATCGTCACATTGGCTGCTTTTCTCTCTGAGACGGTTACATTTATCGTCTGCAAATCTATGTCGCCTGCTGCGGTATGCGGAGACACTAAAAGCACCATAGTAGAACACTGAAGAAGCTTCTAAGTTGAAGCAATAGCCAGTAAGAAGTAGTACAATTGAAGTTTTAGTTGTCGATTATTCACTTTTTAGCCGGCTTTGGTGGCTTGGACATGACCTAGGACCATAAGATTTTGCATGAAAGGAGGACTAACAGCCGCGTTGCACGGGAGAATGTGAAAAGTGTTCATATGTAGTAAAAACCTGAGAAATCCGTCCGTTTTCGTCATTTGTTATCGAATCGTCTTAAAGCCAGATCGTCACATTGGCTGCATTTCTCTCTGAGACGGTTACATTTATCGTCTGCAAAGCTATGTCGCGTGCTGCGGTATGCGGAGACACTAAAAGCACCATAGTAGAACACTGAAGAAGCTTCTAAGCTGAAGCAATAGCCAGAAAGAAGTAGTACAATTGAAGTTTTAGTTGTCGATTATTCACTTTTTAGCCGGCTTTGGTGGCTTGGACATGACCTAGGACCATAAGATTTTGCATGAAAGGAGGACTAACAGCCGCGTTGCACGGGAGAATGTGAAAAGTGTTCATATGTAGTAAAAACCTGAGAAATCCGTCCGTTTTCGTCATTTGTTATCGAATCGAATTAAAGCCAGATCGTCACATTGGCCGCTTTTCTGTCTGGGACGGTTACATTTATCGTCTGCAAAGCTATGTCGCGTGCTGCGGTATGCGGAGACACTAAAAGCACCATAGTAGAACACAGAAGAAACTTCAAAGTTGAATCAATAGCCAGTAAGAAGTAGTACAATTCATGTTTTAGTTGTCGATTATTCACTTTTTAGCCGGCTTTGGTGGCTTGGACATGACCTAGGACCATAAGATTTTGCATGAAAGGAGGACTAACAGCCGCGCTGCACGGGAGAATGTGAAAAGTGTTCATATGTAGTAAAAACCTGAGAAATCCGTCCGTTTTCGTCATTTGTTATCGAATCGACTTAAAGCCAGATCGTCACATTTGCCGCTCTTCTCTCTGAAACGGTTACATTTATCGTCTGCAAAGCTATGTCGCGTGCTGCGATCTGCGGAGACACTAAAAGCACCATTGGAGAACACAGAAGAAGCTTCTAAGTTGAAGTAATAGCCAGTAAGAAGTAGTACAATTGAAGTTTTAGTTGTCGATTATTCACTTTTTAGCCGGCTTTGGAGGCTTGGACATGACCTGGGACCTTACGATTTTGCATGAAAGGAGGAGTAGCAGCCGCGTTGCATGGGAGAATGTGAAAAGTGTTCATGTGTAGTAAAAACCTGAGAAATCCGTCCGTTTTCGTCATTTGTTATCGAATCGACTTAAAGCCAGATCGTCACTTTTGCCGCCTTTCTCTCTGAGAAGGTTACACTTATTGTCTGCAAAGCTATGTCGCGTGCTGCAGTATGCGGAGACACTAAAAGCACCATAGAAGAACACAGAAGATGCTTCTAAGTTGAAGTAATAGCCAGTAAGAAGTAGTACAATTGATGTTTTAGTTGGCGATTATTCACTTTTTAGCCGGCTTTGGTGGCTTGGACATGACAAGGGACCTTAAGATTTTACATGAAAGGAGGACTGGCAGCCGCGTTGCACGGGAGAATGTGAAAAGTGTTCATATGTGGTAAAAACCTGATAAATCCGTCCGTTTTCGTCATTTGTTAACGAATCGACTTAAAGGCAGAACGTCACATTGGCCGCTTTTCTCTTGAGACGGTTACATTTATCGTCTGCAACGCTATGTCGCGTGCTGCGGTATGCGGAGACACTAAAAGCACCATAGTAGAACACAGAAGAAGCTTCTAAGTTGAAGTAATAGCCAGTAAGAAGTAATACAATTCAAGTTTTAGTTGTCGATTATTCACATTTTAGCCGGCTTTGGTGGCTTGGACATGACCTAGGACCTTAAGATTTTGCATGAAAGGAGGACTTGCAGCCGCGTTGCACGGGAGAATGTGAAAAGTGTTCATATGTAGTAAAAACCTGCGAAATCCGTCCGTTTTCGTCATTTGTTATCGAATCGACTTAAAGCCAGATCGTCACAATGGCCGCTCTTCTCTCTGAAACGGTTACATTTATCGTCTGCAAAGCTATGTCGCGTGCTGCGGTATGCGGAGACACTAAAAGCACCATAGTAGAACACAGAAGAAGCTTCTAAATTGAAGTAATAGCCAGTAAGAAGTAATACAATTCAAGTTATAATTGTCGATTATTCACATTTTAGCCGGCTTTGGTGGCTTGGACATGACCTAGGACCTTAAGATTTTGCATGAAAGGAGGACTAGCAGCCGCGTTGCACGGGAGAATGTGAAAAGTGTTCATATGTAGTAAAAACCTGAGAAATCCGTCCGTTTTCGTCATTTGTTATCGAATCGACTTAAAGCCAGATCGTCACATTGGCCGCTCTTCTCTCTGAAACGGTTACATTTATCGTCTACAAAGCTATGTCGCGTGCTGCGTTATGCGGAAACACTAAAAGCACCGTAGTAGAACACTGAAGAAGCTTCTATGTTGAAGTAATAGCCAGTAAGAAGTAGTGCAATTGAAGTTTTAGTTGTCGGTTATTCATATTTTAGCCGGCTTTGGTGGCCTGGACATGAGGTGGAACCATAAAATTTTGCATGAAAGGAACACTAGCAGCCACGTGGCACCGGAGAATGTGAAAAGTGTTCATATGTAGTAAAAACCTGAGAAATAAATCGTTTTCGTCATTTGTTATCAAATCGTCTTAAAGCCAGATCGTCACATTGGCTGCTTTTCTCTCTGAGACGGTTACATTTATCGTCTGCAAATCTATGTCGCCTGCTGCGGTATGCGGAGACACTAAAAGCACCATAGTAGAACACTGAAGAAGCTTCTAAGTTGAAGCAATAGCCAGTAAGAAGTAGTACAATTGAAGTTTTAGTTGTCGATTATTCACTTTTTAGCCGGCTTTGGTGGCTTGGACATGACCTAGGACCATAAGATTTTGCATGAAAGGAGGACTAACAGCCGCGTTGCACGGGAGAATGTGAAAAGTGTTCATATGTAGTAAAAACCTGAGAAAGCCGTCCGTTTTCGTCATTTGTTATCGAATCGTCTTAAAGCCAGATCGTCACATTGGCTGCATTTCTCTCTGAGACGGTTACATTTATCGTCTGCAAAGCTATGTCGCGTGCTGCGGTATGCGGAGACACTAAAAGCACCATAGTAGAACACTGAAGAAGCTTCTAAGTTGAAACAATAGCCAGACAGAAGTAGTACAATTGAAGTTTTAGTTGTCGATTATTCACATTTTAGCCGGCTTTGGTGGCTTGGACATGACCTAGGACCATAAGATTTTGCATGAAAGGAGGACTAACAGCCGCGTTGCACGGGAGAATGTGAAAAGTGTTCATATGTAGTAAAAACCTGAGAAATCCGTCCGTTTTCGTCATTTGTTATCGAATCGAATTAAAGCCAGATCGTCACATTGGCCGCTTTTCTGTCTGGGACGGTTACATTTATCGTCTGCAAAGCTATGTCGCGTGCTGCGGTATGCGGAGACACTAAAAGCACCATAGTAGAACACAGAAGAAACTTCAAAGTTGAATCAATAGCCAGTAAGAAGTAGTACAATTCATGTTTTAGTTGTCGATTATTCACTTTTTAGCCGGCTTTGGTGGCTTGGACATGACCTAGGACCATAAGATTTTGCATGAAAGGAGGACTAACAGCCGCGCTGCACGGGAGAATGTGAAAAGTGTTCATATGTAGTAAAAACCTGAGAAATCCGTCCGTTTTCGTCATTTGTTATCGAATCGACTTAAAGCCAGATCGTCACATTTGCCGCTCTTCTCTCTGAAACGGTTACATTTATCGTCTGCAAAGCTATGTCGCGTGCTGCGATCTGCGGAGACACTAAAAGCACCATTGGAGAACACAGAAGAAGCTTCTAAGTTGAAGTAATAGCCAGTAAGAAGTAGTACAATTGAAGTTTTAGTTGTCGATTATTCACTTTTTAGCCGGCTTTGGAGGCTTGGACATGACCTGGGACCTTACGATTTTGCATGAAAGGAGGAGTAGCAGCCGCGTTGCATGGGAGAATGTGAAAAGTGTTCATGTGTAGTAAAAACCTGAGAAATCCGTCCGTTTTCGTCATTTGTTATCGAATCGACTTAAAGCCAGATCGTCACTTTTGCCGCCTTTCTCTCTGAGAAGGTTACACTTATTGTCTGCAAAGCTATGTCGCGTGCTGCAGTATGCGGAGACACTAAAAGCACCATAGAAGAACACAGAAGATGCTTCTAAGTTGAAGTAATAGCCAGTAAGAAGTAGTACAATTGATGTTTTAGTTGGCGATTATTCACTTTTTAGCCGGCTTTGGTGGCTTGGACATGACAAGGGACCTTAAGATTTTACATGAAAGGAGGACTGGCAGCCGCGTTGCACGGGAGAATGTGAAAAGTGTTCATATGTGGTAAAAACCTGATAAATCCGTCCGTTTTCGTCATTTGTTAACGAATCGACTTAAAGGCAGAACGTCACATTGGCCGCTTTTCTCTTGAGACGGTTACATTTATCGTCTGCAACGCTATGTCGCGTGCTGCGGTATGCGGAGACACTAAAAGCACCATAGTAGAACACAGAAGAAGCTTCTAAGTTGAAGTAATAGCCAGTAAGAAGTAATACAATTCAAGTTTTAGTTGTCGATTATTCACATTTTAGCCGGCTTTGGTGGCTTGGACATGACCTAGGACCTTAAGATTTTGCATGAAAGGAGGACTTGCAGCCGCGTTGCACGGGAGAATGTGAAAAGTGTTCATATGTAGTAAAAACCTGCGAAATCCGTCCGTTTTCGTCATTTGTTATCGAATCGACTTAAAGCCAGATCGTCACAATGGCCGCTCTTCTCTCTGAAACGGTTACATTTATCGTCTGCAAAGCTATGTCGCGTGCTGCGGTATGCGGAGACACTAAAAGCACCATAGTAGAACACAGAAGAAGCTTCTAAATTGAAGTAATAGCCAGTAAGAAGTAATACAATTCAAGTTATAATTGTCGATTATTCACATTTTAGCCGGCTTTGGTGGCTTGGACATGACCTAGGACCTTAAGATTTTGCATGAAAGGAGGACTAGCAGCCGCGTTGCACGGGAGAATGTGAAAAGTGTTCATATGTAGTAAAAACCTGAGAAATCCGTCCGTTTTCGTCATTTGTTATCGAATCGACTTAAAGCCAGATCGTCACATTGGCCGCTCTTCTCTCTGAAACGGTTACATTTATCGTCTACAAAGCTATGTCGCGTGCTGCGTTATGCGGAAACACTAAAAGCACCGTAGTAGAACACTGAAGAAGCTTCTATGTTGAAGTAATAGCCAGTAAGAAGTAGTGCAATTGAAGTTTTAGTTGTCGGTTATTCATATTTTAGCCGGCTTTGGTGGCCTGGACATGAGGTGGAACCATAAAATTTTGCATGAAAGGAACACTAGCAGCCACGTGGCACCGGAGAATGTGAAAAGTGTTCATATGTAGTAAAAACCTGAGAAATAAATCGTTTTCGTCATTTGTTATCAAATCGTCTTAAAGCCAGATCGTCACATTGGCTGCTTTTCTCTCTGAGACGGTTACATTTATCGTCTGCAAATCTATGTCGCCTGCTGCGGTATGCGGAGACACTAAAAGCACCATAGTAGAACACTGAAGAAGCTTCTAAGTTGAAGCAATAGCCAGTAAGAAGTAGTACAATTGAAGTTTTAGTTGTCGATTATTCACTTTTTAGCCGGCTTTGGTGGCTTGGACATGACCTAGGACCATAAGATTTTGCATGAAAGGAGGACTAACAGCCGCGTTGCACGGGAGAATGTGAAAAGTGTTCATATGTAGTAAAAACCTGAGAAAGCCGTCCGTTTTCGTCATTTGTTATCGAATCGTCTTAAAGCCAGATCGTCACATTGGCTGCATTTCTCTCTGAGACGGTTACATTTATCGTCTGCAAAGCTATGTCGCGTGCTGCGGTATGCGGAGACACTAAAAGCACCATAGTAGAACACTGAAGAAGCTTCTAAGTTGAAGCAATAGCCAGACAGAAGTAGTACAATTGAAGTTTTAGTTGTCGATTATTCACATTTTAGCCGGCTTTGGTGGCTTGGACATGACCTAGGACCATAAGATTTTGCATGAAAGGAGGACTAACAGCCGCGTTGCACGGGAGAATGTGAAAAGTGTTCATATGTTGTAAAAACCTGAGAAATCCGTCCGTTTTCGTCATTTGTTATCGAATCGAATTAAAGCCAGATAGTAACATTGGCCGCTTTTCTCTCTGGGACGGTTACATTTATCGTCTGCAAATCTATGTCGCGTGCTGCGGTATAAGGAGACACTAAAAGCACCATAGTAGAACACAGAAGAAACTTCAAAGTTGAATCAATAGCCAGTAAGAAGTAGTACAATTCAAGTTTTAGTTGTCGATTATTCACTTTTTAGCCGGCTTTGGTGGCTTGGATATGACCTGGGACCATAAGATTTTGCATGAAAGGAGGACTAGCAGACGCGTTGCACGGGAGAATGTGAAAAGTGTTCATATGTAGTAAAAACCTGAGAAATCCGTCCGTTTTCGTTATTTGTTATCGAATCGACTTAAAGCCACATAGTCACATTCGCCGCTCTACTCTCTGAAACGGTTACATTTATCGTCTGCAAAGCTATGTCGCGTGCTGCAGTATGCGGAAACACTAAGAGCACCATAGTAGAACACAGAAGAAGCTTCTAAGTTGAAGTAATAGCCAGTAAGAAGTATTTCAATTCAAATTTAGTTGTCGATTATTCACTATTTAGCCGGCTTTGGTGGCTTGAACATGACCTAGGACCTTAAGATTTTGCATGAAAGGAGGACTAGCAGCCGCGTTGCACGGGAGAATGTGAAAAGTGTTCATATGTAGTAAAAACCTGAGAAATCCGTCCGTTTTCGTCATTTGTTATCGAATCGACTTAAAGTCAGATCGTCACATTGGCCCCTCTTCTCTCTGAAACGGCTACATTTATCGTCTACAAAGCTATGTCGCGTGCTGCGGTATGCGGAAACACTAAAAGCACCTTAGTAGAACACAGAAGAAGCTTCTAAGTTGAAGTAATAGCCAGTAAGCAGTAGTACAATTCATGTTTTAGTTGTCGATTATTCACTTTTTAGCCGGCTTTGGTGGCTTGGACATGACCTAGAACCATAAGATTTTGCATGAAAGGAGGACTAACAGCCGTGCTGCATGGGAGAATGTGAAAAGTGTTCATATGTAGTAAAAACCTGAGAAATCCGTCCGTTTTCGTCATTTGTTATCGAATCGACTTAAAGCCAGATCGTCACATTTGCCGCTCTTCTCTCTGAAACGGTTACATTTATCGTCTGCAAAGCTATGTCGCGTGCTGCGATCTGCGGAGACACTAAAAGCACCATAGGAGAACACAGAAGAAGCTTCTAAGTTGAAGTAATAGCCAGTAAGAAGTAGTACAATTGAAGTTTTAGTTGTCGATTATTCACTTTTTAGCCGGCTTTGGAGGCTTGGACATGACCTGGGACCTTACGATTTTGCATGAAAGGAGGAGTAGCAGCCGCGTTGCATGGGAGAATGTGAAAAGTGTTCATGTGTAGTAAAAACCTGAGAAATCCGTCCGTTTTCGTCATTTGTTATCGAATCGACTTAAAGCCAGATCGTCACATTTGCCGCCTTTCTCTCTGAGAAGGTTAAACTTATTGTCTGCAAAGCTATGTCGCGTGCTGCAGTATGCGGAGACACTAAAAGCACCATAGAAGAACACAGAAGATGCTTCTAAGTTGAAGTAATAGCCAGTAAGAAGTAGTACAATTGATGTTTTAGTTGGCGATTATTCACTTTTTAGCCGGCTTTGGTGGCTTGGACATGACAAGGGACCTTAAGATTTTACATGAAAGGAGGACTGGCAGCCGCGTTGCACGGGAGAATGTGAAAAGTGTTCATATGTGGTAAAAACCTGATAAATCCGTCCGTTTTCGTCATTTGTTAACGAATCGACTTAAAGGCAGAACGTCACATTGGCCGCTTTTCTCTCTGAGACGGTTACATTTATCGTCTGCAACGCTATGTCGCGTGCTGCGGTATGCGGAGACACTAAAAGCACCATAGTAGAACACAGAAGAAGCTTCTATGTTGAATTAATAGCCAGTAAGAAGTAGTACAAATGAAGTTTTAGTTGCCGATTATTCACTTTTTAGCCGGCTTTGGTTGCTTGGACATGACGTGGAACCATAAAATTTTGCATGAAAGGAAGACTAGCAGCCACGTTGCACCGGAGAATGTGAAAAGTGTTCATATGTAGTAAAAACCTGAGAAATCCGTCCGTTTTCGTCATTTTTATCGAATCGACTTAAAGGCAGATCGTCACATTGGCCGCTTTTCTCTCTCATACCGTTACATTTATCGTCTGCAACGCTATGTCGCGTGCTGCGGTATGCGGAGACACTAAAAGCACCATAGTAGAACACAGAAGAAGCTTCTAAATTGAAGTAATAGCCAGTAAGAAGTAATACAATTCAAGTTGTAGTTGTCGATTATTCACATTTTAGCCGGCTTTGGTGGCTTGGACATGACCTAGGACCTTAAGATTTTGCATGAAAGGAGGACTAGCAGCCGCGTTGCACGGGAGAATGTGAAAAGTGTTCATATGTAGTAAAAACGTGAGAAATCCGTCCGTTTTCGTCATTTGTTATCGAATCGACTTAAAGCCAGATCGTCACATTGGCCGCTCTTCTCTCTGAAACGGTTACATTTATCGTCTACAAAGCTATGTTGCGTGCTGCGTTATGCGGAAACACTAAAAGCACCGTAGTAGAACACTGAAGAAGCTTCTATGTTGAAGTAATAGCCAGTAAGAAGTAGTGCAATTGAAGTTTTAGTTGTCGGTTATTCATATTTTAGCCGGCTTTGGTGGCCTGGACATGAGGTGGAACCATACAATTTTGCATGAAAGGAACACTAGCAGCCACGTGGCACCGGAGAATGTGAAAAGTGTTCATATGTAGTAAAAACCTGAGAAATAAATCGTTTTCGTCATTTGTTATCAAATCGTCTTAAAGCCAGATCGTCACATTGGCTGCTTTTCTCTCTGAGACGGTTACATTTATCGTCTGCAAATCTATGTCGCCTGCTGCGGTATGCGGAGACACTAAAAGCACCATAGTAGAACACTGAAGAAGCTTCTAAGTTGAAGCAATAGCCAGTAAGAAGTAGTACAATTGAAGTTTTAGTTGTCGATTATTCACTTTTTAGCCGGCTTTGGTGGCTTGGACATGACCTAGGACCATAAGATTTTGCATGAAAGGAGGACTAACAGCCGCGTTGCACGGGAGAATGTGAAAAGTGTTCATATGTAGTAAAAACCTGAGAAATCCGTCCGTTTTCGTCATTTGTTATCGAATCGTCTTAGAGCCAGATCGTCACATTGGCTGCATTTCTCTCTGAGACGGTTACATTTATCGTCTGCAAAGCTATGTCGCGTGCTGCGGTATGCGGAGACACTAAAAGCACCATAGTAGAACACTGAAGAAGCTTCTAAGTTGAAGCAATAGCCAGAAAGAAGTAGTACAATTGAAGTTTTAGTTGTCGATTATTCACTTTTTAGCCGGCTTTGGTGGCTTGGACATGACCTAGGACCATAAGATTTTGCATGAAAGGAGGACTAGCAGACGCGTTGCACGGGAGAATGTGAAAAGTGTTCATATGTAGTAAAAACCTGAGAAATCCGTCCGTTTTCGTTATTTGTTATCGAATCGACTTAAAGCCACATAGTCACATTGGCCGCTCTACTCTCTGAAACGGTTACATTTATCGTCTGCAAAGCTATGTCGCGTGCTGCAGTATGCGGAAACACTAAGAGCACCATAGTAGAACACAGAAGAAGCTTCTAAGTTGAAGTAATAGCCAGTAAGAAGTATTTCAATTCAAATTTAGTTGTCGATTATTCACTATTTAGCCGGCTTTGGTGGCTTGAACATGACCTAGGACCTTAAGATTTTGCATGAAAGGAGGACTAGCAGCCGCGTTGCACGGGAGAATGTGAAAAGTGTTCATATGTAGTAAAAACCTGAGAAATCCGTCCGTTTTCGTCATTTGTTATCGAATCGACTTAAAGTCAGATCGTCACATTGGCCCCTCTTCTCTCTGAAACGGCTACATTTATCGTCTACAAAGCTATGTCGCGTGCTGCGGTATGCGGAAACACTAAAAGCACCATAGTAGAACACAGAAGAAGCTTCTAAGTTGAAGTAATAGCCAGTAAGCAGTAGTACAATTCATGTTTTAGTTGTCGATTATTCACTTTTTAGCCGGCTTTGGTGGCTTGGACATGACCTAGGACCATAAGATTTTGCATGAAAGGAGGACTAACAGCCGCGCTGCACGGGAGAATGTGAAAAGTGTTCATATGTAGTAAAAACCTGAGAAATCCGTCCGTTTTCGTCATTTGTTATCGAATCGACTTAAAGCCAGATCGTCACATTTGCCGCTCTTCTCTCTGAAACGGTTACATTTATCGTCTGCAAAGCTATGTCGCGTGCTGCGATCTGCGGAGACACTAAAAGCACCATAGGAGAACACAGAAGAAGCTTCTAAGTTGAAGTAATAGCCAGTAAGAAGTAGTACAATTGAAGTTTTAGTTGTCGATTATTCACTTTTTAGCCGGCTTTGGAGGCTTGGACATGACCTGGGACCTTACGATTTTGCATGAAAGGAGGAGTAGCAGCCGCGTTGCATGGGAGAATGTGAAAAGTGTTCATGTGTAGTAAAAACCTGAGAAATCCGTCCGTTTTCGTCATTTGTTATCGAATCGACTTAAAGCCAGATCGTCACATTTGCCGCCTTTCTCTCTGAGAAGGTTACACTTATTGTCTGCAAAGCTATGTCGCGTGCTGCAGTATGCGGAGACACTAAAAGCACCATAGAAGAACACAGAAGATGCTTCTAAGTTGAAGTAATAGCCAGTAAGAAGTAGTACAATTGATGTTTTAGTTGGCGATTATTCACTTTTTAGCCGGCTTTGGTGGCTTGGACATGACAAGGGACCTTAAGATTTTACATGAAAGGATGACTGGCAGCCGCGTTGCACGGGAGAATGTGAAAAGTGTTCATATGTGGTAAAAACCTGATAAATCCGTCCGTTTTCGTCATTTGTTATCGAATCGACTTAAAGCCAGATCGTCACATTTGCCGCCTTTCTCTCTGAGAAGGTTACACTTATTGTCTGCAAAGCTATGTCGCGTGCTGCAGTATGCGGAGACACTAAAAGCACCATAGAAGAACACAGAAGATGCTTCTAAGTTGAAGTAATAGCCAGTAAGAAGTAGTACAATTCAAGTTTTAGTTGTCGATTATTCACTTATTAGCCGGCTTTGGTGGCTTGGACATGAGGTGGAACCATAAAATTTTGCATGAAAGGAAGACTAGCAGCCACGTTGCACCGGAGATTGTGAAAAGTGTTCATATGTAGTAAAAACCTGAGAAATCCGTCCGTTTTCGTCATTTTTATCGAATCGACTTAAAGGCAGATCGTCACATTGGCCGCTTTTCTCTCTGATACCGTTACATTTATCGTCTGCAACGCTATGACGCGTGCTGCGGTATGCGGAGACACTAAAAGCACCATAGTAGAACACAGAAGAAGCTTCTAAATTGAAGTAATAGCCAGTAAGAAGTAATACAATTCAAGTTGTAGTTGTCGATTATTCACATTTTAGCCGGCTTTGGTGGCTTGGACATGACCTAGGACCTTAAGATTTTGCATGAAAGGAGGACTAGCAGCCGCGTTGCACGGGAGAATGTGAAAAGTGTTCATATGTAGTAAAAACCTGAGAAATCCGTCCGTTTTCGTCATTTGTTATCGAATCGACTTAAAGCCAGATCGTCACATTGGCCACTCTTCTCTCTGAAACGGTTACATTTATCGTCTACAAAGCTATGTCGCGTGCTGCGTTATGCGGAAACACTAAAAGCACCGTAGTAGAACACTGAAGAAGCTTCTATGTTGAAGTAATAGCCAGTAAGAAGTAGTACAAATGAAGTTTTAGTTGTCGATTATTCACTTTTTTGCCGGCTTTGGTTGCTTGGAGATGAGGTGGAACCATAAAATTTTGCATGAAAGGAAGACTAGCAGCCACGTTGCACCGGAGAATGCGAAAAGTGTTCATATGTAGTAAAAACCTGAGAAATCCGTCCGTTTTTGTCATTTGTTATCGAATCGTCTTAAAGCCAGATCGTCACATTGGCTGCTTTTCTTTCTGAGACGGTTACATTTATCGTCTGCAAATCTATGTCGCGTGCTGCGGTATGCGTAGACACTAAAAACACCATAGTAGAACACAGAAGAAACTTCAAAGTTGAAGTAATAGCCAGTAAAAAGTAGTACAATTCAAGTTTTAGTTGTCGATTATTCACTTTTTAGCCGGCTTTGGTGGCTTGGACATGACCTAGGACCATAAGATTTTGCATGAAAGGAGGACTAGCAGCCGCGTTGCACGGGAGAATGTGAAAAGTGTTCATATGTAGTAAAAACCTGAGAAATCCGTCCGTTTTCGTCATTTGTTATCGAATCGACTTTAAGCCACATAGTCACATTGGCCGCTCTACTCTCTGAAACGGTTACATTTATCGTCTGCAAAGTTATGTCGCGTGCTGCAGTATGCGGAAACACTAAAAGCACCATAGTAGAACACAGAAGAAGCTTCTAAGTTGAAGTAATAGCCATTAAGAAGTAGTACAATTGAAGTTTTAGTTGTCGATTATTCACTTTTTAGCCGGCTTTGGTGGCTTGGACATGAGGTGGAACCATAAAATTTTGCATGAAAGGAAGACTAGCAGCCACGTTGCTCCGGAGAATGTGAAAAGTGTTCATATGTAGTAAAAACCTGAGAAATCCGTCCGTTTTCGTCATTTGTTATCGAATCGACTTAAAGCCAGATCGTCACTATTGCCGCTCTTCTCTCTGAAACGGTTACATTTATCGTCTGCAAAGCTATGTCGCGTGCTGCGATCTGCGGAGACACTAAAAGCACCATAGGAGAACACAGAAGAAGCTTCTAAGTTGAAGTAATAGCCAGTAAGAAGTAGTACAATTGAAGTTTTAGTTGTCGATTATTCACTTTTTAGCCGGCTTTGGTGGCTTGGACATGACCTGGGACCTTACGATTTTGCATGAAATTAGGAGTAGCAGCCGCGTTGCATGGGAGAATGTGAAAAGTGTTCATGTGTAGTAAAAACCTGAGAAATCAGTCCGTTTTCGTCATTTGTTATCGAATCGACTTAAAGCCAGATCGTCACATTTGCCGCCTTTCTCTCTGAGAAGGTTACACTTATTGTCTGCAAAGCTATGTCGCGTGCTGCAGTATGCGGAGACACTAAAAGCACCATAGAAGAACACAGAAGATGCTTCTAAGTTGAAGTAATAGCCAGTAAGAAGTAGTACAATTGATGTTTTAGTTGGCGATTATTCACTTTTTAGCCGGCTTTGGTGGCTTGGACATGACAAGGGACCTTAAGATTTTACATGAAAGGAGGACTGGCAGCCGCGTTGCACGGGAGAATGTGAAAAGTGTTCATATGTGGTAAAAACCTGATAAATCCGTCCGTTTTCGTCATTTGTTAACGAATCGACTTAAAGGCAGAACGTCACATTGGCCGCTTTTCTCTCTGAGACGGTTACATTTATCGTCTGCAACGCTATGTCGCGTGCTGCGGTATGCGGAGACACTAAAAGCACCATAGTAGAACACAGAAGAAGCTTCTAAGTTGAAGTAATAGCCAGTAAGAAGTAATACAATTCAAGTTTTAGTTGTCGATTATTCACATTTTAGCCGGCTTTGGTGGCTTGGACATGACCTAGGACCTTAAGATTTTGCATGAAAGGAGGACTAGCAGCCGCGTTGCACGGGAGAATGTAAAAAGTGTTCATATGTAGTAAAAACCTGAGAAATCCGTCCGTTTTCGTCATTTGTTATCGAATCGACTTAAAGCCAGATCGTCACATTGGCCGCTCTTCTCTCTGAAACGGTTACATTTATCGTCTGCAAAGCTATGTCGCGTGCTGCGGTATGCGGAGACACTAAAAGCACCATAGTAGAACACAGAAGAAGCTTCTAAGTTGAAGCAATAGCCAGTAAGAAGTAGTACAATTCAGTTTTAGTTGTCGATTATTCACATTTTAGCCGGCTTTGGTGGCTTGGACATGACCTAGGACCTTAAGATTTTGCATGAAATTAGGACTAGCAGCCGCGTTGCACGGGAGAATGTGAAAAGTGTTCATATGTAGTAAAAACCTGAGAAATCCGTCCGTTTTCGTCATTTGTTATCGAATCGACTTAAAGCCAGATCGTCACATTGGCCGCTCTTCTCTCTGAAACGGTTACATTTATCGTCTACAAAGCTATGTCGCGTGCTGCGTTATGCGGAAACACTAAAAGCACCATAGTAGAACACTGAAGAAGCTTCTATGTTGAAGTAATAGCCAGTAAGAAGTAGTACAAATGAAGTTTTAGTTGTCGATTATTCACTTTTTAGACGGCTTTGGTTGCTTGGACATGAGGTGGAACCATAAAATTTTGCATGAAAGGAAGACTAGCAGCCACGTTGCACGGGAGAATGTGAAAAGTGTTCATATGTGGTAAAAACCTGATAAATCCGTCCGTTTTCGTCATTCGTTAACGAATCGACTTAAAGGCAGAACGTCACATTGGCCGCTTTTCTCTCTGAGACGGTTACATTTATCGTCTGCAACGCTATGTCGCGTGCTGCGGTATGCGGAGACACTAAAAGCACCATAGTAGAACACAGAAGAAGCTTCTAAGTTGAAGTAATAGCCAGTAAGAAGTAATACAATTCAAGTTTTAGTTGTCGATTATTCACATTTTAGCCGGCTTTGGTGGCTTGGACATGACCTAGGACCTTAAGATTTTGCATGAAAGGAGGACTAGCAGCCGTGTTGCACGGGAGAATGTAAAAAGTGTTCATATGTAGTAAAAACCTGAGAAATCCGTCCGTTTTCGTCATTTGTTATCGAATCGACTTAAAGCCAGATCGTCACATTGGCCGCTCTTCTCTCTGAAACGGTTACATTTATCGTCTGCAAAGCTATGTCGCGTGCTGCGGTATGCGGAGACACTAAAAGCACCATAGTAGAACACAGAAGAAGCTTCTAAGTTGAAGCAATAGCCAGTAAGAAGTAGTACAATTCAGTTTTAGTTGTCGATTATTCACATTTTAGCCGGCTTTGGTGGCTTGGACATGACCTAGGACCTTAAGATTTTGCATGAAATTAGGACTAGCAGCCGCGTTGCACGGGAGAATGTGAAAAGTGTTCATATGTAGTAAAAACCTGAGAAATCCGTCCGTTTTCGTCATTTGTTATCGAATCGACTTAAAGCCAGATCGTCACATTGGCCGCTCTTCTCTCTGAAACGGTTACATTTATCGTCTACAAAGCTATGTCGCGTGCTGAGTTATGCGGAAACACTAAAAGCACCATAGTAGAACACTGAAGAAGCTTCTATGTTGAAGTAATAGCCAGTAAGAAGTAGTACAAATGAAGTTTTAGTTGTCGATTATTCACTTTTTAGCCGGCTTTGGTTGCTTGGACATGAGGTGGAACCATAAAATTTTGCATGAAAGGAAGACTAGCAGCCACGTTGCACCGGAGAATGTGAAAAGTGTTCATATGTAGTAAAAACCTGAGAAATCCGTCCGTTTTCGTCATTTGTTATCGAATCGACTTAAAGGCAGATCGTCACATTGGCCGCTTTTCTCTCTGATACGGTTACATTTATCGTCTGCAACGCTATGTCGCGTGCTGCGGTATGCGGAGACACTAAAAGCACCATAGTAGAACACAGAAGAAGCTTCTAAATTGAAGTAATAGCCAGTAAGAAGTAATACAATTCAAGTTGTAGTTGTCGATTATTCACATTTTAGCCGGCTTTGGTGGCTTGGACATGACCTAGGACCTTAAGATTTTGCATGAAAGGAGGACTAGCAGCCGCGTTGCACGGGAGAATGTGAAAAGTGTTCATATGTAGTAAAAACCTGAGAAATCCGTCCGTTTTCGTCATTTGTTATCGAATCGACTTAAAGCCAGATCGTCACATTGGCCGCTCTTCTCTCTGAAACGGTTACATTTATCGTCTACAAAGCTATGTCGCGTGCTGCGTTATGCGGAAACACTAAAAGCACCATAGTAGAACACTGAAGAAGCTTCTATGTTGAAGTAATAGCCAGTAAGAAGTAGTACAAATGAAGTTTTAGTTGTCGATTATTCACTTTTTAGCCGGCTTTGGTTGCTTGGACATGAGGTGGAACCATAAAATTTTGCATGAAAGGAAGACTAGCAGCCACGTTGCACCGGAGAATGCGAAAAGTGTTCATATGTAGTAAAAACCTGAGAAATCCGTCCGTTTTCGTCATTTGTTATCGAATCGTCTTAAAGCCAGATCGTCACATTGGCTGCTTTTCTTTCTGAGACGGTTACATTTATCGTCTGCAAATCTATGTCGCGTGCTGCGGTATGCGGAGACACTAAAAGCACCATAGTAGAACACTGAAGAAGCTTCTAAGTTGAAGCAATAGCCAGTAAGAAGTAGTAAAATTGAAGTTTTAGTTGTCGATTATTCACTTTTTAGCCGGCTTTGGTGGCTTGGACATGACCTAGGACCATAAGATTATGCATGAAAGGAGGACTAACAGCCGCGTTGCACGGGAGAATGTGAAAAGTGTTCATATGTAGTAAAAACCTGAGAAATCCGTCCGTTTTCGTCATTTGTTATCGAATCGTCTTAAAGCCTGATCATCACATTGGCCGCTTTTCTCTCTGGGACGGTTACATTTATCGTCTGCAAAGCTATGTCGCGTGCTGCGGTATGCGGAGACACTAAAAGCACCATAGTAGAACACTGAAGAAGCTTCTAAGTTGAAGCAATAGCCAGTAAGAAGTAGTACAATTGAAGTTTTAGTTGTCGATTATTCACTTTTTACCCGGCTTTGGTGGCTTGGACATGACCTAGGACCATACGATTTTGCATGAAAGGAGGACTAACAGCCGCGTTGCACGGGATAATGTGAAAAGTGTTCATATATATTAAAAACCTGAGAAATCCGTCCGTTTTCGTCATTTGTTATCGAATCGTCTTAAAGCCAGATCGTCACATTGGCCGCTTTTCTCTCGCGACGGCTACATTTATCGTCTCCAAAGCTATGTCGCGTGCTGCGGTATGCGGAGACACTAAAAGCACCATAGTAGAACACTGAAGAAGCTTCTAAGTTGAAGCAATAGCCAGTAAGAAGTAGTACAATTGAAGTTTTAGTTGTCGATTATTCACTTTTTAGCCGGCTTTGTTGGCTTGGACATGACCTAGGACCATAAGATTTTGCATGAAAGGAGGACTAACAGCCGCGTTGCACGGGAGAATGTGAAAAGTGTTCATATGTAGTAAAAACCTGAGAAATCCGTCCGTTTTCGTCATTTGTTATCGAATCGACTTAAAGCCAGATCATCACTATTGCCGCTCTTCTCTCTGAAACGGTTACATTTATCGTCTGCAAAGCTATGTCGCGTGCTGCGATCTGCGGAGACACTAAAAGCACCATAGGAGAACACAGAAGAAGCTTCTAAGTTGAAGTAATAGCCAGTAAGAAGTAGTACAATTGAAGTTTTAGTTTACGATTATTCACTTTTTAGCCGTCTTTGGTGGCTTGGACATGACCTGGGACCTTACGATTTTGCATGAAATTAGGAGTAGCAGCCGCGTTGCATGGGAGAATGTGAAAAGTGTTCATGTGTAGTAAAAACCTGAGAAATCAGTCCGTTTTCGTCATTTGTTATCGAATCGACTTAAAGCCAGATCGTCACATTTGCCGCCTTTCTCTCTGAGAAGGTTACACTTATTGTCTGCAAAGCTATGTCGCGTGCTGCAGTATGCGGAGACACTAAAAGCACCATAGAAGAACACAGAAGAAGCTTCTAAGTTGAAGTAATAGCCAGTAAGAAGTAATACAATTCAAGTTTTAGTTGTCGATTATTCACATTTTAGCCGGCTTTGGTGGCTTGGACATGACCTAGGACCTTAAGATTTTGCATGAAAGGAGGACTAGCAGCCGCGTTGCACGGGAGAATGTGAAAAGTGTTCATATGTAGTAAAAACCTGAGAAATCCGTCCGTTTTCGTCATTTGTTATCGAATCGACTTAAAGCCAGATCGTCACATTGGCCGCTCTTCTCTCTGAAACGGTTACATTTATCGTCTGCAAAGCTATGTCGCGTGCTGCGGTATGCGGAGACACTAAAAGCACCATAGTAGAACACAGAAGAAGCTTCTAAGTTGAAGCAATAGCCAGTAAGAAGTAGTACAATTCAGTTTTAGTTGTCGATTATTCATATTTTAGCCGGCTTTGGTGGCTTGGACATGACCTAGGACCTTAAGATTTTGCATGAAAGGAGGACTAGCAGCCGCGTTGCACGGGAGAATGTGAAAAGTGTTCATATGTAGTAAAAACCTGAGAAATCCGTCCGTTTTCGTCATTTGTTATCGAATCGACTTAAAGCCAGATCGTCACATTGGCCGCTCTTCTCTCTGAAACGGTTACATTTATCGTCTACAAAGCTATGTCGCGTGCTGCGTTATGCGGAAACACTAAAAGCACCATAGTAGAACACTGAAGAAGCTTCTATGTTGAAGTAATAGCCAGTAAGAAGTAGTACAAATGAAGTTTTAGTTGTCGATTATTCACTTTTTAGCCGGCTTTGGTTGCTTGGACATGAGGTGGAACCATAAAATTTTGCATGAAAGGAAGACTAGCAGCCACGTTGCACCGGAGAATGTGAAAAGTGTTCATATGTAGTAAAAACCTGAGAAATCCGTCCGTTTTCGTCATTTGTTATCGAATCGACTTAAAGGCAGATCGTCACATTGGCCGCTTTTCTCTCTGATACGGTTACATTTATCGTCTGCAACGCTATGTCCCGTGCTGCGGTATGCGGAGACACTAAAAGCACCATAGTAGAACACAGAAGAAGCTTCTAAATTGAAGTAATAGCCAGTAAGAAGTAATACAATTCAAGTTGTAGTTGTCGATTATTCACATTTTAGCCGGCTTTGGTGGCTTGGACATGACCTAGGACCTTAAGATTTTGCATGAAAGGAGGACTAGCAGCCGCGTTGCACGGGAGAATGTGAAAAGTGTTCATATGTAGTAAAAACCTGAGAAATCCGTCCGTTTTCGTCATTTGTTATCGAATCGACTTAAAGCCAGATCGTCACATTGGCCGCTCTTCTCTCTGAAACGGTTACATTTATCGTCTACAAAGCTATGTCGCGTGCTTCGTTATGCGGAAACACTAAAAGCACCATAGTAGAACACTGAAGAAGCTTCTATGTTGAAGTAATAGCCAGTAAGAAGTAGTACAAATGAAGTTTTAGTTGTCGATTATTCACTTTTTAGCCGGCTTTGGTTGCTTGGACATGAGGTGGAACCATAAAATTTTGCATGAAAGGAAGACTAGCAGCCACGTTGCACCGGAGAATGCGAAAAGTGTTCATATGTAGTAAAAACCTGAGAAATCCGTCCGTTTTCGTCATTTGTTATCGAATCGTCTTAAAGCCAGATCGTCACATTGGCTGCTTTTCTTTCTGAGACCGTTACATTTATCGTCTGCAAATCTATGTCGCGTGCTGCGGTATGCGGAGACACTAAAAGCACCATAGTAGAACACTGAAGAAGCTTCTAAGTTGAAGCAATAGCCAGTAAGAAGTAGTAAAATTGAAGTTTTAGTTGTCGATTATTCACTTTTTAGCCGGCTTTGGTGGCTTGGACATGACCTAGGACCATAAGATTATGCATGAAAGGAGGACTAACAGCCGCGTTGCACGGGAGAATGTGAAAAGTGTTCATATGTAGTAAAAACGTGAGAAATCCGTCCGTTTTCGTCATTTGTTATCGAATCGTCTTAAAGCCTGATCATCACATTGGCCGCTTTTCTCTCTGGGACGGTTACATTTATCGTCTGCAAAGCTATGTCGCGTGCTGCGGTATGCGGAGACACTAAAAGCACCATAGTAGAACACTGAAGAAGCTTCTAAGTTGAAGCAATAGCCAGTAAGAAGTAGTACAATTGAAGTTTTAGTTGTCGATTATTCACTTTTTACCCGGATTTGGTGGCTTGGACATGACCTAGGACCATACGATTTTGCATGAAAGGAGGACTAACAGCCGCGTTGCACGGGATAATGTGAAAAGTGTTCATATATATTAAAAACCTGAGAAATCCGTCCGTTTTCGTCATTTGTTATCGAATCGTCTTAAAGCCAGATCGTCACATTGGCCGCTTTTCTCTCGCGACGGTTACATTTATCGTCTCCAAAGCTATGTCGCGTGCTGCGGTATGCGGAGACACTAAAAGCACCATAGTAGAACACTGAAGAAGCTTCTAAGTTGAAGCAATAGCCAGTAAGAAGTAGTACAATTGAAGTTTTAGTTGTCGATTATTCACTTTTTAGCCGGCTTTGGTGGCTTGGACATGACCTAGGACCATAAGATTTTGCATGAAAGGAGGACTAACAGCCGCGTTGCACGGGAGAATGTGAAAAGTGTTCATATGTAGTAAAAACCTGAGAAATCCGTTCGTTTTCGTCATTTGTTATCGAATCGACTTAAAGCCAGATCGTCACATTGGCCGCTTTTCTCTCTGAGACGGTTACATTTATCGTCTGCAAAGCTATGTCGCGTGCTGCCGTGTGCGGAGACACTAAAAACACCATAGTAGAACACAGAAGAAACTTCAAAGTTGAAGTAATAGCCAGTAAGAAGTAGTACAATTGAAGTTTTAGTTGTCGATTATTCACTTTTTAGCCGGCTTTGGTGGCTTGGACATGAGGTGGAACCATAAAATTTTGCATGAAAGGAAGCCTAGCAGCCACGTTGCACCGGAGAATGGGAAAAGTGTTCATATGTAGTAAAAACCTGAGAAATCCGTCCGTTTTCGTCATTTGTTATCGAATCGTCTTAAAGCCAGATCGTCACGTTGGCCGCATTTCTCTCTGAGACGGTTACATTTATCGTCTGCAAAGCTATGTCGCGTGCTGCGGGATGCGGGGACACTAAAAGCACCATAGTAGAACACTGAAGAAGCTTCTAAGTTGAAGCAATAGCCAGTAAGAAGTAGTACAATTAAAGTTTTAGTTGTCGATTATTCACTTTTTAGCCGGCTTTGGTGGCTTGGACATGACCTAGGACCATACGATTTTGCATGAAAGGAGGACTAACAGCCGCGTTGCACGGGATAATGTGAAAAGTGTTCATATGTATTAAAAACCTGAGAAATCCGTCCGTTTTCGTCATTTGTTATCGAATCGTCTTAAAGCCAGATCGTCACATTGGCCGCTTTTCTCTCTGAGACGGTTACATTTATCGTCTGCAAAGCTATGTCGCGTGCTGCGGTATGCGGAGACACTAAAAGCACCATAGTAGAACACTGAAGAAGCTTCTAAGTTGAAGCAATAGCCAGTAAGAAGTAGTACAATTGAAGTTTTAGTTGTCGATTATTCACTTTTTAGCCGGCTTTGGTGGCTTGGACATGACCTAGGACCATACGATTTTGCATGAAAGGAGGACTAACAGCCGCGTTGCACGGGATAATGTGAAAAGTGTTCATATATATTAAAAACCTGAGAAATCCGTCCGTTTTCGTCATTTGTTATCGAATCGTCTTAAAGCCAGATCGTCACATTGGCCGCTTTTCTCTCGCGACGGTTACATTTATCGTCTCCAAAGCTATGTCGCGTGCTGCGGTATGCGGAGACACTAAAAGCACCATAGTAGAACACTGAAGAAGCTTCTAAGTTGAAGCAATAGCCAGTAAGAAGTAGTACAATTGAAGTTTTAGTTGTCGATTATTCACTTTTTAGCCGGCTTTGGTGGCTTGGACATGACCTAGGACCATAAGATTTTGCATGAAAGGAGGACTAACAGCCGCGTTGCACGGGAGAATGTGAAAAGTGTTCATATGTAGTAAAAACCTGAGAAATCCGTTCGTTTTCGTCATTTGTTATCGAATCGACTTAAAGCCAGATCGTCACATTGGCCGCTTTTCTCTCTGAGACGGTTACATTTATCGTCTGCAAAGCTATGTCGCGTGCTGCCGTGTGCGGAGACACTAAAAACACCATAGTAGAACACAGAAGAAACTTCAAAGTTGAAGTAATAGCCAGTAAGAAGTAGTACAATTGAAGTTTTAGTTGTCGATTATTCACTTTTTAGCCGGCTTTGGTGGCTTGGACATGAGGTGGAACCATAAAATTTTGCATGAAAGGAAGACTAGCAGCCACGTTGCACCGGAGAATGGGAAAAGTGTTCATATGTAGTAAAAACCTGAGAAATCCGTCCGTTTTCGTCATTTGTTATCGAATCGTCTTAAAGCCAGATCGTCACGTTGGCCGCATTTCTCTCTGAGACGGTTACATTTATCGTCTGCAAAGCTATGTCGCGTGCTGCGGGATGCGGGGACACTAAAAGCACCATAGTAGAACACTGAAGAAGCTTCTAAGTTGAAGCAATAGCCAGTAAGAAGTAGTACAATTAAAGTTTTAGTTGTCGATTATTCACTTTTTAGCCGGCTTTGGTGGCTTGGACATGACCTAGGACCATACGATTTTGCATGAAAGGAGGACTAACAGCCGCGTTGCACGGGATAATGTGAAAAGTGTTCATATGTATTAAAAACCTGAGAAATCCGTCCGTTTTCGTCATTTGTTATCGAATCGTCTTAAAGCCAGATCGTCACATTGGCCGCTTTTCTCTCTGAGACGGTTACATTTATCGTCTGCAAAGCTATGTCGCGTGCTGCGGTATGCGGAGACACTAAAAGCACCATAGTAGAACACTGAAGAAGCTTCTAAGTTGAAGCAATAGCCAGTAAGAAGTAGTACAATTGAAGTTTTAGTTGTCGATTATTCACTTTTTAGCCGGCTTTGTTGGCTTGGACATGACCTAGGACCATAAGATTTTGCATGAAAGGAGGACTAACAGCCGCGTTGCACGGGAGAATGTGAAAAGTGTTCATATGTAGTAAAAACCTGAGAAATCCGTCCGTTTTCGTCATTTGTTATCGAATCGACTTAAAGCCAGATCGTCACATTGGCCGCTTTTCTCTCTGAGACGGTTACATTTATCGTCTGCAAAGATATGTCGCGTGCTGCGGTATGCGGAGACACTAAAAGCACCATAGTAGAACACAGAAGAAACTTCAAAGTTGAAGTAATAGCCAGTAAGAAGTAGTACAATTGAAGTTTTAGTTGTCGATTATTCACTTTTTAGCCGGTTTTGGTGGCTTGGACATGACCTAGGACCATACGATTTTGCATGAAAGGAGGACTAACAGCCGCGTTGCACGGGAGAATGTGAAAAGTGTTCATATGTAGTAAAAACCTGAGAAATCCGTCCGTTTTCGTCATTTGTTATCGAATCGTCTTAAAGGCAGATCGTCACATTGGCCGCATTTCTCTCTGAGACGGTTACATTTATCGTCTGCAAAGCTATGTCGCGTGCTGCGGGATGCGGAGACACTAAAAGCACCATAGTAGAACACAGAAGAAGCTTCAAAATGGAAGTAATAGCCAGTAAGAAGTAATACAATTCAAGTTGTAGTTGTCGATTATTCAAATTTTAGCCGGCTTTGGTGGCTTGGACATGACCTAGGACCTTAAGATTTTGCATGAAAGGAGGACTAGCAGCCGCGTTGCACGGGATAATGTGAAAAGTGTTCATATGTAGTAAAAACCTGAGAAATCCGTCCGTTTTCGTCATTTGTTATCGAATCGACTTAAAGCCAGATCGTCACATTGGCCGCTCTTCTCTCTTAAACGGTTACATTTATCGTCTACAAAGCTATGTCGCGTGCTGCGTTATGCGGAAACACAAAAAGCACCATAGTAGAACACTGAAGAAGCTTCTATGTTGAAGTAATAGCCAGTAAGAAGTAGTACAAATGAAGTTTTAGTTGTCGATTATTCACTTTTTAGCCGGCTTTGGTTGCTTGGACATGAGGTGGAACCATAAAATTTTGCATGAAAGGAAGACTAGCAGCCACGTTGCACCGGAGAATGCGAAAAGTGTTCATATGTAGTACGAACCTGAGAAATCCGTCCGTTTTCGTCATTTGTTATCGAATCGTCTTAAAGCCAGATCATCACATTGGCCGCTTTTCTCTCTGAGACGGTTACATTTATCGTCTGCAAAGCTATGTCGCGTGCTGCGGTATGCGGAGACACTAAAAGCACCATAGTAGAACACTGAAGAAGCTTCTAAGTTGAAGCAATAGCCAGTAAGAAGTAGTACAATTCAAGTTTTAGTTGTCGATTATTCACTTTTTAGCCGGCTTTGGTGGCTTCGACATGACCTAGGACCATACGATTTTGCATGAAAGGAGGACTAACAGCCGCGTTGCACGGGATAATGTGAAAAGTGTTCATATGTATTAAAAACCTGAGAAATCCGTCCGTTTTCGTCATTTGTTATCGAATCGTCTTAAAGCCAGATCGTCACATTGGCCGCTTTTCTCTCTGAGACGGTTACATTTATCGTCTCCAAAGCTATGTCGCGTGCTGCGGGATGCGGGGACACTAAAAGCACCATAGTAGAACACTGAAGAAGCTTCTAAGTTGAAGCAATAGCCAGTAAGAAGTAGTACAATTCAAGTTTTAGTTGTCGATTATTCACTTTTTAGCCGGCTTTGGTGGCTTCGACATGACCTAGGACCATACGATTTTGCATGAAAGGAGGACTAACAGCCGCGTTGCACGGGATAATGTGAAAAGTGTTCATATGTATTAAAAACCTGAGAAATCCGTCCGTTTTCGTCATTTGTTATCGAATCGTCTTAAAGCCAGATCGTCACATTGGCCGCTTTTCTCTCTGAGACGGTTACATTTATCGTCTCCAAAGCTATGTCGCGTGCTGCGGTATGCGGAGACACTAAAAGCACCATAGTAGAACACTGAAGAAGCATCTAAGTTGAAGCAATAGCCAGTAAGAAGTAGTACAATTGAAGTTTTAGTTGTCGATTATTCACTTTTTAGCCGGCTTTGTTGGCTTGGACATGACCTAGGACCATAAGATTTTGCATGAAAGGAGGACTAACAGCCGCGTTGCACGGGAGAATGTGAAAAGTGTTCATATGTAGTAAAAACCTGAGAAATCCGTCCGTTTTCGTCATTTGTTATCGAATCGACTTAAAGCCAGATCGTCACATTGGCGGCTTTTCTCTCTGAGACGGTTACATTTATCGTCTGCAAAGATATGTCGCGTGCTGCGGTATGCGGTGACACTAAAAGCACCATAGTAGAACACAGAAGAAACTTCAAAGTTGAAGTAATAGCCAGTAAGAAGTAGTACAATTCAAGTTTTAGTTGTCGATTATTCACTTTTTAGAAGGCTTTGGTGGCTTGGACATGACCTAGGACCATAAGATTTTGCATGAAAGGAGGACTAGCAGACGCGTTGCACGGGAGAATGTGAAAAGTGTTCATATGTAGTAAAAACCTGAGAAATCCGTCCGTTTTCGTCATTTGTTATCGAATCGACTTTAAGCCACATAGTCACATTGGCCGCTCTACTCTCTGAAACGGTTACATTTATCGTCTGCAAAGCTATGTCGCGTGCTGCGGTATGCGGAAACACTAAAAGCACCATAGTAGAACACAGAAGAAGCTTCTAAGTTGAAGTAATAGCCAGTAAGAAGTAGTACAATTGAAGTTTTAGTTGTCGATTATTCGCTTTTTAGCCGGCTTTGGTGGCTTGGACATGAGGTGGAACCATAAAATTTTGCATGAAAGGAAGACTAGCAGCCACGTTGCACCGGAGAATGTAAAAAGTGTTCATATGTAGTAAAAAACTGAGAAATCCGTCCGTTTTCGTCATTTGTTATCGAATCGTCTTAAAGCCAGATCGTCACATTGGCCGCATTTCTCTCTGAGACATTACATTTATCGTCTGCAAAGCTATGTCGCATGCTGCGGGATGCGTAGACACTAAAAGCACCATAGTAGAACACTGAAGAAGCTTCTAAGTTGAAGCAATAGCCAGTAAGAAGTAGTACAATTGAAGTTTTAGTAGTCGATTATTCACTTTTTAGCCGGCTTTGGTGGCTTGGACATGACCTAGGACCATAAGATTTTGCTTGAAAGGAGGACTAACAGCCGCGTTGCACGGGAGAATGTGAAAAGTGTTCATATGTAGTAAAAACCTGAGAAATCCGTCCGTTTTCGTCATTTGTTATCGAATCGTCTTAAAGGCAGAGCGTCACATTGGCCGCTTTTCTCTCTGAGACGGTTACATTTATCGTCTGCAAAGCTATGTCGCGTGCTGCGGGATGCGGAGACACTAAAAGCACCATAGTAGAACACAGAAGAAGCTTCAAAATTGAAGTAATAGCCAGTAAGAAGTAATACAATTCAAGTTGTAGTTGTCGATTATTCAAATTTTAGCCGGCTTTGGTGGCTTGGACATGACCTAGGACCTTAAGATTTTGCATGAAAGGAGGACTAGCAGCCGCGTTGCACGGGACAATGTGAAAAGTGTTCATATGTAGTAAAAACCTGAGAAATCCGTCCGTTTTCGTCATTTGTTATCGAATCGACTTAAAGCCAGATCGTCACATTGGCCGCTCTTCTCTCTGAAACGGTTACATTTAACGTCTACAAAGCTATGTCGCGTGCTGCGTTATGCGGAAACACTAAAAGCACCATAGTAGAACACTGAAGAAGCTTCTATGTTGAAGTAATAGCCAGTAAGAAGTAGTACAAATGAAGTTTTAGTTGTCGATTATTCACTTTTTAGCCGGCTTTGGTTGCTTGGACATGAGGTGGAACCATAAAATTTTGCATGAAAGGAAGACTAGCAGCCACGTTGCACCGGAGAATGCGAAAAGTGTTCATATGTAGTACGAACCTGAGAAATCCGTCCGTTTTCGTCATTTGTTATCGAATCGTCTTAAAGCCAGATCGTCACATTGGCTGCTTTTCTTTCTGAGACGGTTACATTTATCGTCTGCAAATCTATGTCGCGTGCTGCGGTATGCGGAGACACTAAAAGCACCATAGTAGAACACTGAAGAAGCTTCTAAGTTGAAGCTATAGCCAGTAAGAAGTAGTACAATTGAAGTTTTAGTTGTCGATTATTCACTTTTTAGATGGCTTTGGTGGCTTGGACATGACCTAGGACCATAAGATTATGCATGAAAGGAGGACTAACAGCCGCGTTGCACGGGAGAATGTGAAAAGTGTTCATATGTAGTGAAAAACCTGAGAAATCCGTCCGTTTTCGTCATTTGTTATCGAATCGTCTTAAAGCCAGATCATCACATTGGCCGCTTTTCTCTCTGAGACGGTTACATTTATCGTCTGCAAAGCTATGTCGCGTGCTGCGGTATGCGGAGACACTAAAAGCACCATAGTAGAACACTGAAGAAACTTCTAAGTTGAAGCAATAGCCAGTAAGAAGTAGTACAATTGAAGTTTTAGTTGTCGATTATTCACTTTTTAGCCGGCTTTGGTGGCTTGGACATGACCTAGGACCATACGATTTTGCATGAAAGGAGGACTAACAGCCGCGTTGCACGAGATAATGTGAAAAGTGTTCATATGTATTAAAAACCTGAGAAATCCGTCCGTTTTCGTCATTTGTTATCGAATCGTCTTAAAGCCAGATCGTCACATTGGCCGCTTTTCTCTCTGAGACGGTTACATTTATCGTCTCCAAAGCTATGTCGCGTGCTGCGGTATGCGGAGACACTAAAGGCACCATAGTAGAACACTGAAGAAGCTTCTAAGTTGAAGCAATAGCCAGTAAGAAGTAGTACAATTGAAGTTTTAGTTGTCGATTATTCACTTTTTAGCCGGCTTTGGTTGCTTGGACATGAGGTGGAACCATAAAATTTTGCATGAAAGGAAGACTAGCAGCCACGTTGCACCGGAGAATGCGAAAAGTGTTCATATGTAGTAAAAACCTGAGAAATCCGTCCGTTTTCGTCATTTGTTATCGAATCGTCTTAAAGCCAGATCGTCACATTGGCTGCTTTTCTTTCTGAGACGGTTACATTTATCGTCTGCAAATCTATGTCGCGTGCTGCGGTATGCGGAGACACTAAAAGCACCATAGTAGAACACTGAAGAAGCTTCTAAGTTGAAGCAATAGCCAGTAAGAAGTAGTAAAATTGAAGTTTTAGTTGTCGATTATTCACTTTTTAGCCGGCTTTGGTGGCTTGGACATGACCTAGGACCATAAGATTATGCATGAAAGGAGGACTAACAGCCGCGTTGCACGGGAGAATGTGAAAAGTGTTCATATGTAGTAAAAACGTGAGAAATCCGTCCGTTTTCGTCATTTGTTATCGAATCGTCTTAAAGCCTGATCATCACATTGGCCGCTTTTCTCTCTGGGACGGTTACATTTATCGTCTGCAAAGCTATGTCGCGTGCTGCGGTATGCGGAGACACTAAAAGCACCATAGTAGAACACTGAAGAAACTTCTAAGTTGAAGCAATAGCCAGTAAGAAGTAGTACAATTGAAGTTTTAGTTGTCGATTATTCACTTTTTAGCCGGCTTTGGTGGCTTGGACATGACCTAGGACCATACGATTTTGCATGAAAGGAGGACTAACAGCCGCGTTGCACGAGATAATGTGAAAAGTGTTCATATGTATTAAAAACCTGAGAAATCCGTCCGTTTTCGTCATTTGTTATCGAATCGTCTTAAAGCCAGATCGTCACATTGGCCGCTTTTCTCTCTGAGACGGTTACATTTATCGTCTCCAAAGCTATGTCGCGTGCTGCGGTATGCGGAGACACTAAAGGCACCATAGTAGAACACTGAAGAAGCTTCTAAGTTGAAGCAATAGCCAGTAAGAAGTAGTACAATTGAAGTTTTAGTTGTCGATTATTCACTTTTTAGCCGGCTTTGGTTGCTTGGACATGAGGTGGAACCATAAAATTTTGCATGAAAGGAAGACTAGCAGCCACGTTGCACCGGAGAATGCGAAAAGTGTTCATATGTAGTAAAAACCTGAGAAATCCGTCCGTTTTCGTCATTTGTTATCGAATCGTCTTAAAGCCAGATCGTCACATTGGCTGCTTTTCTTTCTGAGACGGTTACATTTATCGTCTGCAAATCTATGTCGCGTGCTGCGGTATGCGGAGACACTAAAAGCACCATAGTAGAACACTGAAGAAGCTTCTAAGTTGAAGCAATAGCCAGTAAGAAGTAGTAAAATTGAAGTTTTAGTTGTCGATTATTCAGTTTTTAGCCGGCTTTGGTGGCTTGGACATGACCTAGGACCATAAGATTATGCATGAAAGGAGGACTAACAGCCGCGTTGCACGGGAGAATGTGAAAAGTGTTCATATGTAGTAAAAACGTGAGAAATCCGTCCGTTTTCGTCATTTGTTATCTAATCGTCTTAAAGCCTGATCATCACATTGGCCGCTTTTCTCTCTGGGACGGTTACATTTATCGTCTGCAAAGCTATGTCGCGTGCTGCGGTATGCGGAGACACTAAAAGCACCATAGTAGAACACTGAAGAAGCTTCTAAGTTGAAGCAATAGCCAGTAAGAAGTAGTACAATTGAAGTTTTAGTTGTCGATTATTCACTTTTTACCCGGCTTTGGTGGCTTGGACATGACCTAGGACCATACGATTTTGCATGAAAGGAGGACTAACAGCCGCGTTGCACGGGATAATGTGAAAAGTGTTCATATATATTAAAAACCTGAGAAATCCGTCCGTTTTCGTCATTTGTTATCGAATCGTCTTAAAGCCAGATCGTCACATTGGCCGCTTTTCTCTCGCGACGGTTACATTTATCGTCTCCAAAGCTATGTCGCGTGCTGCGGTATGCGGAGACACTAAAAGCACCATAGTAGAACACTGAAGAAGCTTCTAAGTTGAAGCAATAGCCAGTAAGAAGTAGTACAATTGAAGTTTTAGTTGTCGATTATTCACTTTTTAGCCGGCTTTGGTGGCTTGGACATGACCTAGGACCATAAGATTTTGCATGAAAGGAGGACAAACAGCCGCGTTGCACGGGAGAATGTGAAAAGTGTTCATATGTAGTAAAAACCTGAGAAATCCGTTCGTTTTCGTCATTTGTTATCGAATCGACTTAAAGCCAGATCGTCACATTGGCCGCTTTTCTCTCTGAGACGGTTACATTTATCGTCTGCAAAGCTATGTCGCGTGCTGCCGTGTGCGGAGACACTAAAAACACCATAGTAGAACACAGAAGAAACTTCAAAGTTGAAGTAATAGCCAGTAAGAAGTAGTACAATTGAAGTTTTAGTTGTCGATTATTCACTTTTTAGCCGGCTTTGGTGGCTTGGACATGAGGTGGAACCATAAAATTTTGCATGAAAGGAAGACTAGCAGCCACGTTGCACCGGAGAATGGGAAAAGTGTTCATATGTAGTAAAAACCTGAGAAATCCGTCCGTTTTCGTCATTTGTTATCGAATCGTCTTAAAGCCAGATCGTCACGTTGGCCGCATTTCTCTCTGAGACGGTTACATTTATCGTCTGCAAAGCTATGTCGCGTGCTGCGGGATGCGGGGACACTAAAAGCACCATAGTAGAACACTGAAGAAGCTTCTAAGTTGAAGCAATAGCCAGTAAGAAGTAGTACAATTAAAGTTTTAGTTGTCGATTATTCACTTTTTAGCCGGCTTTGGTGGCTTGGACATGACCTAGGACCATACGATTTTGCATGAAAGGAGGACTGACAGCCGCGTTGCACGGGATAATGTGAAAAGTGTTCATATGTATTAAAAACCTGAGAAATCCGTCCGTTTTCGTCATTTGTTATCGAATCGTCTTAAAGCCAGATCGTCACATTGGCCGCTTTTCTCTCTGAGACGGTTACATTTATCGTCTGCAAAGCTATGTCGCGTGCTGCGGTATGCGGAGACACTAAAAGCACCATAGTAGAACACTGAAGAAGCTTCTAAGTTGAAGCAATAGCCAGTAAGAAGTAGTACAATTGAAGTTTTAGTTGTCGATTATTCACTTTTTAGCCGGCTTTGTTGGCTTGGACATGACCTAGGACCATAAGATTTTGCATGAAAGGAGGACTAACAGCCGCGTTGCACGGGAGAATGTGAAAAGTGTTCATATGTAGTAAAAACCTGAGAAATCCGTCCGTTTTCGTCATTTGTTATCGAATCGACTTAAAGCCAGATCGTCACATTGGCCGCTTTTCTCTCTGAGACGGTTACATTTATCGTCTGCAAAGATATGTCGCGTGCTGCGGTATGCGGAGACACTAAAAGCACCATAGTAGAACACAGAAGAAACTTCAAAGTTGAAGTAATAGCCAGTAAGAAGTAGTACAATTGAAGTTTTAGTTGTCGATTATTCACTTTTTAGCCGGTTTTGGTGGCTTGGACATGACCTAGGACCATACGATTTTGCATGAAAGGAGGACTAACAGCCGCGTTGCACGGGAGAATGTGAAAAGTGTTCATATGTAGTAAAAACCTGAGAAATCCGTCCGTTTCGTCATTTGTTATCGAATCGTCTTAAAGGCAGATCGTCACATTGGCCGCATTTCTCTCTGAGACGGTTACATTTATCGTCTGCAAAGCTATGTCGCGTGCTGCGGGATGCGGAGACACTAAAAGCACCATAGTAGAACACAGAAGAAGCTTCAAAATGGAAGTAATAGCCAGTAAGAAGTAATACAATTCAAGTTGTAGTTGTCGATTATTCAAATTTTAGCCGGCTTTGGTGGCTTGGACATGACCTAGGACCTTAAGATTTTGCATGAAAGGAGGACTAGCAGCCGCGTTGCACGGGATAATGTGAAAAGTGTTCATATGTAGTAAAAACCTGAGAAATCCGTCCGTTTTCGTCAACACGCGATCTAGTGTT